>NC_041019.1:31204274-31548515 GCF_004193775.1 Glycine soja
CAAAGTCATCAACACAATATCATCATCAATCTTTTTCCTACGTACTTTTTTTTATTGAGTGAAATTTATGTGAGTCAAACTCAGGCTATCATACAACAACAACAACAACAACAACAACGCCTTATCCCACTAGGTGGGGTCGGCTACATGGATCAACTTCCGCCATAATGTTCTATCAAGTACCATACTTCTATCCAAACCATTAATTTCGAGATCCTTTTTGATAACCTCTCTTATAGTCTTTTTGGGTCTTCCTCTGCCTCGAATTGTTTGTCTTCTCTCCATTTGGTCTACTCTCCTCACTACAGAGTCTACCGGTCTTCTCTCTACATGCCCAAACCACCTAAGTCTATTTTCCACCATCTTCTCTACAATAGGCGCTACTCCAACCCTCTCTCTAATAGCTTCGTTTCTAATTTTATCTTGTCGAGTCTTACCACACATCCACCGCAACATCCTCATCTCCGCTACACCTACTTTATTCTCATGTTGGCTCTTGACCGCCCAACATTCTGTTCCGTACAAAATCGCCGGTCTTACCACCGTCCGATAAAACTTTCCCTTTAGCTTGATCGGTACCTTTGCATCACATAACACCCCCGATGCTTTTCTCCATTTCATCCATCCTGCTTGAATGCGATGATTCACATCCCCTTCAATTTCCCCATCATCCTGTATTACAGACCCAAGATATTTAAACCGTGTGACTTGAGGGATAATATGGTCTCCTATTTTCACCTCTGAGTTAGAAACCCTCCTTCTTTTGTTGAACTTACATTCCATATACTCCGATTTGCTTCTGCTTAGGTGAAAGCCATGTGTTTCTAGAGCTCGTCTCCAAGTTTCCAACCTCTCATTCAACTCCTCCCTCGACTCTCCAAGGAGGACTATGTCATCTGCAAAAAGCATGCATCTCGGCGCTCTCTCTTGGATTTGTTCCGTGAGGACATCCAGAATTAAGGTAAAAAGGTAGGGGCTAAGGGTTGACCCTTGATGTAAACCAATTGTGATGGGAAAATCGTCTGACTCTCCACCCTGTGTCCTAACACTAGTCGATACCCTATCATACATATCTTGGATAGCTCGAATATATGCAACCCTAACCCCTTTCTTCTCTAGAGCTTTCCACAAAATCTCTCTAGGCACTCTATCATACGCTTTCTCCAAGTCAATAAAAATCAAGTGCAAGTCTTGTTGGGCCATGCGATATTGCTCCATCACCCGCCGTAATAAATAAATCGCTTCCATGGTCGACCTTCCCGGCATGAAACCAAATTGATTCTCAGTAACTTGAGTCTCCTTTCTTAATCTCCGTTCGATCACTCTTTCCCATAATTTCATGGTATGACTCATGAGCTTGATTCCCCTATAATTTGCACAATTTTGTATATCCCCCTTGTTCTTATAGATTGGCACTAACGTGCTTCTCCTCCATTCCTCCGGCATGCGTTTTGACCTCATAATTTCGTTAAAGAGTTCGGTTATCATAGACTAATGAAAATTAATTTTAGTTATTATGCTAACCAATGTCACAAACAAAACTACCTCACCTCGGACTAAAATTATTAACTTTTAAAAAAGTAAGCTGCTAATTATTACTTACAAGTACATATCATGATAATCAAAAGCTCACGAAACTACTTCTGAGAAGATTGGTTAATTTTCTTGAAGTCAAATAGAAGTTTTTCATTGAGTATATGAACTTGGAAGGTGAGTTTTCTAGTGGATTTTCATATGTTATAAATGAATTAAATTAAAAAAAATCTCTTTGAAAATGAAATATCCCTAAAAAAATTGATATCACAATTTTATAATTTTAAGGGACATTTAAAAATTGTAGCAGATACTTACTTTTGATGATCTGGAGAGACTCCTTGGAAGAACACCCTTGTTCGGGTAGGATCAATATTGTAATCAACCCATTTGGCCCATGTATTCAATGCAATCTCATATGAACCCAAGCGATCCATGTCTCTATATGTACGATTCCCTACTTGAATCAAATCCCATCTACAAGCCCAAATCATAAAAAAAAAGAAATAGAAAAAAAGTGTTATAGATCGATTTTGCATGTGAAATATGATGAAGAGTGAAACTAGCTTATAAATGAGTACATACGGTTGTTTTCTTCCTGTGTGAATCCACCAATGCCAAGAGTCAAATATCATTACATCTATTCCTTTCCACGTTTGGCCAGCTTGAATTGAATCTAGTTTCAATACTCGACCGATACTCTCACCAACAATGTCCACAAGTAATGCATTGCGCGACAACATTACCTTAACATCATAGGTCTGCAAAATTATGAGATACACCAATTTATTTTTAATTTTTATATATTAGAGAAGATGCCGATGAATGACGCATAAGGAATATGCTCATCCAAGCACCAGGAAATGAACAAACATGCATACAAGAGTTTTCAGTGCTGCATGATGTAAAATAGTAGTAGAGGTAGAGCTAATCCACTACTACAAGAGATAAATGATTACTGATACTTGCTCCATTAATTCAAGACCAAAGTTATGTGGTATTTGTCCCAAGAATTGAACCTGAAGTCAAGATTGTTACCGCCGAAACAATTTTCCTTGTCCTAGTTTGAAATTTTTCATTGTTTCCTAACTTTTAACTTGACATAATTCGTTTCTTCCACTATTTTTGCCGGTGAGTTTTCAACAATAATCTTGGTTCTTCTGTTATATGTATGGATTATTAACCAGCATGTTATTAGTCTTCAACGATGGATCCATGATACCAAAGTATTACATTAATCTTTTTTTTATCAATACAACCTTCATTCTATAAATTGGTTGGGTACCTTTTCTTGCTTGCATGAATCTAATATCTTGGGTGTGTCAATAGTTAACTAATAGACTAGTTGTAAGAATGCATTATTAATATATATGATGTCATTTAGATTATCATTGATTGACAACAATGCTCTATTTAATTTCAATATTATCCATGTATGCATGGTTGCAACCCAATCAAAATTTTATTTTGCAACTAATTATCATTTGGAGTTAAAATTGGGAGCACAACAACTACCTTGACATGTCTCAAGAAATTGGGGTGAATGTGAATTTGTGTAGATGTGAAAGGTTTGGGTAGGGGCTGACTAAGAATATATAGGAAGAAAATTAAGACAAATAAAAGTCATAAAAGTGATCTAACCGGAAAGGTGAAAATGGAGACATCTCCATTCCTTGCTAAGCTGTATGGGGCTTGTGGCACAGCTATGTGAAGCATGCAAGTGAGTGATTGCCATTGGTTCAAACCCAAAGAGTCTCCCACAAACATGATACTCTTCCCTCTAAGTCTTGTTAGGAAATCTTCACCATTGAATCTGCAAAACAACAACATTCATTAAAATGGTGATAACATGGTCTTGATGATCATTTAAATGGTTTTTTGTTTGGAACTAATGTAGGATGTGATCCTAATTGAGAACCAATTGGTTGAGAGCAACTTTACAACTGATAACTCTTATTTAATGGAGGAAGTCTGCCGACTTATACAGTAAACTTTTTAGAGGGTGGAATATAAAACAATAATCGTCAATTTTGTTAAAATTAGTGTAATTATAATTATAATTATACATATATTATACACATTACAAAATTATAAAAACTTTAACTTCATATTGTAATTAATAATTATTATTTTATAATTTATATTAGAAATTTCATCTCGCACTCAATTCAAGCTAGGCTTGAACCCCACCATCATCCCAAGAAAACAATTTACTACCTTCAGAGGATTTTTGTCTCTCTCTGATTTAGCTTAGTTGGGCATTGTCTTCTTCCATTTAAAAGTCAAATAATTAACCAGCAGATTCAAAGGTAACTGACATGAAATAGTTAATTTGTATTCATACACAACTTATATACAATCTTTTTAACATACATGCAGAATATATAGAAAAGTAAACAATATAAGACACAACTAATCAATTTATACCGATAAAAATAGTCTTGATTGCTCACTATCTTTCTAAATAATATTCTCTTCATCTCAATTATAAGACAAAATGGATTAATTTGCGCTTATTAATTAAAAGAGTTGGTTAATTTTTTATTAGTATTAAATTTCTCTAATTATAATATTTTTTAAAATTTATTTTTGACTTTATTGGATACCTATATTCATTTTCTTCAATATCCGTGGAGAGAAAAAAAAGACAATTAAAGATAAAAATTTAGTCAAAATAATTAATGCACAAAACATTTGAAATGAAATTTAAAAAAAAATAATTTTTTTTTTCAAAACTATGTTTTCTAAATAAGAATAGAATAGTTATTTAAGGTTGTTTTACATTAAAAAAAATCAATAATTTGACAAAATGATCAGTTTTTTTTCCTATTATACCCTTCACATTCCGCTTCTTACTATTCTCACTCACTGCAATTTTTTTTCCCACAATGCATCCATTTCTCTCACATCAATTATTTTTTTTCATGATGAACAAATTTCTCTTTCTCTTTCTTTAATAAAGTGTTAATTTAATTTCTTTATTATACTATCTCTATAATTAAGTATTCATTTCTTCTGTTTCCACGAGTGGTCAATAGGTAAATAATTCATCTTTGACTATCTTTTCAATTATTTATTACCCTATTTTATGATAGAATGGGATAAAAAGGATAAATTAATTATAAAAAGTGAAAATCAATTTTTTATATACATGTAAATGTTTTTATTCCAACAAAAATATACTTAAATTTGTGATATGTCTTTGTTGAACATAATCTATGTTCAACAACACAATTTAACTATTTTTTAACCTTTTTTTACTAACTGAAATTTTTTTTTGATTATCCAGTAATCAAATTATCTTAATAGCTTCTAACATTTTTTGAAATGTTACTCGAAGTAACATTTTAAAAAACGCTAGCTTCTAGTTTTTAATATTTTCTTTCATTTATATCATAAATACATTTATTCAATTTTTTAAATAAATCATAATTTTACTATTTTTCTATCATTATACACTTTTAAGCTACGTCAACAATTAGTTTTATCAAACTAAGCTAATTTTTTAGCTCTCAGCTACCAACTTCCAACTAGTTTTTCGGCTTTCAGATAACTTTTCAGTTTCTAGCTAACTTTTCAGTTAATTTTACCGAACATAACCGAAGTATCATTTTTAAAACACTAGCTTGGAACTTATAACTTTTTATACTTATTTCCTTTTTGTTTAAATATTTCTTAGATTCTTTTTAAATTTTTTTTATTTAAGGTTAAATTTTATTACTTTTATTCTATGTAATTTTACATTTTTTAGCTACTTTAAAAAATAACTTTATCAAACACTTATAATTCAATAAAATAATTTTAAACTTTTAGCTAGCTTTTACTATGATCTAGTTTTTGAGTTAATTTTGTCAAACATAACCATTATCATATGACTAAGAAGACATTAATTTTGGAAAGAGAAACAACCATAAATAAATAGAAAAATATCCCCGGCAAAAAAAAAAAAAAAACATACATGGTAAATCTATGTCCACCTGATTGGGTGGGAAATAATCAAATGGCATGGCATGCATAGATAAAAAAGAAAGAAAAAAGAAAAGCAAATAAAAGATGTGCATACCTTGTTAAGTTACACCCTACGGGCTGCCATCTATACTTGAGATAAAACTTATCTGGTCTACCATTGTTTTGACAATCAAATTCCCTCTCTATAAAGGGACATTGAGAGGTTTCATAAAGAGGGTATGAATCATCATAAACCCAGCTTCCTTGGAACAAATTACAACCATAATTCTCTGCAAAGCCTCTTGCTTGCTTGTGATCAAGATAACCACTTCCATGTATTTGAATGAGAAGGGTAAGAAACAGCACCACGGATATGGAGAAAGACCACTCCATTGGACTGAAATTGAATGATGATGAAAGGTGAAAGTAGCAGTAGAGTTAGTGGTGATGCTTACAATAAATATGATAATATATAGACAAGGTGGTGTGTGGATTTTGAGTTTTATTTGTAAATGTGATGTGATGCGATGGTTGAATACCTGCCAAAGTGGTGATGCAAGAAAGCCATTTCAAATTTATTTACCAGGTTTTCTATTTACGCATGAATTATGAAAGTTGGAAAAGTAGCATCAATGCATTTAAAATTTAAATCAATGCTAAAACCATACATCAATGAATTTAAATTTTACCCAACAGTTTAAGGGTCAACTTTGCAATTTCAAAGGTCCTCAAAAAGTAACAAAATTTCAAAAATAAAATTAAAAAAAAGTAATAAATATATTTTTAATTAGCATTTATGTATAATTAATAGGGGTGTTCAAAACTGAAATCCAAACCAAACCGCGAGTTTTCGGATTAGTTTGGTTTTTTTTATAGAAATCGAGCGGTTTGGTTCGGTTTCGATTTCTAGCTGAAAATCCAAACCAAACTGCATATTTACATATTATATATTTTTTTAATTTTTATTTTAGTACGTGTGACATTATCCATTAGGTGCAGATTGCGTTTCAGTTTCATTATTTGCGTTTAACTTATTTATGTGTCGCGTTTCACTTACACACTACTGACTACACAATTCACGTTTCACTTACCATTACCCTAAACCCTAATATTCTTCTTCTTCTTTCTACGAGTACTAGCGGGCAGTGGCACACCTCAAAGGATTGATTGTGTTCAAGGGTTGTCTTGGTTTTGCAATTGAATGGTGGGAGATGCTGAAATATGATCTTTTTCTTGGATTTGGATAACTGGATTGTTGCCTTTGATCTTGATGATAAGATTACTAATCAACTTACTAAGGATTGATTGTGTCATGTAGTATATAACTATATATATGTTGCTGGTTAGGGGAGATTTTCAGGAAAAAATTATTGTAGGGGAGATTTGCAAAAATTTATGTTTGATTAGTAAGTGAAGGTGTTTGTGTGACATGATTTGTTGTTCTAGTCAGAGTTATTCTAGGAAGCATGAATAGATTTGGATTTGGATTTGGATGACACATCTCCTTTACATTTTCAATTCAAAGATAATAGTACTGAGTACTGATTGAGTATTAAAAGAAATATATTAATTCTTTGATTGTTTTAATTTCTGCAGAATGAAGAATGAAGGCTTGGATTGTTTGACATGCAATTATTGGAGACTAAGGATGAAGAATTGGAAGGTTGAAATCATTATTCATATGTTTTTATGTTTTACTTGAATTATTATTATAGCATATTTTTATGAATTATTTGGATCTATTGATTGTTTTATGTTTTTATGTTTTACTTGAATTATTGTTGTAGCAGATTTGTATGAATTACTTGAATTATTTGACTGTTTTATGTTTTTATACTTTATTTTCATTAGGAATATTTAAATCTAAAACATGCTAATTTTTATTATGATTATAAACAAAATTTTATAATTTAAAAAAACAACAAAAAACTGTCTGTCATACCCTAATTTCGTCCGTGGACCATTCGTTTGTTGGGATGCGACCCTCGTTTGACCACTTCGAGGTACTTGGCACCCATTGTTAGGCAATCTGTGAAGTTTCGTGACATGCCGGAAGTCGAAAGGAAGCATTGTTGCACAATCCGTGAGGTTCCGTAACATGCCGGAAGTCAAAAGGAAGCATTGTTGCACAATTCGTGAAGTTTCTTAACATTCCGGAAGGCAAAAAAGGGATGATTACGTAATCCGTAAGGTTCCATGACATTACGGAAAGAAAACAAGTATCGTTACGAAATTCTTAAAGTTCCGTAACGTTACGGAAAAAGAATCAACAAAAAAAGGCAGGGGTGTATTTAGTAAACATAGGGGTGCAAATAGCAACCAGGCCCACTTGGGCCTTCCAGGAAGTTCTCCTGCCTTCTGGAGGAAGCAACCTAGCTCACCTGGGCGAGCTGGGTGGCAAGCTCCTCCCTCATTTTCCTATAAATAGGGGGAGGAGGGAAGAACAAAAATGTTCAACCCTCTTGGTATATGAGAATCACTTAAAATTAGTGAGAAAAATTGTTTCCGTGAAGAAAATTCAAGCCGAGGCGCTTCCGTAACGCTTCCGACACGTTTCTGTGAGTGATTTCGTGAAGATTTTCAATCGTTCTTCATCGTTCTTTGTTCGTTCTTCGTCGTTCTTCGGTCTTCAACCGGTAAGTTCCCGAAATCGAACTTTTCAATTCATTCTATGTACCCTTAGTGGTCCCCACTTGTTTCGTGAGCTTTTATTTTCATTTCATTTACTTTCCGTACCCCCTTTTGACGTGCTTTAGTCATTTATTTAAGTTATTTTCTCGCCTAATCAAAAATAAAATAAATTCCCACCGATCATTCGTATTGTAACAGCTTTTAATTTCTGTTAAAATGAAATCCGACCGTTCGGTCATACCGTAACCACGTTTAAAACCAAAAAGAGGCAAAATAATAATATAATGATAAAAAATATCTTTTAGTAAAATAATCAAAAAAATCAATCGGATGTTTATCTTTGGGATTGTTCTTTCTTAATCGAATTGACTAATAACCAAAGTGAAACTAAGGCTAAAATCAATTCATAAATCAAACTTTTGTCATCACCTAAAAAAGCCATTTTTAAAGGTCCAACGCCTTGAAATGGTCTTTTCCGCTTTTATTGGTTAAACGTAGATTTCTAAAGTCCTAAAATCAACATGTAGCTTTATTACCTCTTTCAAAAATAATAAGAGATCATTAATGGTCCAATGCCTTAATGTTTTCTCTCCTTTCAAAAGAATCGAGAGATTGTTTAATGGTCCAACGCCTTAAATGACCTTTCATTCAATAAAAACATATCTTGCAAAAAAGGATAAAAAACAACTTAACCAACACTTAGTTCTCAAAGAACTACAAAGGTCTGATTTCCTTATCACAATTGAGGAATACATAGGAGCAAGGGAAACACCCTTGTCGACCACAAAAAGATAAAAATATAAAAGGCACAAAAAGACATAAAGGCGTAAAAAGGGAACATAAAATAAATTGAAGTCATGTTTGCACACTTGATTAAAGGCTGCCGTCCCCTGTGACAGACGCGTGGGGTGCTAATACTTTCCCCGTGCATAAATACAACTCCCGAACCTTTCACTTAAAGTTCATAGACCATTTCTTTTCCGGTTTTTCCGACATTTTTCCTCAAATAAACGATGGTGGCGACTCCGCGCGTATTCCTTTCTTGGAAAATGCACCCGCGAGCCCCGCGTCGCCCTCCCGCCGAAGGGTAGGTTGCGACACCGCCCAAACCGCACCACATAGATTGGTTTGGTTTGGTTTGGATTTTATTTTTTAAAAAGTCCAAACCGAACCAAACTGCATGTTAATTTATTGTTTGGTTCGGATGTAATTTTGAGAAAAAATTGCCCAAACCGCACCGCGAACACCCCTAATAATTAATAAATATGAAAATAAATGAATAATATTTAATTTGAATCAATGAATAATTTATCATAAATTTGTCAAATAAATGTTCTGATGCTTTCTTTATCACATTGTAATTGTCATGTAAGAAAAAATTATTCTAACATAATTGTTATTTCAGTTTTTCAATATAACTTAATTACTCTTTTTTCACTTATATCTCTTAACTTTAGTCCCTATGCTACAAAGCTTATTCCAAGGATAGTTTATTATCATGCACAGCCTGTGTCGCAACGTGCCCTTTTGCGGGCGAGCGAAGGCGAGGCTCACGGGTGCGCTTTTCATTTAAGGAGGAAAGGTGCGCGGAGTCGCCACCAACGTTTATTTGTGGAAAACGTCGAAAAAACCGAAGGAAACTGGTCAAAATAAAAATTCTAAGTTCGGGAGTTGTATTTATGCTTGAGGAAGGTATTAGCACCTCTTACGTTTGTCTCAAAGGACAACAACCTATTTTTTAGAATTGTGGAAGTTGTGTTACCTTAACTTTATTTCTTTATTTTTTGAGGTCGACAAAAGCGGGGCTTTTCCTCCTACGTACCCTCCTTTGGAGAGGAAATCAGACCTACGTAGTTCTTTCTTATGCGTGAATCAAGTGATTCTTTTTACTTGAAAGGTGATCATTTTAAGGCGTTGGACCTTAAAAATGATCCATTTTACTTGATAAGAAACTGAAATGATAAACTTTCAAAATCCTATTTTTTGTGGACGAGCTTGACTAGGCGAGTTGATTTTAGCCTTAGTTTCACTTTAGTTTATTAGTCAATTCAATTAAGAATGTGAAATCCCAAAGAGAAAACGTCCGATTGATTTTTTCGCTTTATTTTACTAAAAGGTATTTTTTGATTATTATATTATTATTTTACCTCTTTTTTTTTTATTTCCAACTTGGTTACGGTACGACCGAACGGTCGGAATTCATTTTAACCAAAATTAACGGATGATACAATTCAAACGATCAGTGGAAATTTATTTTATTTTTAGATTAAGCGAGAAATGACTTAAATAAATGGCTTAAGCACGTCAAAAAGGGGTATAAAAAGCAAATGAAAGCGAGAATAAAAATACATGAAACAAAATGTGGACCACCACAGGTACATAGAATGAATTGAAAAGCTCGGTTTGAGGTACTTACCCGTTGAAGACTGAAGAAAACGAAGAACGAACGATGAATGTTGAAGAACAGTCGAGAATCTTCGCGTAATTACTCACGGAAACGTTACGGAAGCGCCTCGGCTTGGATTTTCTTCACGGAAACAATTTTCCTCAGCAATTTCGAGAGAGGGAGAAGTGCCAAGAAGGCTGAACCCTTTTCTTCTTCACTCCTCCCCCTATTTATAGCAAAATAGGGGAGGAGCTTGCCACCCAGCTCGCCCAGGCGAGCAAGGTTGCTTCCTCCAGAAGCAACAGCCTTCTGGAGGAAGGATCTGGAAGGCCCAAGTGGGCCAGATTGCTATTTGTACCCCCCCTTTTTACTAAATGCACCCCCTTCTATTTTTTTGGTAATTCTTTTTCCGTAACGTTACGAAACTTTACGACTTTCGTAATGATACTTATTTTCCTTCCGCAAGGTTACGAATCCTTACGGATTATGTATTTACTCTTTTTTAGCTTTTGAAGAAGTTACGGAAACTCACAGATTGCGCAAAAACACCTCTTTTCGATTTCCGCCACATTACGGAATTTCACGGATCGCGCAAACCTGCTTCCTTTTGATTTCTGACACGTCTCGGGACTTCATTTATTGTGCAACAAAGGACGCCAAGTATCTCAAAGCGGCTAACCAAAGGTTGCATGTCATCAAGTAATAATCCTCGGACGAAATTAGGGTATGACAGTTGCCCCTCTTTACTCACCTCTCATTGGGGATAAGAGGAAAGCAAAGATAGGACACTGATTTCGTCTGTCCTGCCCTTTCCGTGATGACGACTTTCGTCTCTACTCCTTCTTTTTCTTATGCACAAAACAAAATACAAACAACAACAAGAACAACGAATATAATATACAAATACACATATACACATATTTGGCGAAGGACGGAAAACAACAGAAGAACGTATTTCCCAGTCACCAGAGGCTTCGCGCTTGATAATGGAGGACACATGAACAGCGCTAGGCAATGACATTCATGGGGCTCCGGAAAAAGGTGGAGAATGGAGGATTGCCTTGAGGGTCCGCACTTAGACAATCATGAAACATAGCTCCAAATTCGAAGGTGGAGGGCACATGAACAGCGCTAGGCAATAACCTTCATGGGGCTCCGAAAAAGGGTTGAGAATGGAGAATTGCACTAAGCAATCACTACGCATGGCTCCAAACTCGAAGGTGTAGGACACATGAACGAAAACGCAATTCATGGGGCTCCGGAAAAGGGTTGAGAATGGAGAATTGCACTAAGCAATCACTACGCATGGCTCCAAACTCGAAGGTGGAGGATACATGAACGAAAACGCAATTCATGGGGCTCCGAAAAAGGGTGAGAATGGAGAATTGCACTAAGCAATCACTACACATGGCTCCAAACTCGAAGGTGGAGGACACATGAACGAAAACGCAATTCATGGGGCTCCGAAAAAGGGTGAGAATGGAGAATTGCACTAAGCAATCACTACGCATGGCTCCAAACTCGAAGGTGGAGGACACATGAATGAAAACGCAATTCATGGGCTCCGGAAAAGAGTGAGAATGGAGAATTGCACTAAGCAATCACTACGCATGGCTCCAAACTCGAACGTGGAGGACACATGAACGAAAACGCAATTCATGGGCTCTGGAAAAGGGTGAGAATGGAGAATTGCACTAAGCAATCACTACGCATGGCTCCAAACTCGAAGGTGGAGGACACATGAACAAAAACGAAATTCATGGGGCTCCGAAAAAGGGCAAGAATGGAGAATTGTACTAAGCAATCACTACGCATGGCTCCAAACTCGAAGGTGGAGGACACATGAACGAAAACGCAATTCATGGGCTCCGGAAAAGGGTGAGAATGGAGAATTGCACTAAGAAATCACTACGCATGGCTCCAAACTTGAAGGTGGAGGACACATGAACGAAAACGCAATTCATGGGCTCCGAAAAAGGGTGAGAATGGAGAATTGCACTAAGCAATCACTATGCATGACTTCAAACTCGAAGGTGGAGGACACATGAACGAAAACGCAATTCATGGGGCTCCGAAAAAGGGTGAGAATGGAGAATTGCACTAAGCAATCACTACGCATGGCTCCAAACTCGAAGGTGGAGGACACATGAACGAAAACACAATTCATGGGCTCCGGAAAAGGGTGAGAATGGAGAATTGCACTAAGCAATCACTACGCATAACTCCAAACTCGAAGGTGGAGGACGCATGAACGAAAACGCAATTCATGGGGCTCCGAAAAATGGGTTGGTAGGACCGAACGATCCACCGGGTCTTTCCACCTACAAAAGCAAACATGCTTTTTGCAAAGAAAAATAAATCATTCGCGAGAGCACCACATCTTATAGAAACAATATACTTGTGCCAAGGGTAACCTTCCTTGTAACAGAGAATGAAGGGTAGGATGTCAACTTTTACTTTCAAATGAACATGCAGGGGAAACATCGGGCCAAGCTGAAAATAAATCACTCATAGTTTATAAAACTCACAAGGCAAGTGTTTTATCCTATTCCCAAACCATAACTGCACCATACTTCATTTTGCACACGATTTCCTATCGAATCAAAGATCAAACGTACGATCATGGACCAATAGGATTTTCTTGAGGATAGTGTTTTTGGAGAGGAAGCTGGGTGTTTCGGTCTTTTCCTCTTTGTTCATGTGGGGTGGAATATTGCCAGTCAATAATGATTCTGAGTGGCAATCTGGCTTTGAAGAATTTCTGTCCTCTTTCTTTCATTGATCGAGAATTGCTTCTTTTCCCTTTTCACTTCTTTTCGATCTTTGATTGGGAATCCTTCTTTCCTTTCTTATGTTCTTTTCTTTATTTTCATTTTTCTTTTTTTTTTCTTCTTTCTTTCCATTTCTCCCTTCTCTTTCTTTTCACTTTTCCTTCCCCATCCCTTTCTTTGGGAAATCAGATTTAGCATTCTATTTGCTCTCCCTTGAGGAGATTCCGCTGTCCTTTGCTTCGGGGGAAAGAATGAGGATTCCTTTTTTACAGGCCAAGGTTCAAAAAGGTCTAAGGTTGTGTTTCAATGGGGTCTTTTATCGTGGGAACCCCAATCTTGATATCTGGGGCGAAACAAATTTGGGTGTCAAGGTGTCGATTTCGGGCCGAACTTCCATATTATTCCATAAGGCACACATGACAATGATGATTTGAAAACAACGTGCAAAATTAGTCATGGCTACAGCCAGGTGGGCCCTCAAGCATCCCATTTATGACATTGATACTACGGTTGGGAATTTACACAAACAGACCCAACGTTTCCAAGTTATGTTCTTTCATCAGTTCAATGCTTTCATCCATCCTTATCTCGGTTCATTCCGGAAAATAAACTCTTAGCATCAGTCCCTTGTTTCCAGAAGATACGTTTGCTCTTTACGAATGATTTATACTTCTTAACTATAACATGTCGACCTTCGCGGTCTTTCTTTCTTTTTTCTTTTTTTTTTGTTTCATTTTTATATATTCACAAAATTATACACCTGTGGTCCTTTATGAAGAAAAATTTTCTTTGTATATATATATTTTTATACATGACAAACTTTTTCTGTACACGCATTAGAACTCTTCTCTTTACGTGACATGGTCTATATACAAACCCTATTTACATTCAAAGATTTTTCATTTTTCCCAACACACACTTATAGTTCACACAAAAGTTTCTTCATATACACTCGTTGCTCACACACGCAAGAATTCCTTTCCACGCATCATTTACACACAAAAACCTTCTATACACATTTTCCTTTTACATACATGTATAAATAAAAACCTTTTTCTTTTCTTTATGAACATGACTTTTATTCACAACGCTTCTTTCTTTTTATTAGGATTTTTGGTTCATTTTATTTTTAGGACAACGTTCCTAAATGAAAAACTCTACACGGTTCCGGAAAAACATTATTGACAACGACGAAACAAGTACCGACGTAACAACTCAAATGATATGTATGTACAAAACAAAAGTCAAAACATGAAACAAACGTTAGTCCCTTAGTCAAACAAAAATAAGATGATATGTAACAGAAAAAAAAAATGGAAACACAAAGAAATATGGATCAAGGGATCTCCCAATCATGTGGCTCCGCTCCCTCCTAAGAAATCAAGTAAATCAATCATCTCCTCGTCCTCGCGGGCCTCATCTACCTCGTCGGGAGCCTCTACTGGTGCCTCTGCAGGTGCCTCTCCCGCCCGGGCCTCAGGCCATGCGACCTCTGCCCTGAACTGGTCCGGAGTAAGGCACGAAAACGAAGTAAAACCCTAGCTCTGCAGGCTGAGGCTCATCTGGTAAAGACAATCATGGGTCTGTACATGAGCCCGGTGGTTGGCCGCTTGCTGGCGAACCAAATGCTGCAAATACTGCTCCGTATCAAACGATCCGGCTGGACCAACCTGATGAGGTGGCGGCACGTTTGCGGCTTGCGGAGCATCCCCCTGGGCCTGTCTCTGTGTGCAATACTTCTCAATAAAAGCTCGGGTGATGGGCGGCTGAATCACCTTGCTAGGTGCGACGGGGACGCCGAACGACTGGCAGAGTCCTGTGATCAAGGCGGGAAATCCCAGGGCCCTGTTGGACTTATCCGGGTCCAGAGGGTGCCTGGTAGGTGCCATACCTGCAAATATATAGATGGCATCAGCGATTAACTGAGCCACGTGAATGCTCATCCGCGTCAGGATGGCGTACACCAGTTGACACTTCGGCAGGGGGAGGTCAGAATTATGGTCGCTGGGCTGGATGTTGCTGAGCAGCAAAGTCATCCAGATCTGAGTCAGGGTGGTCATGTTGGTGCGCATGATCCGCACTCGTCTCCCGGCAGCAGTCCGGGCAAAATCCTGCCCCGGTATACATAGCAAATGAGCGATGGCCTCCTCATCGAACCCATCAGACCGGTTCCTCCTCTGGCCATACTCGCACTCCTAACCCTCTTCCAGCACTAAAGGATATCCCAGGAGCTGGCCGATAGCATCTACATTAAACGGGATCCACTGACCCCTCACCCAGGACCTCATATCTCGCACGCCCTCCTCTGTAGGCCAAGCATTGGCATAAAATTCGAGGACTATGTCTGGATCGAACTTGGCCATGGGGGTAACCAGTGATGCCCACCGCCGGCGAGCTATCTCTTCCTGGAAATCGGTATACTCGTCGTCCCTCAGCTGGACGCGTCGCTCCTGGAGAAATGACCATCCCTTGATGGCCTCGAAGCGCTGCTGGTGTTCAGCGCTCCTAAAGCGGTGACTGTCATACTCGGGAGCAGAACTGGTTCCTTCGGCCGCTTTATCCTTCCTGGATCTCTTTGAGGCAAGTTTCCTCGGGGCCATTTCCTGCGAGAACAAACATTTAGAAGTTAGTTTTACAAGATAATGCTTATATTAACGCAAAAAATGTCGTGCTAGCCCCTCTGATTTAGACCAAACTCATGTAATCCATTTATGCACACGCGCATGTGTAGAAAGTATCCTATTACCCATGTCAACATACAAGAACATCTAATATATTCTAATTTCCATACACCTATATACATTCTAAAAAGAAAACACACTTTCATGCTCAAAGTGTTGCGTCAAACTTTACACCTAATTTATATCCTAAACATCTGCTATCACAAACTACTTACATACATTTGAAGTACACCATACAAATTTTTACTGTTTCACTCATATTTATTTATATGCATATTGGAAAGCTAATTACATCATGCACATATTCGCATTCAAAAAAGGCATTCCACACTATCATACATTCATTTAGGAAGACAATAATTCACACTTTGCTAGGAATTTCATACTCCTTATATTTACCTATGTATACACACTATTGCAAGGTGTTTTCCACGCTACCTCTATGTAAAGTATCAAACATGGGGCAGCCTAAATTCGAGCAAAAAATCTCACAAGCAAATCCTAATTTTCATGTTTTTCTAACTCTAAAACCAAAATTTGGATTCCTAGCCATAAGCATGTTTCCTTGCATTGAAGCTACAAGTTTGGGTTCCTAAGCTTGGAATTGCATTTGGGCACCTATTTTGAATCTCCTATGATGTACCTACATATAAGAAACAGTCCCACTCTCCCAATTTTACACAATCATATTCATACATCATTGGGGCATTTCACCGAGCACTTGGTGAGCACATGTTTGGACATAAATTGCAAGAGGATGGGGACAATGTGGCATGCCCCATTGCTTCAGAATACAGCATAGGCCTAAGGCCTTCTCATTCAAATCCTCAATTCAAGAAAACAAGCATAAAAACAAACCAAAACTGCCCCACAAATACAAGCACATTCTCTCAATTTGGAGCACCAAAAGATGAAGAAAATATACCAATGGGAAGCTGAAAACATCAAGGATTGAATACTTACTTGTTGGAGTGGACAATAACACCAAAAATGAAAGCAAAAGGCAACCAAAAGTGGCTTGAGGGAGCAAGAACCGCAAGCCTTCGTAAGTCCTCTCTTTTGAATAAGGGGGGGGGGTTTTGGATGCAAAAACGTTCCCCTCCCTCGTTTTTATATTTTGAATGCAGGGGTTGCTCGCCCAGGCGAGCTCAGCTCGCCCAGGTGAGCTAACTTGCCATTTTTTTTTGAGGGGAACATTAACCATGTCCCCTCCTTCCTTATGGGTTAGCGTCCGCCCACTTGAACCTACTTAAATTAGAATTAGGTGTCGATTACTTATTTAAAACAAACAATAGCAAAAGAAACTGCGAACGCAAAGGATACTGGGCTGCCCTGCAGCGACGTTCTCTGCTTGTTTAGCACCGAGAAGGGGTGACGCTTGGTCGGTCACGATCCCATCCTCCATTCGCTTCCATCCCTAAGTACCTGCAAGTAAGAGCCAAATGATATGTGACCAATCGTGACCGGTCATCGTCTTACCTTGGTTGATTTCTACCATTGACTTGTCTTGACTTTTGGCCGTGGCCTAAGATGATTCTGCTCCTTGCTATCACAAGATATGCATGTGCATGTGCATGTATGAATGTTTCTAATGCGATGGTGTTATTTTAGTGAAGGCTGGTTAGATTCAATTTTAAATAAGCGTTTGGGGCACCCCATACACCGAGCGAAGAAGGCTCAAGCTATAACAAATCTAAAACAAGAAGTTTGAAACCAAAGAGAAGACTGAAACCTCGCCCATTTTTCCTTTTCTTTTAAAGGAACGAGATAAATACAGAGGAAGGGAATCCCTGGAGGAAACCAAGAAGAATGAGAAAAAACTCAGAAATAAAAACATGCAACGGTCCTCTCGATTGCCCCAGACTTCAAGTGTAATATCGTTTAACTACATCGGAGTTCACGGGCGAGGGAAACTCCTCGACATCCATGTGGGTGAGTATCAGAGCACCCCCAGAAAAAGCTCTTTTCACCACGAAAGGTCCTTCATAATTCGGGGCCCACTTGCCTCGATTATCTTTAACAGCATGGGACATTTTCTTCAGCACGAGGTCCCCCTCGTTGAACTTGCGCGGGCGTACCTGCTTGTCGAATGCGTTCTTTATCCTTCGTTGATACAAACGCCCATGGCTCATGGCGGCCAAACGCTTACCTTCAATAAGGTTAAGTTGGTCGTAACGTGCTTGAGCCCATTCTGACTCTTCTAGGCCTGACTCCGCCATTATCCTCTGAGAAGGAACCTCTACCTCAAATGGGAGTACCGCCTCCATCCCATAAACCAAGGAATACGGCGTTGCCCCAGTAGAAGTTCGCATCGAGGTTCTGTATCCGTGTAGGGCGAAAGGCAACATCTCATGCCAATCTTTGTATGACACTGTCATATTTTGAACAATCTTCTTAATATTCTTATTTGCAGCCTCTACAGCCCCATTCATCTTTCGCCGATAAGGGGTAGAGTTATGATGCTGGATCTTGAAGTCCTCGCACATTTCCTGCATCATCTTGTTGTTCAGATTGGTGCCATTGTCAGTAATGATCTTCCTGGGGAGTCCGTATCGACAAATCAGCTCCTTCTTTATGAATCTAACTACCACATTCCTTGTGACATTAGTATAAGAAGCTGCTTCGACCCATTTGGTGAAGTAATCTATCGCCACAAGAATGAAGCAGTGACCATTCGACGCCTTGGGTTCGATGGCCCCAATGACATCTATTCCCCACATGGAAAAGGGCCAAGGGGCGGACATAACATTCAGAGGATGTGGCAGAACATTGACATTGTCCGCGTATGCCTGACATTTATGACATTTCCTGACATGAGCGCAGCAATCGCTTTCCATGGTGAGCCAATAATAACCGGCCCTAAGGATTTTTCTGGCCATAGCATGCCCATTGGCATGTGTCCCAAAGGAACCCTCATGGATCTCCTCAATCATGAAGTTCGCCTCTTTGGCATCTACGCATCGTAGGAGAGTCATGTCGTGGTTTCGTTTGTACAGGATGGTACCACTTACAAAGAAACTAGTAGCCAATCTCCTCAACGTCCTTTTGTCATTGTCAGAAATCCCCGGTGGGTATTCTTTGTTCTCGACATATTGCTTGATGTCGAAATACCACGGTTTCCCATCCCGCTCTTCCTCTATTGCATAACAATATGCCGGCCTGCCTTGAGATTTGAATTCAATGTACGGCAGATCCTCGTGTAGGGCAAGTTGAAACATGGATGCATGGGTGGCTAACGCATCAGCCATTTGATTCTCTTCCCGAGGTATGTGGTGGAAGGAAATGTTGTCAAAGTACTTGGCTAATCTCAAGATGTGAGTTTGATAGGGTATCAACTTCAGATCCCTAGTTTCCCATTCTCCTTTCAACTGGCGTATCACCAAAGCTGAGTCTCCATACACCTTGAGTAATTTTACATCAAAATCAATGGCCGCCTGAACCCCGAGGGCGCATGCATCGTACTCGGCCATATTGTTGGTACAATCAAAACCTAGCCTAGCCGTGAAAGGAATACACTGATCATCCGGGGATACAAGGATTGCCCTTACTCCGTGGCCCAAAGCATTAGATGCCCCATCGAAGCAAACAATCCATTTGTCTATGTCCTCGTGCGTCCGCTTCTCTTCAAACAGGGCCATGATATCTTCATCTGGGAACTCGGGGTGCATCGGCCGATAATCTTGGAGGGGTTGCTGGGCCAAATAATCTGCTAAGGCACTTCCCTTTACCGCTTTTTGGGTGACGTAAACGATATCGAATTTAGATAATAATACCTGCCACCTAGCGATTCGTCCCGTGAGGGCCAGTTTTTCAAAGATGTATTTCACGGGATCCATTTTGGAAATAAGTCACGTGGTATGGCTGAGCATGTACTGCCTAAGCCGATGTGATGCCCATACCAGAGCACAACATGTGCTTTCCAGCATTGAGTAATTCATCTCACATGCGGTAAACTTCTTGCTCAGATAGTAGATGGCTTGCTCCTTTTTCCCAAAATCATCATGCTGACCCAACACGCACCCCATAGACTCGTCCAACACAGTCATGTACAGGAAAAGAGGTCTTCCTGTTACAGGTGGCATGAGCACCGGGGGATTCGCGAGACTCTGTTTGATCTTCTCGAAGGCCTCTTGGCAGTCACTGTTCCATAGGACCGCCTGGTTCTTACGTAACAGCTTAAAAATGGGCTCACAGGTAGGGGTGAGCTGCGAGATAAATCTTGCGATATAATTCAACCTGCCTAAAAACCCCCGAACCTGCTTCTCTGTGCGTGGTTCCGGTATTTCATGGATGGCCTTCACTTTCTCGGGATCTATCTCTATCCCTTTCTGACTTACGATAAATCCTAGCAGCTTCCCCGACTTCACCCCAAAGGTGCATTTGGTTGGGTTTAGTTTTAATTGGTATTTCCGCAACCTTCCAAACAACTTACACAGATTGACAAGGTGTTCGTCCTCAGTCCTAGACTTGGCAATCATGTCATCTACGTAGACCTCTACTTCCTTATGCATCATATCATGGAACAATGCCACCATGGCACGCTGATAGGTTGCCCCAGCATTTTTCAACCCGAAGGCCATCACTTTATAGAAGAATGTTCCCCATAGGGTGACGAAAGTGGTCTTCTCTACATCTTCGGGTGCCATCTTTATTTGATTATACCCCGAGAAACCATCCATAAATGAGAAAAAGGCGAATTTAGCTGTATTATCTACCAATATATCAATGTGTGGCAGGGGAAAATTGTCTTTAGGACTGGCTCGGTTCAAATCCCGGTAATCTACACACATTCGAACCTTGCCGTCCTTTTTCGGGACCGGGACAATGTTGGCCACCCACTCCGGGTACCGCGCCACAGCTAAGAAACCTGCATCAAACTGCTTCCTTACTTCTTCTTTAATTTTTAAAGACATCTCGGGTCTCATTCTTCATAACTTTTGCTTAACCGGGGAAGACCCAGGATTCAAAGGCAACTTATGCTGCACAATGTCGGAATCCAGACCGGGCATGTCTTGATATGACCATGCAAAGACATCTTGATACTCTTCAAGAAGGGTTATCAAGCCTTGACGGATAGGCGCGGTCATACCGGTTCCTACCTTTACTTCCTTCTTTTCCTCCGTGGTCCCCAAGTTTACCAATTCGGTTTCTTCTTGGTGAGGCTTCATTTCACGTTCTTCCTGAGCGACCAACCTCTCCAACTCTGGTGACAGGACGTCCTCTTCCTCTTCCTCATTTACCTTTTGGCTTATATCTCGATCGAAATCGATTGTCAAACCCTCGTTGTTAGGATCCTCAAAGAATCGACCCTCATATCTATACCAAACAAGACAAAAGAAATAAAAACATGCAAAATGATATGAGAAAAGGTGGTACTGCAAGAAAAGATGAAACAAGATCTCTTTGTTTATTTAATAAGGTAGGTTCTACAAAACAAAAGAGAAAGGAAATCTATAGGCTGTAATTACATTGAATCAGCGGTATAGACTTCTGATTATTAACTGGCCGGGGAGCGGCTGGAGCTGTGCATTGGGCCGGCGCTCTTTCTACTACGGGGGGTGCTTTTACTTGAGTCGGGAGGGAATTCCCGAGTCAGATTTAAAAATTTGGGGGATTGGGCTGGTATGAGCTTTGGATATTTTGGGGTGCTTTCATCCACGTCGGGGCGGTGGTGACTGCGTGGGCGTCTCCTTCATTTTTCCTCGTGCCCACTACTAGGGCTCTTGTGTTGTTGTTGGGGGCCACATTGGAAGCATATTCGAACTTGCCTTTCCGTAGTCCAGATTCAATCCTTTCTCCGGCGAAGATGAGATCCGCAAAGTTAGCTGGCATGTAGCCTATCAGCTTTTCATAGTAGAACGTATGTAACGTATCTACCATAATTGTGATCATCTCCCTTTCCATCATGGTCGGTACGACTTGGGCTGCGAGATCTCTCCATCTTTGGGCATATTCCTTAATGTACTCATGCTCTCGCTTAGTCATACTCTGAAGCTGGTTCCGATCGGGAGCCATGTCCGTATTGTACTGGTACTGCCTAATGAAGGCAGTTGCCAAGTCCTTCCATGATCGGATCTGGGAAGCTTCCAGATTGGTATACCATGCTACAGCTGCCCCGGCCAAGCTGTCTTGAAAGAAATGGACCAACAATTTTTCATCCGCAGAATACGCCCCCATCTTTCGGCAATACATCCGAAGATGCCCCTTTGGACATGCCGTCCCTTTGTACTTATCAAAACCCGGTACTTTGAACTTGGGAGGAATGACGATATTGGGCACGAGACATAAATCCGCTAAGTCCGAGAATGGGTAATTGCCAAGGCCCTCGACTGCTCTTAACCTCTCTTCAAGCGCCTCAATCTTTCCCTTATCTTCCGCGAAGGGAACAGATTCTTTTACGGGTATGGGTGAGGCCAGGATATGGCGGACTATGTTCAATTGGGGTAGTTCATGTGGGGACGGATCTTTGAGGTGGAGCAGGGGGCCAAGATGGGTATCTCCTTCCTCATTGTCTTGCCCGGGATAGTCGTCATAAGGTGGGAGTTGCCCCTCAAAAGTAGGGGCTTGGCTTAAATCTTCCGGGGTGGCACGGGGAGTGAAGTCCGGAGGTAAGCCATAAGGATAAGCTTGCAGACTATACCTTCGACCAAACACGGCCATGTTTCTGTCTCGGCCCGGATTTAAAGCGGGTTGTAGCACCGGCTCCGCTTCCCTAACTGTACTGGAGGCGGTTGCCGTGGCTTTGTCCTCTATGGTTTTCTGGAGTTTTAACATGACCTCCGAGATGGAAGCCATTTGATCTTTTAAGGCCGATAGATCGACCTTCATCTGTTCCTGCACGCCCTCTTCATTATCCATTTTTCTGGATCGAGTGTTATAGGGGTGCCTTGGTGTTTTCTTAGTTATGATGAAATTCCTAAAGAAATAAACAACGGTGAGTATGCCACCAAAACATGAGTATGCAAATGGATGATCGGAGCACTTGGATCCACCCCAAGGTTTTTAGATAATGTGATGAGTCCAGAACTTCTCATTTTATAAAAAGAACAAAGCTTTCATCTAGCCAAGACTATACAAAGGTGTTACAAGAGAACCTAACGATTCCTAATTATATGGGCCATCAAATCTATCAAGTGTTGACAGTAATTGATTAGCCCATGAATCTCCTCGGGGGCCGTACACACTTTAGCCATGGCTTTTTCTTTGGCTAATAGACGCGGGAGGTCTTGACTTCCATTCAAGGTCAAGGCGAACCTATCCATCCACATAGTCGCTTCTTGATGCAACGCATCAATCACCCTCCCTCTTGCTTCTTTCTCGGCGTACACTTATGCAAAATCCTCCACTAGCTTTTGTTCATGGGCCACAGACTGGTTCAACTCTTCCTTGTATTGCCCTATGATAGCTAGCATGCTTTGCTCCGTGGCTTCCAAGTGTTGATCCAAACTCCTTTTGGACCTCGCGCAAGCAACTAACTCCTCTTTTAAGATCATGCCATGCACCCGTGACCGATCTTTCTCCTCTCTTCGGAGCTTGAGCTCATTTTTGCTACCGCACAGTGCTCCTCGGAATTTCTCTCGGCCATATTCCTCCTTGTGGGCCCTTTTGGTTTCATGTTCAAGGGCTCTTGCAGTGGCCGCGTTTTCCTCTTGTAACTCGGTGCACTCCTTCTGGATGTGTGTAGCAGCTGATTTGAACTTCTCCTTGGCGAGTCTTGCCTTCCCTAGCTCTAGTTTTAGAGCTTGGACTTCTTCATCTTCCTCCGGAGCTTCGAAGTTCTCCTCATCAATAACTTTCAATTTGGAGAGCCAATCTAACCCTCGCGCATGAATTCTTAGCCATCCATGATAACCTCCGATGACGCCATTTCGGATGCCCCTAAGCTCCTTGTCTTTCTTCAACAGACTCCTCCACGCCTTGTGGATTCTTTGTATAACCTTGAGACCTTGCGTGCCTAGATCCCTCACAAGGAAAGGTGAGAGACTTTCTTCGGTTGGCGCTCCCCTCATGGGATACACTAGCTGTCTTATGGCGAGTGCGGGATTATAATTAATACAACCCCTAGTCCATATCAGTGGAACGTTAGGGTAGTCCCCACACGAGAAAAGAACTCCCTCCTTGTCTTCCTTCCAACGAGGAAACCAATTGATCGCGCTGCCCCCTATCCCAGCCAAATGTTGGTCCTAATCGACTCTTCCTTTTTCGGCGCATGAGCGATAGCTTTGCAGCGGACACGGGTGTCTCGTGTCTGGTCGGAATAGGTGTGAAATCAACCACACACAGAGAGCAGGTAAACAATAGACAATCCGTGCACTGTTTTTCTCACACCTCCGGTCAAAGGTGTCAAATAAATCTGCCAAGATAGCCACCACTGGACTTTCCTTGCTATGGTGATATGCGAGGAAAGCATCAATGGCGGCTAAGTCTACCAAACCGTCAACGTTCGGAAAGAGGACAACCCCAAAAATCAGCAAAGCTAAAATATCCGTAAACAGGCCCCACTTCTCTTGGCTCGCCATATCCCTTGCTTTGCCTTCCAAGTATTTCCGTGGCAGGCCCACTATTCCATTACGAGTTTGTTTCATGCGATCCAACTCTTTTGCTGAATCTCCAATCACAGCTGCAATCTTGCTTAAGGAAGGAAGAAAGCCGGAGAAAAGATACGGTTTTCTCCCCCCCAAGAGGGCATCCTAATATCTCCTCAAACTCTTCAATAGTTGGTACCATTTGGAAGTCCCCTAACGTGAAACACCTCAACGATTGGTCATAGTATTGGGCGAGGGATACGACAGCTTCCATAAATACCTCCGCTGCAGTCAAATCTAGAATCTTCCTGTAGACTTTGCGAAAGGCTTACCTTTGGAGGGGTCCCATCAATCGTCCCAATTCCTTGAGGCTAGTGACATCTAGACCTTTAACCTTGACTTGATAAAACCTTTTGCCGTTTGGATTTGTCCCCATCATTTACCTAAAAAAGGGGTGGATCAAGACTCCGACATGAATGATGCAATGCGTATGCATGAAACGGAAAGAAAACAACACAAATGGGTAATTCACACATACGAGACTGCAAAGATCCAACTTTAATGCTACGTTTGGGCATGATGGCGCCTCGACGTAGCATTTAAAAAGGTTACATATTACTCTAAAGAAACCAAACCTCACTAGCAAAACTATAAATTGGTGCTATTTACCAAAAAATGATGAGGACGAATGGCACAGAGCGTGTTTGCTCTTTGCCCCTATTTGGTAACCTATAGGACAATATCTAGGGGTCTCTAATAACTCCTTCCCAACAATTTATAACTCACACGGTCATTCTCTAGAGGTATCATCACTCAAGATAATAATATTGTGGCGGTATGGAATACCAGCGACAACACATTATAAAGAGAGAAAGCTCTAGATGAGGTTTCACTATTATCAAGCAAGTCGGAGACCTAGCATGATGATAGATTCACCTCCACTCCTTAAATTCCCATGAACCCGGGTATAGGGCCCCTTTTTTACTCAAACCCGTGGGTGCTTAGAATGCAGTGTAAAGAATGCGAAATAAACAACAGTTATTTACATTTTACACAGTTCAACAAATGCACACACGAAGTTTCACAAATCCACAATTCCTTAAAATAGGCCTAACTCACAAAAATGTCCGCAGCGGAGTCGCCAACTATCGCAACGTGCCCTTTTGCGGGCGAGCGAAGGCGAGGCTCACAGGTGCGCTTTTCATTTAAGGAGGAAAGGTGCGCGGAGTCGCCACCAACGTTTATTTGTGGAAAATGTCGGAAAAACCGATGTAAACCGGTCAAAATGAAAATTCTAAGTTCGGGAGTTGTATTTACGCTTGAGGAAGGTATTAGCACCTCTCACGTTTGTCTCAAAGGACAACAACCTATTTTTTAGAATTGTGGAAGTTGTGTTACCTTAACTTTATTTCTTTATTTTTTGAGGTCGACAAAAGCGGGGCTTTTGCTCCTACGTACCCTCCTTTGGAGAGGAAATCAGACCTACATAGTTCTTTCTTATGCGTGAATCAAGTGATTCTTTTTACTTGAAAGGTGATCATTTTAAGGCGCTGGACCTTAAAAATGATCCATTTTACTTGGTAAGAAACTGAAATGATAAACTTTCAAAATCCTATTTTTTGTGGACAAGCTTGACTAGGCGAGTTGATTTTAGCCTTAGTTTCACTTTAGTTTATTAGTCAATTCAATTAAGAATGTGAAATCCCAAAGAGAAAACGTCCGATTGATTTTTTCGCTTTATTTTACTAAAAGGTATTTTTTGATTATTATATTATTATTTTACCTCTTTTTTTATTTCCAACTTGGTTACGGCACGACCGAACGGTCGGAATTCATTTTAACCAAAATTAACGGATGATACAATTCAAATGATCGGTGGAAATTTATTTTATTTTTAGATTAAGCGATAAATGACTTAAATAAATGGCTTAAGCACGTCAAAAGGGGGTATAAAAAGAAAATTAAAACGAGAATAAAAATACATGAAACAAAATGTGGACCACCACGGGTACATAGAATGAATTGAAAAGCTCGGTTTGAGGTACTTACCCGTTGAAGACTGAAGAAAACAAAGAACGAACGATGAATGTTGAAGAACGGTCGAGAATCTTCGCGTAATTACTCACAGAAACGTTACGGAAGCGCCTCGACTTGGATTTTCTTCACGGAAATAATTTGCCTCAGCAATTTCGAGAGAGGGAGAAGTGCCAAGAAGGCTGAACCCTTTTCTTCTTCACTCCTCCCCCTATTTATAGCAAAATAGGGGAGGAGCTTGCCACCCAGCTCGCCCAGGCAAGCAAGGTTGCTTCCTCCAGAAGCAACAGCCTTCTGGAGGAAGGATCTGGAAGGCCCAAGTGGGCCAAATTGCTATTTGTACCACCTTTTTACTAAATGCACCCCCCTTCTATTTTTTTGGTAATTCTTTTTCTGTAACGTTACGAAACTTTACGACTTTCGTAACGATACTTATTTTCCTTCCGCAAGGTTACGAAACCTTACGGATTATGTATTTACTCTTTTTGAGCCTTCTTAAGAAGTTACGGAAACTCACGGATTGCGCAAAAACACCTTTTTTCGATTTCCGCCACATTACGGAATTTCACGGATCGCGCAAACCTGCTTCCTTTTGATTTCTGACACGTCTCGGGACTTCATTTATTGTGCAACAAAGGACGCCAAGTATCTCAAAGCGGCTATCCAAAGGTTGCATGTCATCAAGTAATAATCCCCGGACGAAATTAGGGTATGACAGCCTGCAAGAGTTGGCTCATAACAGGCCAATCATTCCTATAGAGCATTTTCTTGAGCAAGTAACCTGGCCTGAAGCTCAACTTCCATTGGCGAGACCCAACGAGGCTGCCCCTCCTGAGCCCACACCTACATAGGTTGATCCAGAGCCAGCTGACCCACAATCTCCAGTGGTGAATCCACCTTCTTCTCCTGAGCTTGAAGTGGTTCCCCCATCTCCACCTCTGATTATCATCTCCGATTTCCCATCTAGAGAAACTGCTGCTCCCCATGATTCACCAGCTGGAGAAGTAGCTGATCCCCCTGATTCCCCAGTTGGAGGAGCTGCTGATCTTTCTGATTCCTCATCCGGAGAAGTTGTTGCTCTCTTTGATTCCCCAATCTTTCCATCTGATAGATGAGGAGGATGCTCAAACTTTGTTGATCTCTATGATTATAACTGTATTATAGTTTCAGTACATTGGTTTTTAGTGATTTTGGTTAATGCTTATTTTGAAGCATTCAGAACAGTTTGACTTGATTTTGATGATTATGCAGTGAAACACTTTTATCTTTTGGTGAAAATTGGTGTATGGTTTGATTTTGGATTGAATGCGTGATTGTGATGGAATTTGTGTTTCTTTTCATGAGTTTGAGCAAGTGTGTATGTTAGACAAAGAAAGAACAAGAATGTGAACTTGCATTTAGAATTGTTGGTCAGTAGACAAATTGATTGAGAAAGAAAAGCTTGAACCAAAACCGGTGAGAGTGTGAACTTAAACTGTGAGTCAACGACTAGCTATGAGTAATAATCTTTGTATCAATCTCTGAATTTTAGAATGAAATGTATAAATGAGGACATGGTGGAGGCCATGATTGTGCATACACAAGCCTTTTGACCAAAAAGCTTACCCTGAATTATAATTGTATCATTTGCACGCTTTATGAGCTGAATGATTTTGTCAATAATTGAACCCTGAACCTAAATGATTATCTCCAGATACCTTGTTTAGACTCTAGGAGAGCATATGGTTCAAGGAAAATTTACCCCAAATTTGGGGGAGTGGAACTAATTGGGATCCAAAGAAAGAGATAAAGCATCAGCACACACAACACATAAGTTGTGTGTTAAAAAAAGAGAAGAAAGAAAAAGAAAGCAATCAAAGAAAAGGTGTGCTCATGTAATAAGGTCAAAAGCAAATGACAGTGAAAAGCTAGTGAGCAAGCTAATTGTATTAAAAAGATCACTTGGATAAGTGTAGGATTTGTGCTCTTTTAAAATCTAAGCCTTTGAATCCTAGAAAAACCAATGAATTTTTGTAGCCAAGCCTCACTACAAGCCTAGGAAAGTCCTTCTGATTTTGTTTATACATTTTTGACTTTATGGCATGAGATGAAGTGCAAAGATTGGACCGCTTGCTAGTTGTTATTAATGAATAACTTAGACACTTGTGCTTGAGTGAAACAGTAGCCGTGAGACTGTGGTTTAAGCTACTTTCCTTAATATCTGTCTTATGCCAAACTTCATCTAATTGTACAGGTTACATTTTATTCTTCTCTTTGAATAACTGCATATTTTGTGAAAGAATACTGATGAGAGAATTTTGCTCCATTCTTGTATCATGCAATTAGTGACTTTTGCTGCATACACCTTTGTACATAATCACTGCATATTTTTGTCACTTGGGGACCAATGCTCTGTTCTTTATTTGCTTGAGGACAAGCAAAATTGTAAACTTGAGGGAGTTGTTAGTCGGTGAATATGATTAACTTTTGTGTATAAAACTTGTGTAAATTGTATCAAACTCCTCCAATTTATGGTTATTTTGTAGTGTTATAAGTTCTTTTAGTTGAAGATAGATAATAAATACTTAGTAATTCTGTTTTGTGTGTTTAATAATCATTTTCTCTCAATTTCAGGTTAATTAGGCAAGCTTGTGAAGTGTTGATTTTCATACACTTGCTAAGCCAATCTGCTGGCTTAGCGAGCCATCCGCTGAGCGCAACATTCCTTGACTAAGTGCGAGGAAGAATCTGGAAGAAGGATGAGCTGTGCATGTTCGCTGAGCGAAGGGTCATGATGTAGGCTCCATTGGAGCTTGTAGGTCTAGGATCTTCTTCATCAATGGATTCCTTTGCTTCTTGGAAGATGAATGGCAGTGGAATGGAGAAGGAAGAGAGAGAGTAGATGCCACTTCAAGGAGAAGATGAGTCTAGAAGAAGCTCACTACCATAGGAGGCCATGGATAAGAGCTTGGAGGAAGATGGAGATGAATGAAGGGGGAGGAAGAGAAGAGCACGAAATTTTGTTCTCAAAAAGAGCTCTAAAATCCGAAGTTTAATTTTCAAATGATCAAAGTTAAAAAAATGCACACACATGACCTCTAATTATAGCCTAAGTGTCACACAAAATTGGAGGGAAATTTGAATTTCTATTCAAATTTCACTTGAATTTGAAATTGAATTTGTGGAGCCAAATTTTGGAGCCAAAATTTCACTAATTATGATTAGTGAATTTTAGCTATGGTTCAGCCCACTAATCCAAGATCAAGTCCAAGATTCTCCACTAAGTGTGCTTAGGTGTCATGAGGCATGTAAAGCATGAAGGACATGCACAAAGTGTGACTATATGATGTGACAATGGGGTGTAGCAAGCAAATGCTCACCTCTCCCTCTAAAATTTAATTGGATTGGGCTTCTCCCAATTCAATTAAATTTATTTCTCCACACACACATTAAATATTCACTTAATGCATGTGAAATTCAAAAAATACCCCTAATACGAAAACTAGTCTAGGTACCCTAAAATACAAGGGCTGAAAAATCCTACATTTCTAGGGTACCCTACCTACATTATGGAGCCCTAAATACAAGACCCAAAAATAACGAAATCCTACATTTCTATTGTTTGATGGCATGCAACCTTTGGTTGACCGCTTTGAGGTACTTGGCACCCTTTGTTGCACAATACGTGAAGTTTCGAGACATGCCGGAAATAAAAAGGAAGCACTGTTACGCAATCTGTGAAATTCCGTAACATGCCAGAAATCAAAAGGAAGTATTGTTACGCAATCCGTGAGTTTCCGTAACATTCCGAAAGCTAAAAAAGGAGTAATTACAAGACCCGTAAGGTTCCGTAACCTTATAGAAAGAAAACAAGTATCATTACAAAATTCGTAAAGTTTTGTAACGTTACGGAAAAAGAATCACAAAAAAGGCAAGGGGGTGTATTTAGTAAAAAGGGGGTGCAAATAGCAACCAGGCCCATTTGGGCCTTCCAGGATGTTCCTCCAGAAGGCGGTTGCTTCTGGAGGAAGCAACCTGGCTCGCCTGGGCGAGCTGGGTGGCAAGCTCCTCCCCTATTTTCCTATAAATAGAGGGAGGAGTGAAGGAGAAAGTGGTTCAGCCCTTCTGGTACTTCGTAATCACTTAAAATTAGTGAGGAAAATTGTTTCCGTGAAAAAAATCCAAACCAAGGCGCTTCCATAACGTTTCCGTGGGTGATTTCGCAAAGATTTTCAACCGTTCTTCGTTGTTCGTCGTTCGTTCTTCGTCGTTCTTCGGTCTTCAACCGGTAAGTTCCCGAAATTGAACTTTTCAATTCATTCTATGTACCCTTGGTGGTCCCCATTTGTTTCGTGTACTTTTATTCTCGTTTCATTTACTTTCCGTACCCCCTTTTGACGTGCTTTAGTCATTTACTTAAGTCATTTTCTCGCCTAATCAAAAAATAAAATAAATTTCCACCGATCATTTGATTTGTAATATCCGTTAATTTCTGTTAAAATGAAATCTGACCGTTCGGTCATGCCGTAACCACGTTGGAAACCAAAAAGAGGTAAAATAATAATATAATAATAAAAAAATATCTTTTAGTAAGATAAACCAAAAAAAATCAATCGGACGTTTCTCTTTGGGATTTCTCTTTCTTAATTGAATTGACTAATAACTAAAGTGAAACTAAGGCTAAAATCAACTCAAAAAGTCAAGCTCATCTGCAAAAAATCAGTAAAAAGGATTTTAAGATTCGATACCTCAGTTTTTCACACCAAGTAAAAATGGATCATTTTAAGATCCAACGCCTTAAAAGGACCATCTTCCAAGAAAAAAGAATCGCTTGATTCCCCCTTTAGAAAGAACTGCGTAGGTCTGATTTCCTCTTCGATGGAGGGTACGTAGGAGCAAGAGCCCCACTTTTGTCGACCTCAAAAATAAAAAAGAAATAAAAGTTTAGATACACAATTTAACACGATTCTAATTTAAGGCTGTTGTCCTTTGGGACAAACGTGAGAGGTGCTAATACCTTCCTCAAACTTAAATACAACTCCCGAATCTGGAATATTCTTCATGACCGGTTCCTTCGGTTTTTTCGACGTTTTCCACAAATAAACGTTGGTGGCGACTCCGCGCATTTTCCTCCTTTGAAAGATGCTCTGATCGAGGCCGTACCCGAATCAAATAAACATGAAAATGCAGTAACTAGGAAGTGATCCTAGGTCGTTTCCCAAAGAGCAATGACAAACCAAATGTTCATAATATACTTGCGCAGTAACAGTAACGATTAGGGGGGGTTTGTTTGTTTTGTGATTAAAGAGCAGAATAAGTAAACTGGAATATGAAACTACTAATATTAAAAACGGGTTGTTTCCTCTGATTCAGAAGCCATTCTCTTATCCTGGGTCATGGAGAATTTGTCCCTAACAGTTAACCACTTAATCCAACCCTATTTCAATTTACTAAGCGAAAATCAACTTAGGGTTGTCAATACGTGATTAGGCACCACATACACCAGTTAGTCCTTCGTCCATTAAGCATGAACACAAGTTAGGCTCAGAGGCAATTAATCGAACACGAAGCGTGCACTGATTAATGTTCACGAATTTGGGTTAACTGGTGAAGGGAAAACTGCCAGGAAACCACATTATAAACGAAACCTCAAAGAGAGTTGGGCTTCGTCCTCAAAAGGAAACAACACCAAAATATTTAGCCTTCCATAGATTCAAACAGAAAACGTAAATGAAACATGAAGCAGAAACGTAAACGAACAGAAATGTAAATGAACAGAAACTTAAATAGGACAGAAACGAAATTGAAAGTAGAAGAAGAAACAAGAACGAAATTGTAATTAGAAGCAGAAAATGTAAAATTGCATTAGTGAACAATAGCATCAAAGCAGAAAACGTAAAACCCTAAAACAAAAGCTCTGAATAATGAATAGCATCACAGAATAGCCTTCCACGAATCCCAAGGCTGCTATTTAAAAATAGTCACTCAAAGTCACTGGGCCCTATTACAATACTCTGGCCCAAAACGAAATAAACACTGAACAACATAAAATAAAATTGCGAAATTTCCTAATTAGAAATTAACTAAGGTAAGCGCTGCTTTATTTGCCCTCTTCAAGTCCATAACCAAAATCCGGATTAAGCCCAATGTTTCATTAATTCCTGAAATTAGATTAAAAACATCAAATTAGCTAAATGAGCCCAAATAATAAAACTGCCTGATGGGCCTTCCAGATTCTTCCTCCAGAAGCAACCTTGCTCGCCTGGGCGAGCTGGGTGGCAAGCTCCTCCCCTATTTTGCTATAAATAGGGGGAGGAGTGAAGAAGAAAAGGGTTCAGCCTTCCTGGCACTTCTCCCTCTCTCGAAATTGCTGAGGCAAATTATTTCCGTGAAGAAAATCCAAGCCGAGGTGCTTCCGTAACGTTTCCATGAGTAATTACGCGAAGATTCTCGACCATTCTTCAACATTCATCGTTCGTTCTTCATTTTCTTCAGTCTTCAATGGGTAAGTACCTCAAACCGAGCTTTTCAATTCATTTTATGTACCCGTGGTGGTCCACATTTTGTTTCATGTATTTTTATTCTCGTTTTCATTCGCTTTCTATACCCCCTTTTGACGTGCTTCAGTCATTTACTTAAGTCATTTCTCGCCTAATCTAAAAATAAAATAAATTTCCACTGATCATTTGAATTGTATCATTTGTTAATTTCTGTTAAAATGAATTCCGACCGTTCGGTCGTGCCGTAACCACGTCGAAAATCAAAAAAGAGGTAAAATAATAATATAATAATCAGAAAAAATACCTTTTAGTAGAATAAAGCAAAAAATCAATCGGACATTTTCTCTTTGGGATTTCTCATTCTTAATTGAATTGACTAATAACTAAAGTGAAACTAAGGCTAAAATCAACTCGCCTAGTCAAGCTCGTTCACAAAAATAAGGTTTTGAAAGTTTATCATTTCAGTTTCTTACCAAGTAAAATGGATCATTTTTAAGGTCCAACGCCTTAAAATGATCACCTTTCAAGTAAAAAGAATCACTTGATTCACGCATAAGAAAGAACTACGTAGGTCTGATTTCCTCTTCGATGGAGGGTACGTAGGAGCAAAAGCCCTGCTTTTGTCGACCTCAAAAAATAAAAAGAAATAAAAGTTAAGGTAACACAATTCCACAATTCTTAAAAATAGGCTGTTGTCCTTTGGGACAAATGTGAGAGGTGCTAATACCTTCCTCAAACGTAGATACAACTCCCGAACTTAGAATTTTCATTCGACCGGTTTCCTTCGGTTTTTCCGACGTTTTCCACAAATAAACGTTGGTGGCGACTCCGTGCATCTTTCCTCCTTTGGAAAGCGCACTCGTGAGCCTCGCCCTCGCTCGCCCGCGAAGGGCATGTTGCGACAGTTGGCGACTCCACTGGGGACCTTTTTGTGAGTTAGGCCTATTTTAAGGAATTGTGGATTTGTGAAACTTCGTGTGTGCATTTGTTGAACTGTATAAAATGTAAATAACTGTTGTCTATTTCGCATTTTTTACACTGCATTCTAAGCACCCACAGGTTTGAGTAAAAAAGGGGCCCTATACCCGGGTTCATGGGAATTTAAGGAGTGGAGGTGAATCTATTATCATGATAGGTCTCCGACTTGCTTGATAATAGTGAAACCTCGTCTAGAGCTTTCTCTCTTTATAATGTGTTGTCGTTGGTATTCCATACCGCCACAATATTATTATCTTGAGTGATGATACCTCTAGAAAACAGCCGTGTGAGTTATGAATTGTTGGGGAGTAGTTATTAGAGACCCCTAGATATTGTCCTATAGGTTCTCAAATAGGGGCAAAGAGCAAACACGCTCCGTGCCATTCGTTCTCATGCATATTTGGTAAATAGCACCAGTTTATAGTTTTGCTAGTGATGTTTGGTTTCATTAGGATAATACGTGACCTTTTTAATACTACGTTGAGGCGCCATCATGCCCAAAACGTAGCATTAAAATTGGATCCCCGCGATCTCGTATGTGTGAATTACCCCTTTGTGTTGTTTTCTTTCCGTTTCATGCATACGCATTGCATCATTCATGTCAGAGTCTTGATCCACCCCTTTTTTTTAGGTAAATGATGGGGACAAATCAAAACGGCAAAAGGTTTTATCAAGTCAAGGTTAAAAGTCTAGATGTCACCAGCCTCAAGGAATTGGGACGATTGATGGGACCTCTCCAAAGGCAAGCCTTTCGCAAAGTGTACGGAAAGATTCTAGATTTGACCGCGGCGGAGGTATTTACGGAAGCTGTCATATCCCTCGCCCAATACTATGACCAGCCGTTGAGGTGCTTCACGTTTGGGGACTTCCAAATGGTACCGACTATTGAAGAGTTTGAGGAGATACTAGGATGCCCTCTTGGGGGGAGAAAACTGTATCTTTTCTCCGGGTTTCTTCCCTCCTTGAGCAAGATTGCTGCTGTGGTCGGGGATTCGGCAAGAGAGTTGGATTGCATGAAGCAAACTCGCAACGGCATAGTGGGCCTGCCACGGAAATATTTGGAAGGCAAGGCAAGGGATATGGCGAGCCAAGAGAAGTGGGGCCCGTTTACGGATATACTAGCTTTGTTGATTTTTGGGGTTGTCCTCTTTCCGAACGTGGACGGTTTGGTGGACTTGGCTGCCATTGACGCTTTCCTCGCATATCACCATAGCAAGGAGAGTCCAGTGGTGGCTATCTTGGCAGATTTGTTTGATACCTTTGACCGGAGATGTGAGAAAAATAGTGCACGGATTGTCTGTTGTTTACCCGCTCTCTGTGTGTGGATAGTTTCACACCTATTTCAACAAGACACCCGACACCCGTGTCCGCTTCAAAGATATCGCTCATGCGCCGAAAAAGGAAGAGTCGATTGGGACCAACATTTGGCTGGAATAGGAGGCAACGCAATCAATTGGTTTCCTCGTTGGAAGGAAGGCAAGGAAGGAGTTCTCTTCTCGTGTGGGGACTACCCTAATGTTCCATTGATAGGAACTAGGGGTTGTATTAATTATAATCCCACACTCGCCATAAGACAGCTAGGGTACCCCATGAGGGGAGCGCCAACCGAAGAAAGTCTCTCGCCTTTCCTTATGAGGGATCTAGGCGCGAAAAGTCTCAAGGTGATACAAAGAGTCCACAAGGCGTGGAGAAGTCCGTTGAAGAAAGACAAGGAGCTTAGAGGCATCCGAAATGGCGTCATCGATGGTTATCATGGATGGCTAAGAGTTCACACGCGAGGGTTAGATTGGCTCTCCAAATTGAAAGTTATCAATGAGGAGAACTTTGAAGCTCCGGAAGAAGATGAAGAAGTCCAAGCTCTAAAATTAGAGCTAGGGAAGGCGAGACTCGCCAAGGAGAAGTTCAAATCAGCCGCTACACACATCCGGAAAGAGTACACCGAGTTACAAGAGGAAAACGTGGCCACTGCAAGAGCCCTTGAACAAGAAACTAAAAGGGCCCGCAAGGAGGAATATGGCCGAGAGAAATTCTGGGGAGCATTGTGGGGTAGCAACAATGAGCTCAAGCTCCGAAGAGAGGAAAGAGACCGGTCACGGGTGCATGGCATGATCTTAAAAGAAGAGTTAGCTGCTTGCGCAAGGTCCAAGAGGAGTTTGGCTCAACACTTGGAAGCCACAGAGCAAAGCATGCTAGCTATCATAGGGCAATACAAGGAAGAGTTGAACCAGTCTGTGGCCCATGAACAAAGGCTAGTGGAGGATTTTGCACAAGTGTACGCCGAAAAAGAAGCAAGAGGGAGGGTGATTGATGCATTGCATCAAGGAGCGACTATGTGGATGGATAGGTTCGCCTTGACCTTGAATGGAAGTCAAGACCTCCCGCGTCTATTAGCCAAAGCAAAAGCCATGGCTGAAGTGTGTACGGCCCCCGAGGAGATTCATGGTCTAATCAATTACTGTCAACACATGATAGATTTGATGGCCCACATAATTAGAAACCGTTAGGTTCTCTTGTAACACCTTTGTATAATCTTGGCTAGATGAAAGCTTTGTTCTTTTTATAAAATGAGAAGTTCTGAACTCATCATGTTATCTAAAAAACCCTTGGGGTGGATCTAAGTGCTCCGATCATTCATTTGCATATTCATGTTTTGGTGGCATACTCACCGTTGTTTATTTCTTTGGGAATTTCATCATAACTAAGAAAACACCAAGGCACCCCTATAACACTCGATCCAGAAAAATGGATAATGAAGAGGGCGTGCAGGAACAGATGAAGGCCGATCTATCGGCTTTAAAAGATCAAATGGCTTCCATCTCGGAGGTCATGTTAAAACTCCAAAAAACTATAGAGGATAAAGCCACGGCAACCGCCTCCAGTACAGTTAGGGAAGCGGAGCCGGTGCTGCAACCCACCTTAAATCCGGGCCGAGACAGAAATACGACAGTGTTTGGTCGAAGGTATAGCCCGCAAGCTTATCCTTATGGCTTGCCTCCGGACTTCACTCCCCGTGCCACCCCGGAAGATTTAAGCCAAGCCCCTACTTTCGAGGGGCAACTCCCACCTTATGACGACTATCCTGGGCAAGACGATGAGGAAGGACATACCCATCTCGGTCCCCTGCTCCACCTCAAAGATCCGTCCCCCCATGAACTACCCCAACCAAACATAGTCCGCCATATCCCGATTTCACCCACACCCGTAAAAGAATCTGTTCCCTTCGTGAGAGATAAGGGAAAGATTGAGGCGCTTGAAGAGAGGTTGAGAGAAGTCGAGGGCCTCGGCAATTACCCATTCTCGGATCTAGCGGACTTATGTCTCGTACCCAATATCGTCATTCCTCCCAAATTCAAAGTACCGGACTTTCATAAATACAAAGGGACGACATGTCTGAAAGGGCATCTTCAGATGTATTGCTGAAAAATGGGGGCGTATTCTGCAGAAGAAAAGTTGTTGGTCCATTTCTTTCAAGACAGCTTGGCCGGAGCAGTTGTAGCATGGTATACCAACCTGGAAGCTTCCTAGATCCGATCATGGAAGGACTTGGCAACTGCTTTCATTAGGCAGTACCAGTACAATACGGATATGGCTCCCGATCGGAACCAGCTTTAGAGTATGACTAAGCGAGAGCATGAGTCCATTAAGGAATATGCCCAAAGATGGAGAGATCTTGCAGCCCAAGTCGTACCGCCCATGACGGAAAGGGAGATGATCACAATTATGGTAGATACGTTACCCACGTTCTACTATGAAAAGCTGATAGGCTACATGCCAGCTAACTTTGCGGATCTCGTCTTCGCCGGAGAAAGGATTGAATCCGGACTACGAAAAGGCAAGTTCGAATATGCTTCCAATGTGGCCCCCAACAACAACAGAAGAGCCCCAGTAGTGGGCGCGAGGAAAAAGGAAGGAGACGCCCACGCAGTCACCACCGCCCCGACGTGGATGAAAGCACCCCAAAATATCCAAAGCTCATACCAGCCCAATCCCCCAAATTTTTTAATCCGAGCCGGGAATTCCCTCCCGACTCAAGTAAAAGGACCACCCGCAGCAGAAAGAGCGCCGGCCCAACGCACAGCTCCGGCCGCTCCTGGCCAGTTAATAATACAGCCCCCGGCGCGAGCTATAAATATGCATAGCACCCGCCCCCAAAAGATAACTTCTCTCCTATTCCCATGGCATACTCCGAGTTATGGCCTTCATTATTGGAGAATCATTTGGTGGTGGCCATACCCGGGAAGGTCCTCCAGCCACCCTACCCCAAGTGGTATAACCCGGGTGCCAAGTGTGCATACAATAGTGGAGTTCCCGGACACAACATTGACTCCTGCCACCCGTTCAAATATAAGGTACAACACCTAATCAGTGCCGGTTGGCTATCGTTTCAAGAGGAAGGCCCAAATGTTAAAACTAATCCGCTAGCTAGTCATGGAGGGGCTAGCGTGAACGCCACCGAAGAGGATGGGCCATCACGGGCAAAGAGTTTAGGAGAGGTAGCTACTTCCAGACGCTTCATCTACCAATCGCTGCAAGCGGCGTGTATGGTCTCCCTTGGCGGAGGCGAAAGGGAAGAGTGTTTGTTTCACCTCGGGGAGTTGCATGACATGGAAACCTGTCCCGCGGTAGAAGAATTGCTTCAGCGGTTCATGGATTGCGGGCAGCTTGAAGTGTCCATAGGAGGGAGGGAAGAACCACAAATTTTCATGCAGTCGGAAGAGAAGAAGGTTCCTCTAACCCCCAAGGCCCTAGTGATATGTTTTACTGGGAAAGGGACCGACTCCACACCCATGTATCCCCAGAAAGCGCCCAAGCCGACGCCATTTGCATATCAAAGTAATAAGGCCGTTCCGTGGAAGTATACCCCTCCCGCGTTCAGTGAAAGAGTTGCGACCGAAGTTGACTCCCTGTCAGCTACGGTGACCAACATCACTGGCCTCAGTGGCATAACCCGCAGTGGTCGGGTGTTCGCCTCCCCTCACCCGGCGGAGTTGCCCTCCAAGGGAAAAGCGCCCATGATCCAAGAGCCCACAGACGTAGCCACCCCCTCGAAAGAAGTAGATCCTCCAGTAGTAAGAGGGGCCGAAAAGAAAGAGGGTCTTCAAGGAAAAACAGTGACTTTGGAAGAGGCCCATGAGTTCCTCCGCCTCATGCAACAAAGCGAGTTTAAGGTAATCGAGCAACTGAATAAAACTCCAGCAAGGATCTCTTTGCTTGAACTGCTCATAAATTCCGAGCCTCATCGCGCGCTGTTGATAAAGGTCCTTAACGATGCCCATGTAGCACATGATATCTCAGTGTAGGGTTTCGAAGGCATCGTTAATCATATAACCACCAACAATTATATCGCGTTTGCGGAAGAAGAGATTCCCGTTGAGGGGAGAGGACACAACAAGGCTCTACATGTGTCGGTGAGATGTATGGACCATGTTGTCGCAAAGGTACTTATCGACAATGGATCAAGTTTGAATGTGATCCCGAAGACCACTTTGGAAAAGCTTCCTTTTAGTGCGTCACGTTTAAAACCGAGCTCGATGGTGGTGTGAGCCTTTGATGGTACTCGGTGGGAAGTGATGGGGGAAATCGACATTCCCATTCAGATAGGCCCCCATACTTGCAATGTGGTGTTTCAAGTAATGGACATAAATCCCGCCTATAGCTGTCTCTTGGGGAGACCTTGGATTCATGCGCTGGGAGTGGTCCCTTCAACGTTTCACCAGAAATTGAAGTTTGCAGTGGGTGGACTTTTAGTGATAGTGTCGGGTGAAGAGGATATGTTAGTGAGCTGCCCCTCCTCCGCCCCATACATAGAAGCGGCAGAAGAATCATTGGAAATGGCTTTCCAATCATTCGAGGTGGTAAGCTGCGCCTTTGTGGAACCAAGTCCGTTGCTACCTTCTCTCTCCAACGCGGCCATAATGGTGGCGCGTGTTATGCTTAGGAACGGATTTGAGCACGGCATGGGTCTAGGAAAGGACGACCTCGGGAATGCCGACGTGGTTGATATTAAGGGAAATCCATACAAATATGGATTAGGGTATGAACTCGGGATGCCGGGGAGGAGGAATGTGCCGTCAAGACTTCGGGCGGATAGGGTATGGCTCGGCCGTATTAGCCAGTGTTTCACCAGCGCTGGAATGGTGTTCGAGGAGGAGGTGGCTGCAATAGAAGAGGAGTTCCCTCAAGACCCACCAAATTTCGTGCAACCGTGCCACCCCGATTCCCAAGTGGGGAACTGGCGCGTGATAAGCCAGTCAGAAGTCTATACCGCTGATTCAATGTAATTAGAGCCTATAGATTTCCTTTCTCTTTTGTTTTGTGAAACCTACCTTATTAAATAAACAAAGAGATCTTGTTTCATATGTTCTTGCAGTTCCACCTTTTCTCATATCATTTTGCATGTTTTGGTTTCTTTTGTCTTGTTTGGTATAGATATGAGGGTCGATTCTTTGAGGATCCTAACAACGAGGGTTTGACAATCGATTTCGATCCAGATATAAGCCAAACGATAAACGCGGAAGAGGAAGAGGACGTCCTGTCACCAGAGTTGGAGAGATTGGTCGCTCAGGAAGAACGTGAAATGAAGCCTCACCAAGAAGAAACCGAATTGGTAAACTTGGGGACCACGGAGGAAAAGAAAGAAGTAAAGGTAGGTACCGGTATGACCGCGCCTATCCGCCAAGGCTTGATAACCCTTCTTGAAGAGTATCAAGATGTCTTTGCATGGTCATATCAAGACATGCCCGGTCTGGATTCCGACATTGTGCAGCATAAGTTGCCTTTGAACCCTGGGTCTTCCCCGGTTAAGCAAAAGTTACGAAGAATGAGACCCGAGATGTCTTTAAAAATTAAAGAAGAAGTAAGGAAGCAGTTTGATGTAGGTTTCTTAGCTGTGGTCCGGTACCTGGAGTGGGTGGCCAACATTGTCCCGGTCCCGGAAAAGGACGGCAAGGTTCGAATGTGTGTAGACTACCGGGACTTGAACCGAGCCAGTCCTAAAGACAATTTTCCCCTGCCACACATTGATATATTGGTGGATAATACAACCAAATTCGCCCTTTTCTCATTTATGGATGGTTTCTCGGGGTATAATCAAATAAAGATGGCACCCGAAGATGTAGAGAAGACCACTTTCGTCACCCTATGGGGGACATTCTGCTATAAAGTGATGGCCTTCGGGCTGAAAAATGCTGGGGCAACCTATCAGCGTGCCATGTTGGTGTTGTTCCATGACATGATGCATAAGGAAATAGAGGTCTACGTAGATGACATGATTGCCAAGTCTCGGACTGAGGACGAACACCTTGTCAATCTGCGTAAGCTGTTTGGAAGGTTGCGGAAATACCAACTAAAACTAAACCCAACCAAATGCACCTTCGGGGTAAAGTCGGGGAAGTTGCTAGGATTTATCGTAAGTCAGAAAGGGATAGAGATAGATCCCGAGAAAGTGAAGGCCATCCTTGAAATGCCGGAACCATGCACGGAGAAGAAGGTTCGGGGGTTCTTGGGCAGGTTAAATTATATCACGAGATTTATCTTGCAACTCACCTCTACCTGTGAGCCCATTTTCAAGCTATTACGTAAGAACTAGGCGGTCCTGTGGAACAGTGACTGCCAAGAGGCCTTCGAGAAGATCAAACAGAGTCTCGCAAACCCCCCAGTGCTCATGCCACCTGTAATAGGAAGACCTATTTTCCTGTACATGACTGTGTTGGACGAATCTATGGGGTGCGTGTTGGGTCAGCACGATGATTCTGGGAAAAAGGAGCAAGCCATGTACTATCTAAGCAAGAAGTTTACTGCATGTGAGATGAATTAATCAATGCTGGAAAGGACGTGTTGTGCTCTGGTATGGGCATCACATCTGCTTAGGCAGTACATGCTTAGTTATACCACGTGGCTTATTTCCAAGATGGATCCCATGAAATACATCTTTGAGAAACCGGCCCTCACGGGACGAATCGCTAGGTGGTAGGTACTATTATCTGAATTCGATATCGTTTTCGTCACCCAAAAGGCGGTAAAGGGAAGTGCCTTAGCGGATTATTTGGCCCAGCAACCCCTCCAGGATTATCGGCCGATGCACCCTGAGTTCCCAGATGAAGATATCATGGCCCTGTTTGAAGAGAAGCGGACGCACGAGGACATAGACAAATGGATAGTTTGCTTCGATGGGGCATCTAACGCTTTGGGCCACAGAGTAGGGGCAGTCCTTGTATCCCCGGATGATCAGTGTATTCCTTTCACGGCTAGGCTAGGGTTTGATTGTACCAACAATATGGCCGAGTACGAAGCATGCGCCCTCGGGGTTCAGGCGGCCATTGATTTTGATGTAAAACTACTCAAGGTGTATGGAGACTCAGCTTTGGTGATACGCTAGTTGAAAGGAGAATGGGAAACTAGGGATCCGAAGTTGATACCCTATCAAACTCATATCTTGAGGTTAGCCAAGTACTTTGACGACATTTCTTTCCACCACATACCTCGGGAAGAGAATCAAATGGCTGATGCATTAGCCACCCTGGCATCCATGTTTCAACTTGCCCCACACGGGGATCTTCCGTACATCGAATTCAAATCTCAAGGCAGGCCGGCATATTGTTATGCAATAGAGGAAGAGCGGGATGGGAAACCGTGGTATTTCGACATCAAACAGTATGTCGAGAACAAAGAATACCCACCAGGGATTTCTGACAATGACAAAAAGACGTTGAGGAGATTGGCTACTGGTTTCTTTGTAAGTGGTACCATCGTATACAAACGAAACCACGACATGACCCTCCTACGATGCGTAGATGCCAAGGAGGCGAATTTCATGATTGAGGAAATCCACGAGGGTTCATTTGGAACACACGCCAATGGGCATGCTATGGCCAGAAAAATCCTTAGGGCTGGTTATTACTGGCTCACTATGGAAAGCGATTGCTGCGCTCATGTAAGGAAGTGTCATAAATGTCAGGCATACGCAGACAATGTCAATGTTCTGCCAAATCCTCTGAATGTTATGTCCGCTCCTTGGCCTTTTTCCATGTGGGGAATAGATGTCATTGGGGCCATCGAACCCAAAGCGTCGAATGGTCACCGCTTCATTCTTGTGGCGATAGATTACTTCACCAAATGGGTAGAAGCAGCTTCTTATACTAATGTCATGAGGAGTGTGGTAGTCAGATTCATCAAGAGGGAGCTGATTTGTCGATACGGACTCCCTAGGAAGATCATTACTGACAATGGCACCAATCTGAACAACAAGATGATGCAGGAAATGTGCGAGGATTTCAAGATCCAGCATCATAACTCCACCCCTTATTGGCCAAAGATGAATGGGGCTGTTTAGGCTGCGAATAAAAATATTAAGAAGATTGTTCAGAAGATGACAGTGTCGTACAAATATTGGCATGAGATGTTGCCTTTCGCCCTGCACGGATATAGAACCTCGGTACGAACTTCTACTGGGGCAACGCCGTATTCCTTGGTTTATGGGATGGAAGCAGTGCTCCCATTTGAGGTAGAGGTTCCTTCTCAGAGGATAATAGCGGAGTTAGGCCTAGAAGAGTCAAAATGGGCTCAAGCACGCTACGACCAACTTAACCTTATTGAAGGTAAGCGTTTGGCAGCCATGAGCCATGGGCGTCTGTATCAACGAAGGATAAAGAACGCATTCGACAAGAAGGTACGCCCGCGCAAGTTCAACGAGGGGGACCTCGTGCTGAAGAAAATGTCCCACGCTGTTAAAGATAATCGAGGCAAGTGGGCCCCGAATTATGAAGGAGTTTTCGTGGTGAAAAGAGCTTTTTCTGGGGGTGCTCTGATACTCACCCACATGGATGGTGAGGAGCTGCCCTTGCCCGTGAACTCCGATGTAATTAAACGATATTACGCTTGAAGTCTGGGGCAATCGAGAGGACCGTTGCATGTTTTTATTTCTGAGTTTTTCTCGTTCTTCTTGGTTTCCTCTAGGGATTCCCATTCACTGTATTTGTCTCGTTTCTTTGAAAAGAAAAGATGGGCGAGGTTTCAGTCCTCCCTTTGGTTTCAAACCTTGTGTTTTAGTTTGTTATAACCTGAGCCCTCTTCGCTCGGTTCATGGGGTGCCCCAAATGTTTAATTAAAATTGAACCTAACCGACCTTCACTAGGAAAATCATCGTATTAGGAACATTCATGCATGCACATACACATGTATATCTTGTGGTAACAGGGGCAGAATCATCTTAGGACACGGTCAGATGTTGAGACAAGTTGACAGCGGAAGTCAACCAAGGTAAGACGATGACCGGTCATGATTGGCCACACATTGTTTGTCTCCTACTTGCAGGTACTTAGGGATGGGGGCAAATGGGGGATAGGGTCACGACCGACCGTCGTCTCTTCCCGGCACTAGACAAGCAGAGGACGTCGCTGCAAGGCAGCCCAGTATCCTTTGAATTCACAGTTTCTTTTTGTTTTAAATAAATAATCGACGCCTAATTCTAATTTAAGTGGGTTCAAGTAGGCAAACGCTAACCCATAAGGGGAGGGGGAGGCGTGGTTAGCGTTTCCCCTTAAAAAAAAATGGCAGGTTAGCTCGCCTGGGCGAGCTGAGCTCGCCTGGGCGAGCAACCCCTGCACTTCAAAATATAAAAACGAGGGAGGGGAACGTTTTTATACCCAAAAACTCCCCCCCCCCCTCATTCAAAAGAGAGGATTCACGAAGGCTTGCGGTTTTTGCTCCCCCAAGTCACTTTTGGTTGCATTTTGCTTTCATTTTTGGTGTTATTACTCACTCCAACAAGTAAGTATTCAATCCTTGAGTTTTTAGCTTCCCATTGGTGTGTTTTCTTCATCTTTTGGTACTCTAAATTGTGAGAACGTGCTTATATTTGTGGGGCAGTTTTGGGTTGCTTTGATGCTTGATTTGTTGAGTTGAGGATTTGTGTGAGAAGGCCTTAGGCCTGTGTTGTTTTCTGAAGCAATGGGGCATGCCACATTGTCCCCATCCTCTTGCAATTTATGTCCAAACTTGCGCCCACCAAGTGCTCGGTGAAATGCCCCAATGATATATGAATATGATTTTGTAAAATTGGGAGAGTGGGACTGTTTCTTATATGTAGGTACAACATAGGAGATTCAAAATAGGTGCCCAAATGCAATTCCAAGCTTAGGAACCCAAACTTGTAGCTTCAATGCAAGGAAACATGCTTATGGCTAGGAATCCAAAATTTGGTAATTAGAAAAGCATGAATATTTGGGCTGCCCCATGTTTGATACTTTGCATAGAGGTAGCGTGGAAAACACCTTGCAATAGTGTGTATACATAGGTAAATATAAGGGGCATGAAATTCTTTGCAAAGGGTGAATGAATATTGAGGTCGCTTCCTAAATGAATGTATGATAGCACGAGATCCCCTTTTGAATGCAAGTATGTGCATAATGTAAATAGCTTGCCAATATGCATAAGTGTGAGTGAAACAATGAAAGTTTGTATGGTATATATATTTCGAGTGTGTGTAGGTAGTTTGTGATAGCAAATGTTTAGGACATAGTTAAGTGTAAATTTTGACGCAATGCCTTGAGCGTGAGAATGTGTGTTCTTTTCAAATGCATATATATGTATGACAACTAGAATGTGTTGGATGGCCTCTATGTTGATATAAATAGTAGGATATTCTACACATACGCATGTGCATAAATGTGTTACTTTAAACGTGCGCATGAGTTCGTTCTAAACCGGAGGGATTAACATGACATTTATTTTGCGTTAAGATAAGCATTATCTTGTAAAACTAACTTCTAAATGTTTGTTCTCGCAGGAAATGACCCCGAGGAAGCTTGCTTCAAAGAGATCTAGGAAGGATAAAGCGGTTGAAGGAACCAGTTCCGCTCCCGAATATGACAGCCACCGTTTTAGGAGTGCTGAGCACCAGCAGCGCTACGAGGCCATCAAGGGATGGTCATTCCTCCGGAAGCGACGCGTCCAGCTCAGGGACGACGAGTATACCGACTTCCAGGAGGAGATAGTTCGCCGGCGGTGGGCATCACTGGTTACCCCCATGGCCAAGTTCGACCCAGACATAGTCCTCGAATTTTATGCTAATGCTTGGCCTACAGAGGAGGACGTGCGAGATATGCGATCCTGGGTGAGGGGTCAGTGGATCCCGTTCGATGCGGATGCTCTCAGCCAGTTCCTGGGATACCCTTTAGTGCTGGAAGAGGGCCAGGAATGCGAGTATGGCCAGAGGAGGAACCGGTCCGATGGGTTCAATGAGGAGGTCATCGCCCAGTTGCTATGTATACTGGGGCAGGATTTTGCCCGGACTGCTGCTGGAAGACGGGTGTGGATCATACGCACCAACATGACCACCCTGACTCAGATCTGGATGACTTTGCTGCTCAGCAACATCCAGCCCAGCGATCATAATTCTGACCTCCCCCTGCCGAAGTGTCAGCTGGTGTACGCCATCCTGACACGGATGAGCATTCACGTGGCTCAGTTAATCGTTGATGCCATCTATCTATTTGCAGGTATGGCGCCTACAAGGCACCCTCTGGACCCGGATAAGTCCAACAGGGCCCTGGGATTTCCCGCTTTGATCACAAGACTCTGCCAGTCGTTCGGAGTCCCCGTCCCACCTAACAAGGTGATTCGGCCACCCATCACCCGAGCTTTCATTGAGAAGTATTGCACACAGAGACAGGCCCAGGGGGATGCTCCGCAGGCCGCAGACGCGCCGCCACCTCATCAGGCTGGCCCAGCTGGATCGTTTGATACGGAGCAGTATTTGTGGCATTTGGTTCGCCAGCAGGCGGCCAACCACCGGGCGCATGTACAGATTCATGATTGTCTTTACCAGTTGAGCCTCAGCCTGTAGAGCCAAGGTTTTACTTCTTATCCGTGCCCTACTCCGGACCAGTTCAGGGTAGAGGTCGCATGGCATGGAGATTGGCCTGAGGCCCGGGCAGGAGAGGCGTCAGCAGAGGCACCAGCAGAGGCTCCCGACGAGGCAGATAAGGCCCGCGAGGACGAGGAGATGACCGATTTACTTGATTTCTTAGGAGGGAGCGGGGCCACATGATTGGGAGATCCCTTGATCCATATTTCTTTTTGTTTCCATTTTTCTTGTTATATATCATCTTATTTTTGTTTGGCTAAGGGACTAACGTTTGTTTCATGTTGATTGACTTTTGTTTTGTACATACATATCGTTTGAGTTGTTACGTCGGTACTTGTTTCGTTGTTGTCAATAATGTTTGTTGAAATTCCAGAACCGTGTAGAGTTTTTCATTTAGGAACCTCGTCCAAAAAAATAAAATGAACCAAAAATCCTAATAAAAAGAAAGAAGCGTTGTGAATAAAAGTCATGTTCGTAAAGAAAAGAAAAAGGTTTTTATTTATATATATGTGTAAAAGGAAAGTGTGTATAAAAGGATTCTTGTGTGTAAATGATGCGTGGAAAGGAATTCTTGTGTGTGTGAGCAACGAGTGTACATGATGAAACTTTTGTATGAACCATAAGTGTGTGTTGGGAAAAATGAAAAAATCTTTGAACGTAAATAGGGTTTGTATATAGACCGCGTGACATAAAGAGAAAGAGTTCCAATGCGTGTACAGAAAAAGTTTGTCATGTATAAGAATGTAGATGTACAAAGAAAAGTTTTCCTCATAAAGGACCACAGGTGTATAATTTTGTGAATATATAAAAATGAAACAAAAAGGAAAAAGAAAGAAAGACCGCGAAGGTCGACATGTTATTGTTAAGAAGTATAAATCATTCGTAAAGAGCAAACGTATCTTCTGGAAACAAGGGACTGATGCTAAGAGTTTATTTTCCAGAATAAACCGAGATAAGAATGGATGAATTCATTGAACTGATGAAAGAACATAATTTGGAAACATTGGGTCTGTTTGTGTAAATTCCCAACCGTAGTATCACAATGCCATAAACGGGCTGCTTGAGTGCCCACCTGGCTGTAGCCATGACTAATTTTGCACGTTGTTTTCAAATCATCATTGTCACACGTGCCTTATGAAATAATATGGAAGTTCAGCCCGAAATCGACACCTTGACACCCAAATTCGATTCGCCCCAGATATCAAGATTGGGTTCCCACGATAAAAGACCCCATTGAAACACAACCTTAGACCTTTTTGAACATTGGCCTATAAAAAAGAATCCTCATTCCTTCCCCGAAGCAAAGGACAGCGGAATCTCCTCAAGGGAGAGCGAATAGAATGCTAAAACCCGGTTTCCCAAAGAAAGGGATGGGGAAGGAGAAGTGAAAAGAAAGAAAAGGAAGAAATGGAAAGAAAGAAAAAGAAAAAGATGAAAATAAAGAAAAGAACAAAAGAAAGGAAAGAAGGATTCCCGATCAAAGATCGAAAGGAAGTAAAAAGGGAAAAGAGGCAATTCTCGGTCAATGAAAGAAAGAGAACAGAAGATCTTCAGACCAGATACATTTTCAGCAAGGTAAGGGACTGCCGGCAAAGGAAAACCCATTTTTGGTGTCTCTTCCCTTCATATTTCCATTCAAGGTCGTTCTCGACTGGCGACATCCCACCCCACCTGAACAAAGAGGAAAAGACCGAAACACCCAGCTCCTTCTCCAAAAACACTACCCTCGAGAAAATCCTATTGGTCCGTGATCGTACGTTTGATCTTTGATTCGATAGGAACTCGTGTGCAAAATAAAGTCATGGTGCAGTTATGGTTTGGGAATAGGATAAAACACTTGCCTGTGTGAGTTTTATACACTATGAGTGATTTATTTTCAGCTTAGCCCGATGTTTCCCCTGCATGTTCATTTAAAAGCTAAAAGTTGACATTCTGCCCTTCATTCTCGGTTACAAGGAAGATTACCCTTAGCACAAGTATATTGTTTCTCTAAGATATAGTGCTCTCGCGAATGATTTATTTTTCTTTGCAAAAAGCATGTTTGCCTTTAGGCGGAAAAACCCGGTGGACCGTTCGGTCCTGCCAACCACTTTTATTCGGAGCCCCATGAATGTCATTGCCTAGCGCTGTTCATGCGTCCTCCACCCAAAGAGTTTGGAGCTATGCTTCATGATTGCCTAAGTGTGGACCCTCTAGTGCAATCCTCCATTCTCCACTTTTTTCGGAGCCCCATGAATGTCATTGCCTAGCGCTGTTCATGTGCCCTCCACCTTCGAGTCTGGAGCCCAGCGAATGTCATTGCCTAGTGCTGTTCGCCAATTCTCCATTCTCCACTTTTATTCGGAGACCCATGAATGTCATTGCCTAGCGCTGTTCATGTGTCCTCCATTATCAAGCGCGGAGCCTCTGGTGACTGGGAAATATGTTTTTCTGTTATTTTCCGGATCGGTTCCTTCGCCAAACCCTTTGTTGCACAATATGTGAAGTCCCGACACGTGCCGAAAAATCAAAAGGAAGCAGGCTTACGCGATCCGTGAAAATTCCGTAATGTGACGGAAATCGAAAGGAGGTGTTTTTCGCAATCCGTGAGTTTTCGTAACTTCTTCGAAAGCTAAAAAAGAGTAAATACATAATCCATGAAGATTCGTAACCTTGCGGAAGGAAAATAAGTATCGTTACGAAATTCGTAAAGTTTCGTAACGTTACGGAAAAAGAATTACCAAAAAAGGTAAAGGGGGTGCATTTAGTAAAAAGGGGGGGTACAAATAGCAATCAGGCCCACTTGGGAAAGATTCTTCCTCCAGCAGGCTGTTGCTTCTGGAGGAAGCAACCTTGCTCGCCTGGGCGAGCTGGGTGGCAAGATCCTCCCTTATTTTGCTATAAATAGGGGGGGAGTGAAGGGAGAAGGGGTTCAGCCTTCTTGGCACTTCTTATTCTCTCGAAATTGCTGAGGAAAATTGTTTCCGTGAAGAAAATCCAAGTCGAGGCGCTTCGGTAACGTTTCCGTGAGTAATTAAGCGAAGATTCTCGACCGTTCTTCAACATTCATCGTTCGTTCTTCGTTTTCTTTAGTCTTCAATGGGTAAGTACCTCAAACCGAGCTTTTCAATTCATTCTATGTACCCGTGGTGGTCCACATTTTGTTTCATGTATTTTTATACCCCCTTTTGACGTTCTTCAGTCATTTATTTAAGTCATTTCTCACCTAATCTAAAAATAAAATAAATTTCCACCGATCATTTGAATTGTATCATTCGTTAATTTCTGTTAAAATGAATTCCGACCGTTCGGTCGTGCCGTAACCACGTCGAAAATCAAAAAAGAGGTAAAATAATAATATAATAATCGGAAAAAATACCTTTTAGTAGAATAAAGCAAAAAATCAATCGGACATTTTCTCTTTGGGATTTCTCATTCTTAATTGAATTGACTAATAACTAAAGTGAAACTAAGGCTAAAATCAACTCGCCTAGTCAAGCTCGTTCACAAAAATAGGGTTTTGAAAGTTTATCATTTCAGTTTCTTACCAAGTAAAATGGATCATTTTTAAGGTCCAACGCCTTAAAATGATCACCTTTCAAGTAAAAAGAATCACTTGATTCACGCATAAGAAAGAACTACGTAGGTCTGATTTCCTCTTCGATGGAGGGTACATAGGAGCAAAAGCCCCGCTTTTGTCGACCTCAAAAAATAAAAAGAAATAAAAGTTAAGGTAACACAATTCCATAATTCTTAAAAATAGGTTGTTGTCCTTTGGGACAAATGTGAGAGGTGCTAATACCTTCCTCAAACGTAAATACAACTCCCGAACTTAGAATTTTCATTTCGACCGGTTTCGTTCGGATTTTTCGACGTTTTCCACAAATAAACGTTGGTGGCGACTCCGCGCATCTTTCCTCCTTTAGAAAGTGCACCCGTGAGCCTCGCCCTCGCTCGCCCGCGAAGGGCACGTTGCGACAGGTGTACAATGAAGCTTGACAGGTTCAGGTGCAAGTGCTGCTACTGGTGGAGGCACTTGAATTTGGTTGCCAGACCTCAAGGTGATGGCACTTACATTTTTCGGAATCTACACATTTTGTGAAGGCAATTTGTCAGAATTTTGGGACTGAGCTTGGTTCAACTGAGTAGCCATTTGCCCCATCTGATTTGTCAGACTCTGAATGGAGGCTCTTGTCTCTTGCTGAAATTGCATATTCTGGATGGTCATATGCCTCACTAACTCTTCTAAAGAAGGTTGAGGAGGAGCCTCAATTACTTGTTGTCTTTGTTATGACTGTTGTTGTTGTTGCTGCTGTATTGGAGGAGGAACATATGGCTTCCTTGGACCAGCAGCATTCTGGAAAGGAGGGACAGGCTGATGTTGTTGTGGAGGACTTGCCCATCTCAAATTTGGATGATTCCTCCAACCTGGATTGTATCTGTTGCTTGAAAGATCATAATTATTCTGTTGTTGTTGGTTTTGTTGTTGAGGAGATCTATTATAAATGTTTACAACATAAGCATCAAGTTGCTCATTGACTCCAGATTGCTGCAAAGAAGAACAGAGATCTGTAGAAGAACATAGACCATAGACTCTTGCAACAGGTGCAGATTTCTGATTGATGGCAAGCTGAGTTACTAGGTTGACCAAGGCATCAATTTTTCCCTCAAGCTTTTTATTTTTAGCAGATGAAGTTGAATTCGTGGCCACCTCATAGACTCCTCTAAGGACAATAGCATCATTTCTTGCACTAAATTGTTGGAAGTTGGAAGCCATCTTCTCAATCAAATTCCTAGCCTCAGCAGGAGTCATATCACCAAGAGCTCCACCACTGGTAGCATCAATCATACTCCTCTCCATATTGCTAAGTCCCTCATAGAAATATTGAAGAAGGAGTTGCTCAAAAATCTGGTGGTAAGGGCAGCTTGCACACAATTTCTTGAATCTTTCCCAATACTCATACAAGCTCTCTCCACTAAGTTGCCTGATGCCTGAAATGTCTTTTTTTGATGGCGGTGGTCCTATATGCAGGGAAGAATTTCTCCAAGAACTTCCTCTTAAGGTCATCCCAGCTGAAAATGGACCTGGGAGCAAAGTACTATAACCAATCTTTGGCAACTCCCTCCAGAGAATAAGGAAAAGCCTTTAGAAAGATATGATCTTCCTAGACATCAGGGGGCTTCATGGTGGAACAAACAATATGGAAATCCTTAAGATACTTATGAGGATCTTCACCTACAAGACCATGAAACTTGGGATGCAAATGTATTAGTCCAGTCTTGAGAACATATGGGACACCCTCATCAGGATATTGAATGCACAAGCATTCATAAGTGAAATCAGGTGCAGCCATCTCCCTAAGAGTCCTCTCAGGAGGTGGAGGTTGAGCCATGTTCTTAGTATGAAAATTAGTAGTTGAATGCTCAAAATTAGAATATTCAGAATCACCAGCAACAGAATACTCTGAATGCTCAAAATGCTCACAATGCTCAAAATGCACAGAATGATCAGGATGCACACTATGCCTAACTAATCTATGAAAGGTTCTATCTATTTCAGGATCAAAGGGTTGTAAATCACCTGGATTGCCCCTAGTCATGCACTATATGCAGCAAATCATGTGTTTCTCAAACAAGCATCAGAGGAGAGTTAAAACTACAACTATAGTCAAACGATATCCAAATGTGCTGAAATTTTGTGAGGATCACCCTAAAATCATGAAAAGATGGTACAAAAATTTTCAGACAAAAATTCAAAGTCTAACTATGAAAACTGCCTAAGGAAAGTTTAGAAAAATAAGATAATAATACTAAAAAAAAAAAAACTTAGTAAACGGCTGATTTTTCAAGTTTAAAATGGAAATGGACCACAGGTCAGTTGCCATGGCATGGGAAATTTTCTTCTACCCCAAATGCATATATAATAATAGTCATTTTGATAATCAGAGCAAAAGTTATGGCCGTTTTAAGTTTTGCTAAAAACAAGTCCCCAAAATTTTTGTCTCTCTCAAATTCAACGACACCAAGTGCTCCTGGTATTTTTCACACAAAATATGGATCAAAATAAACTACCACACAAAAAATCAGCCAAAAATAACAACTCTAACTATCAAAACAAAAATCACTAATTAAATTGCAAAATCAGTCACTAATCACTATTCACAGCAAAACACCAACTGAATCAGTCGCTAAACAGGGAACGCGACTGAAATGCAAAATAGAACGCTACACAAAACAAAAACAACTAAACACTATTATGAACCTTTGGCCCACTACTCCCCGGCAACAATGCCAAATTTGATCAAGGTCGTACCCGAATCAAATTAACATTAAAAATGCAGTATCTAGGAAGTGATCCTAGGTCATCTCCCAACAAGCAATGGTCAACCAAATGTTCATAACAAATAGTAATAAAACAGTAAGGAATTGGGGGGGGGGGTTGTTTGTTTTTGTAAATTAAACAGCAAGCAAATTTGAATTAGAAAATAACAGAATTAAAACATGTTTCCCCTTGATTCACAAGCAAGTCACTTATCCTAGGTTACGAGAATTTATCCTTAATATGTTCAACCACTCAATCCAACCCTAAATTAAATTACTAAGCGAAAATTAACATAAGGCTGTCATTATGTGATTAAGCAACACATACACCAATTAATCATGAATGAAATCTGATCATTAACCATGAACGTAAATTAAGCGCAGAGATTATTAATCAAGCACTAAACATGCATGGATTAATAGCAACAAATATAGAGTAATTGGTGAAGAGGGAAAACTGATCAGAAATCAATAGTAATAACAAAACCTCAAAGAGAGTTGAGCTTGATCCTCAAGAGAAAACAATGCTGGAGACTTAGCCTTCCATTAATCAGTAGAAAACGAAATTGTAGGTTGAAGCAGAAATGAAATTGCAGAAAACAAATTTTATTCTACGTGAACTGTGTGCATGAACAGTAAAAACTGGAATTCTAAAATCCTAGAATTATTCTCCTCTCCAAAAACTCCATAAACTAAAACCCTGGTGCTGTTATATAGGTTCTCAGTCCCAATGCTTACAAATCTATTTTAAGTCCAAGCCCATAAACGAAATAAAATAAAATCTGGATAATATAAGATTTGATAAAATAAAATTGTTTGCTCTCTTCAAGTCCAAGCCCAATTCCGGATTCAAGCCCAATTGCTTATAATTCTCCTGAAATTAAATTAAAAACACAAAATTAGTCAAGTAGGCCCAAATGATAAAACTGCATAATTAATTTGACAATTAAGGCTAATCAGTAATTAAAATGGTGACAAAAAGGGTTAAGAAATAGGAGAAAATAATGACACATGAACTAGAAAGCCATTTCCAAGGACTCTTCGGTGGCCTCTACATATGGCATAGAAGAGGGGCAGCTTACCAGAACATCTTCCACCCCCAAAACAATGACTAAGTGCCCCTTCACCACGAATTTGAGTTTTAGGTGGAGCGTTGAGGGGATGACTCCCACCGAGTGAATCCATGGTCGGCCCAACAAGCAACTGTAGGCTGGGTTAATATCCATTACTTGAAAAGTAACCTGACAGGTGTGTGGTCCTATCTGAACTGGGAGATCGATCTCCCCTCTTACTTCCCGGTGACTTTTGTCAAAAGCCCGGACCACCATGGATCTTGGTTTCAGGTGGGAGGCATTGAATGCAAGTTTCTCCAAGGTGCTTTTTGGAATTATGTTTAGGCTGGAGCCATTATCAATGAGCACTTTGGCCTTAATGTGATCCATGCATTTGACAGATAGACGCAGAGCCGTATTATCTTCTCGTCCCTCGATGGGAATCTCCTCCTCAGCAAAGGTAAAGTAGTTATTGGCTGTCATATTGTTGACAATCCCCTTGAAGCCTTCTACGGAGATGTCTTGGGCCACATGGGCGTCATCCAAAACTTTAACTAGCAATGTTCAGTGAGGCTCAGAACTTATGAGTAGTTCTAACAAAGAAACCCTAGCCGGAGTTTTGTTGAGTTGCTCGATTATCTTGAACTCACTCTGTTAGATTATATGGAGGAACTCATTGGCCTCCTCCAAGGATACCTCTTTTCTGCCGAGTCCTTCCCCTTTTTTAGTGAACCTCCCCACTGGAACATCCTCATCCAGGGTGGGGTTTGCTTCGTTGGCCTCTTCCGTGACCACTTTTGATTTTCCATTGGCGTTCGCGGGTCGTATCGGCAGGTCAGGCGCTGAAAAGATGCGGGCGCTGTGGGTCACGCCGCTTAGTCTGGTGATATTGGTCACTTTGGCAAAAAGTTGAGTCAGTGTCGGTGGCCTTCTTTTTTCTCTTATTCGGCTTCTAAGGAGCGTACCTCCACGGGACCGCCTTGCTATTTTTATAGGGGAAGGGGACAAGTTTACTACCTGACAACGTCGAAGGGCCTCGGTGCTTTTGGGGAGCCGCATCTCTGGTGAAATGTATCACCAAAGGCTTGGGGTTCTTGGGACTTTCCTTGTCTGCTGACTGCATGTAGACATGTTGCTCTTTCTCATCCTCGTTGCCGATCTCGAGTCGGCCTTGGTCTATCATCCACTGCAACAGCTATTCCACCGTTGAACATGTTTCCATATCATGTGGTGCACCCGGATGCATCAAGCAAGGATCCCCCTTGTGCCCACCGAGAGGAACCACGCGTGCCTCTTGTAGGGCTTCAAAAATAATCCTCCTAGAGGTCATTACATCCATTAAATGCTTAGGCTTTTGCAATTTACACGCCTCAGTTGCATTTACATTCGATCCTCCATGGTTGGCGAACGGGTTCATCTTCACATTAGGCTCGTCTTCTTGGAACGTCAACCATCCCGCCTCGACCAAGCTCTGGACCTTGTGCTTGAGGGCCATGCATTGCTCAATCAAATGCCTTGGAGTTCCCCCATGATATGTGCAGGTCGTGTTGGGGTTGTACCACTTTGGGAAGGGAGACTGGTAAATCCTTCCAGGGGTCACCACTTCCAACTGGTTGGCGATTAGTGGCGGCAATAGGTCCCCATATGACATTGGGATTGGGGCTAACTCTGGAAGCTTCTTTATCGGAGGGTTTCTTCCCATGTTGGAATTCATGCCAGGATTGGCATCGTTGGTGGGACGAGGTTGCACCGGAGCCGAAGTCTGAGCAGGGGCCCTTTGCGATGGTGCAAACGTCCTTGGCTGGACGGGAGCTGAGCTGGAAGAGTTTCCGGCACGGGCTGAAAAACTCGAGTGGTGTTGAGCGTATTGATGAGTACCATGCAAGGCTTGTTAAGGCTTCGGTCAGGTAGGTTTCGAGGTAATGGCATGGGCGTCCCCCTCCTTTCTTTTTGCCCCGGCTGCTCTGATCCTTCTATTGCCTGTGCAGGCAGGGGAGACACAGTCAAATTTCCCCTTTTTCAGGCCCACTTCTATCTTATCGCCTGCGAATACAAGATCCGCAAAGCTAGAGGGCATGTAGCCTACCAACTTCTCATAGTAGAACACCGGCAGAGTGTCTACTATCATGGTAATCATCTCCCTTTCAACCATGGGAGGTGCCACTTGAGCCGCCAAATCCCTCCACCTTTGGGCGTACTCCTTAAAGGATTCGTGTTCACGTTTGCTCATGTTTTGTAATTGAGTCCTATCGGGAGCCATATCAGTATTATATCGATACTGCCTAATAAAGGCAGTAATCAAGTCCTTCCACGAGCGGATGTGTGATGCTTCCAGGTTGGTGTACCAAACAAATGCGGCTCCAGCCAAGCTATCTTGGAAGAAATGCATGAGTAGCTTCTCATCCCTTGAGTATGCCCCCATTTTCTGGCAATACATCTTCAAATGATTCTTGGGGCAAGTTGTCCCTTTATACCTACCAAAATCAGGTACCTTGAATTTTGGGGGGATGACGACATCAGGCACCAAGCATAGGTCGGTCATGTTGGCAAAGGGATAATCTCTGAACCCTTCAACTGCTCTCAATCTCTCCTCGATGAGATCGAGCTTTTTTCTTCCTTCCACTATCGGAGGTGGTCCCCCTACAAAGAAGAGCAGTGGTTGCATCGGGTGGGGTTGAGAGACTCCCGCGATATTGGACTGAGGCAAGCCATAGGGTGCCGATCCCTCAGTGGTGAAAAGGGGGTAGGAGTCGACGTCCCCTTGGGCACGCTCCTGAGGGTCTTCGCAGACGCCCCCTGTGGGTTGGGGAGGTTGCCCTTCAAAAGTAGGGGGAGCAACGTGATCCATGTTCTCATGCATGGAAGGTGGTGTAAAGTTGGGGGGTAGACCATAGGGGTAAGCACTTCGGTTGTACCCCAAATGTGGTTTGTTGGTATTCCCCAATATGTCTCTTCCTTGTCCTACCATATCCAGGGTGAGTTGATGTGCTAGATTTGCCATAGACAGAAGGACCGGGTCTGCTTCAGCGGCGGTGCTGGCGACGACAGCTGTGGCCGCATTACTCTCTATCAATCTTTTCATATCTAGCATGGCTTCCATCATGAAAGCCATTTGATCTTTCAGAGCTGACATGTCAGCTTTCATCTATTCTTGTACTTCCTCTACATCACCCATAGCCCTAGATTTAGAATGGTGTTACTCCCTAAAGGAACAAAAGGCGGTGAGTATGCGACAAGGAATTCAAACATGAATGCATGCTAGAGATAAATTTTCGAAGTATTGGATTCACACATGTTTTTTAAGTAAACTCATGGAATTAAACCAACCTCATCTTATTAGAGAGAAAAAAAGGTTTTAACTAGCTAAAATTAGAGTGACAATATAATTGCCTTAATGGCTCCTAATTATGTGAGCCATTAGATCAATCATGTGTTGGCAATAGTTGAGGAGCCCGTGAATTTCTTTGGGGGTCGAGTACATGTCCACTATTGCTTTGGCCTTAGCTAGCATTCGGGGAAGCTCTTGACTTCCATTGAAAGTAAAGGTGAATCTGTCCATCCACATCATTGCCTCTCTGTGCAATGAGTCAATTACCCTTTCCCTTGCTTCCCTTTCTGCTGATATCTTGGTGTAATCATCCTCTAGCCTTTGCTCGTGAGTCGCCACTAGGTTTAGCTTTGGTTTCTCGTTCCAAGGCTTCGGTGGTGGCCATATTGACGTCCCTTAGTTCATCGTACTCACTTCAGACTTTGATGACCGTTGACTTGAACTTCTCTTTGACTGCCCGAGCTCTTTCAAGCTCCGCTTTTAGGGCTTGTACCTCCTCACTCTTTTCCGGAGCTTCGGCCTCTTCCTCTCTCGCAGCCCTTAGCTTTGGGAGCCAATCCAAGCCTCGTATGCGGACTCTCAGCCACTTACAATAGCCGCCAATGATCCCTGTCATACCCTAATTTCGTCCGGGGATTATTACTTGATGACATGCAATAAATGAAGTCCCGAGACATCTCAGAAATCAAAAGGAAGCAGGCTTGCGCGATCCGTGAAGATCCGTAATGTGGCGGAAATCGAAAAGAGGTGTTTTTGCGCAATCCGTGAGTTTCCATAACTTCTTCGAAAGCTAAAAAAGAGTAAATACATAATCCGTAAGGATTCGTAACCTTGCGGAAGGAAAATAAGTATCGTTACGAAATTCGTGAAGTTTCGTAACGTTACGGAAAAAGAATTACAAAAAAATAGAAAGGGGGGTGCATTTAGTAAAAAGGGGTGTGCAAATAGCAACCAGGCCCACTTGGGCCCTCCAGAAGATTCCTCGAGAAGGCTGTTGCTTCTGGAGGAAGCAACCTTGCTCGCCTGGGCGAGCTGGGCGGCAAGCTTCTCCCCTATTTTTCTATAAATAGGGGGAGAAGTGAAGAAGAAAAGGGTTCAGCCCCTTAGGCACTTCTCTCTCTCTCGAATTTGCTAAGGAAAATTATTTCCGTGAAGAAAATCCAAGCCGAGGCGCTTCCATAACGTTTCCATGAGAAATTACGCGAAGATTCTCGACCGTTCTTCAAGATTCATCGTTCGTTCTTCGTTTTCTTCAGTCTTCAACGGGTAAGTACCTCAAACCAAGCTTTTTCAATTCATTCTATGTACCCGTGGTGGTCCACATTTTGTTTCATGTATTTTTATTCTCGTTTTCATTTACTTTTTATACCCCCTTTTGACATGCTTAAGCCATTTATTTAATTCATTTCTCGCTTGATCTAAAAATAAAATAAATTTCCACCGATCGTTTGAATTGTATCATCCGTTAATTTTGGTTAAAATGAATTCCGACCGTTCAGTCGTGCCGTAACCACGTTGGAAATCAAAAAAGAGGTAAAATAATAATATAATAATAAAAAAATACCTTTTAGTAAAATAAAGCGAAAAATCAATCGGACGCTTTCTCTTTGGGCTTTCTCATTCTTAAATGAATTGTCTAATAACTAAAGTGAAACTAAGGCTAAAATCAACTCGCCTAGTCAAGCTCGTCCACAAAAATAGGTTTTTGGAAGTTTATCATTTCAGTTTCTTGCCAAGTAAAATGGATCATTCTTAAAGGTCCAACGCCTTAGAATGATCCCCTTGCAAGTAAAAAGAATCACTTGATCCATGCATAAGAAAGAACTACGTAGGTCTGATTTCCTCTCCAAAGGAGGGTACGTAGGAGCAAAAGCCCCGCTTTTGTCGACCTCAAAAAATAAAAAGAAATAAAAGTTAAGATAACACAATTCCACAATTCTAAAAAATAGGCTATTGTCTTTTGAGACAAACGTAAGAGGTGCTAATACCTTCCTCAAGCGTAAATACAACTCCCGAACTTAGAATTTTTATTTTTGACCGGTTTCCTTCGGTTTTTCCAACGTTTTCCAAAAATAAATGTTGGTGGCGACTCCGTGCATCTTTCCTCCTTTGGAAAGCGCACCCGTGAGCCTCGCCCTCGCTCGCCCGCGAAGGGCACGTTGCGACAATTGGCGACTCCACTGGGGACTTTTTGTGAGTTAGGCCTATTTTAAGGAATTGTGGATTTGTGAAACTTTGGGTGCGCTTTTATTGAACGGTGTAAAATGTAAATAACTGTTGTCTATTTCGCATTCTTTACACTACATTCTAAGCACCCACGGGTTTGAGTAAAAAAGGGGCCCTACACCCGGGTTCATGGGAATTTAAGGAGCGGAGGTGAATCTATCATCATGCTAGGTCTCCGACTTGCTTGATAATAGGGAAACCTCGTCTAGAGCTTTCTCTCTTTATAATGTGTTGTCGCTGGTATTCCATACCGCCACAATATTATTATCTTGAGTGATGATACCTCTAGAAAACAGCCGTGTGCATTATGAATTGTTGGGGAGTAGTTATTAGAGACCCCTAGATATTGTCCTAGCTTCCCAAATAGGGGCAAAGAGCAAACACGCTCTGTGCCATTCATTCTCATGCATTTTTGTTTGGTAAATAGCACTAGTTTATAGTTTTGCTAGTGATGTTTGGTTTCTTTAGAGTAACACTAACCTTTTTAAGGCTACGTTGAGGCGCCATCATGCCCAAAACGTAGCATTAAAATTGGGTCTCTGCGGTCTCGTGTGTGTGAATTACCCCTTTGTGTTGTTTTCTTTCCGTTTCATGCATACGCATTGCATCATTCATGTCGGAGTCTTGATCCACCCCTTTTTTAAGGTAAAATGATGGGGACAAATCAAAACAGCAAAAGATTTTATCAAGTCAAGGTTAAAAGTCTAGATGTCACTAGCCTCAAGGAATTGGGACGATTGATGGGACCCCTCCAAAGGCAAACCTTCCGCAAAGTTTACGGGAAGATTCTAGATTTGACCGTAGCGGAGGTACTTACGGAAGCCGTCGTATCCCTCGCCCAATACTATGACCAGCCGTTGAGGTGTTTCACGTTTGGGGACTTCCAAATGGTACCAACTATTGAAGAGTTTGAGGAGATATTAGGATGCCCTCTTGGGGGGAGAAAACCGTATATTTTCTCCTGCTTTCTTCCTTCCTTGAGCAAGGTTGCAGCTGTGATTGGAGATTCAGCAAAAGAGTTGGATCGCATGAAACAAACTCGCAATGGAGTAGTGGGCCTGCCACGAAAATACTTGGAAGGCAAGGCAAGGGATATGGCGAGCCAAGAGAAGTGGGGCCCGTTTGCGGATATTTTAGTTTTGCTGATTTTTGGGGTTGTCCTCTTTCCGAACGTTGACGGTTTGGTAGACTTAGCTGCCATTGACGCTTTCCACGCATATCACCATAGCAAGGAAAGTCCAGTGGTGGCTATCTTGGCAGATTTGTTTGACACCTTTGACCGGAGGTGTGAGAAAAATAGTGCACGGATTGTCTGTTGTTTACCCGCTCTCTGTGTATGGTTGATTTCACACCTATTCCGACAAGACACGAGACACCCGTGTCCGCTTCAAAGCTATAGCTCATGCGTCGAAAAAGGAAGAGTCGATTGGGACCAACATTTGGCTGGGATAGGGGGCAGCGCGATCAATTGGTTTCCTCGTTGGAAGGAAGGCAAGGAAGGAGTTCTTTTCTCGTGTGGGGACTATCCTAATGTTCCACTGATAGGGACTAGGGGTTGTATTAATTATAATCCCGCACTCGCCATAAGACAGCTATGGTATCCCATGAGGGGAGCGCCAACCGAAGAAAGTCTCTCGCCTTTCCTTGTGAGGGATCTAGGCACGCAAGGTCTCAAGGTTATACAAAGGATCCACAAGGCGTGGAGGAGTCCGTTGAGGAAAGACAAGGAGCTTAGAGGCATCCGAAACGGCGTCATCGGAGGTTATCATGGATGGCTAAGAATTCACACGCGGGGCTTAGATTGGCTCTCCAAATTGAAAGTTATCGATGAGGAGAACTTCGAAGCACCGGAGGAAGATGAAGAAGTCCGAGCTCTAAAATTAGAGCTAGGGAAGGAGAGACTCGCCAAGGAGAAGTTCAAATCAGCTGCTACACACATCCGGAAGGAGTGCACCGAGTTACAAGAGGAAAACGCGGCCACTGCAAGAGCCCTTGAACAAGAAACCAAAAGGGCCCGCAAGGAGGAATATGGCCGAGAGAAATTCCGAGGAGCATTGTGGGGTAGCAACAATGAGCTCAAGCTCCGAAGAGAGGAGAGAGATCGGTCACGGGTGCATGGCATGATCTTAAAAGAAGAGTTAGTTGCTTGCGCGAGGTCCAAAAGGAGTTTGGCTCAACACTTGGAAGCCACGGAGCAAAGCATGCTAGCCATCATAGGGCAATACAAGGAAGAATTGAACCAGTCCACAGCCCATGAACAAAAGTTAGTGGAGGATTTTGCACAAGTGTATGCCAAAAAAGAAGCAAGAGGGAGGGTGATTGATGCGTTGCATCAAGAAGCGACTATGTGGATGGATAGGTTCGCCTTGACCTTGAATGGAAGTCAAGACCTCCCGCGTCTATTAGCCAAAGCAAAAGCCATGGCCGAAGTGTGTACTGCCCCCGAGGAGATTCATGGGCTAATCAATTACTGTCAACACATGATAGATTTGATGGCCCACATAATTAGGAATCGTTAGGTTCTCTTGTAACACCTTTTGTATAACCTTGGCTAGATGAAAGCTTTGTTCTTTTTATAAAATGAGAAATTCTGGACTCATTACGTTATCTAAAAATCTTGGGGTGGATCCAAGTGCTCCGATCATCCATTTGCATACTCATGTTTTGGTGGCATACTCACCGTTGTTTATTTCTTTAGGAATTTCATCATAACTAAGAAAACACCAGGGCACCCCTGTAACACTCGATCCAGAAAAATGGATAATGAAGAGGACGTGCAGGAATAGATGAAGGCCGATCTATCGGCCTTAAAAGATCAAATGGCTTCCATCTCGGAGGTCATGTTAAAACTCCAGAAAACCATAGAGGATAAAGCCACCGCAACCGCCTCCAGTACAGTTAGGGAAGCGGAGCTGGCGCTGCAGCCCGCCTTGAATCCGCGCCTAGACAGAAACACGGCCGTGTTTGGTCGAAGGTATAGTCCGCAAGCTTATCCTTATGGCCTACCTCCGGACTTCACCCCCCGTGCCACCCCGGAAGATTTAAGCCAAGCCCTTACTTTTGAGGGGCAACTCCCACCTTATGAAGATTATCCCGAGCAAGACGATGGGGAAGGAGATACCCATCTTGGCCCCCTGCTCCACCTCAAAGATCCGTCCCCGCATTAACTACCCCAACCGAACATAGTCCGTCATACCCCGGCCTCACCCACACCCGTAAAAGAATCTGTTCCCTTTGCGGAAGATAGGGGAAAGATTGAGGCGCTTGAAGAGAGGTTGAGGGCAGTCGAGGGCCTCGGCAATTACCCATTCTCGGATTTGGCAGATTTATGTCTTGTGCCCAACATCGTCATCCCTCCCAAGTTCAAAGTACCAGACTTTGATAAGTACAAAGGGACGACATGTCCAAAGGGGAATCTCTGGATGTATTGCCGGAAGATGGGGGCGTATTCTACGGACGAAAAGTTGTTGGTCCATTTCTTTCAAGACAGCTTGGGCGGGGCAGCTGTAGCATGGTATACCAATCTGGAAGCTTCCCATATCCGATCATGGAAGGACTTGGCAACTGCCTTCATTAGGCAGTACCAGTACAATACGGGCATGGCTCCCGATCGGAACCAGCTTCAGGGTATGACCAAACGAGAGCATGAGTCCATTAAGGAATATGCCCAGAGATGGAGAGATCTCGTAGCCCAAGTCGTACCGCCCATGACGGAAAGGGAGATGATCACAATTATGGTAGATACGTTACCCACGTTCTACTATGAAAAGCTGATAGGCTACATGCCAGCTAACTTTGCGAATCTCGTCTTCGCCGGAGAAAGGATTGAATCCGGGCTACGAAAAGGCAAGTTCGAATATGCTGCCAATATGACCCCCAACAACAACAGAAGAGCCCCAGTAGTGGGCACGAGGAAAAAGGAAGGAGACGCCCACGCGGTCACCACCGCCCCAACATGGATGCAAGCACCCCAAAATATCCAAAGCTCATACCAGCCCAATCCCCCAAATTTTTTAATCCGCGCCGAGAATTCCCTCCCGACTCAAGTAAAAGGACCACCCGCAGTAGAAAGATCCCCGGCCCAACGCACAGCTCCAGCCGCACCCCGGCCAGTTAATAATACAGCCCCCGGCGCGACCTATAAATATGCACAACACCCGAAAGACAACTTCCCTCCTATTCCCATGGCATATTCCGAGTTATGGCCTTCATTATTGGAGAATCACTTGGTGGTGGCCATACCCGGGAAGGTTCTCCAGCCACCCTACCCCAAGTGGTATGATCCGAGTGCCAAGTGTGTGTACCATAGTGGAGTTCCCGGACACAATATTGACTCCTGCATCCCGTTCAAGTATAAAGTGCAGCACCTGATTAGTGCCGGATGGCTAGCATTTCAGGAGGAAGGCCCAAATGTTAAAACCAACCCGCTAGCTAGTCATGGAGGGGCTAGCGTGAACGTCGTCGAAGAGGACGGGCCATCACGGACAAAGAGGTTAGGAGACGTGGCTACTTCTAGACGCTTCATCTATCAATCACTTCAAGCGGCGTGCATGGTCTCCCGAGGTGGAGGCGAAAGGGACGAATGTTTATTTCACCTCGGGGAGTCGCACGACATGGAAACCTGTCCCGCGGTAGAAGAATCGCTTCAGCAGCTCATGGATTGCGGGCAGCTTGAAGTATCCATAGGAGGGAGGGAAGAACCACAAATTTGCATGCAGTCAGAAGAGAAGAAGGTTCCTTTAACCCCCAAGGCCCTAGTGATATGTTTTCCTAGGAAAGGGACCGGCTCCACACCCATATACCCACCTGGCTGTAGTCATGACTAATTTTGCACGTTATTTTCAAATCATCATTGTCACGCGTGCTTTATGGAATAATACGGAAGTTCGGGCCGAGAGCGACACCTTGACACCCAAGTTTGTTTTGCCCCAGATATCAAGATTGGGTTCCCACGATAAAATACCCCATTGAAACACAACCTTGGACTTTTTTGAACCTTGGCCTATCAAAAGGAATCCTCATTCTTTCCCCCGAAGCAAAGGACAGCGGAATCTCCTCAAGGGAGAGCGAATAGAATGCTAAAACCCAATTTCCCAAAGAAAGGGATGGGGGAAGGAGAAGAAAAAAGAAGGAAGAAATGGAAAGAAAGAAAAAGAAAAAGATGAAAATCAAGAAAAGAACAGAAGAAAGGAAAGAAGGATTCTCGATCAAAGATTGAAGAGAAGTGAAAAGGGAAAAGAAGTAATTCTCGATCAATGAAAGAAAGAAGACATAAATTCTTCAAAGCCAGATTGCCACTCAGAATCATTCTTGACTGGCAATATCCCACCCCACATGAACAAAGAGGAAAAGACTGAAACACCCAGCATCCTCTCCAAAAACGCTACCCTCGAGAAAATCCTATTGGTCCGTGATCGTACGTTTGATCTATGATTCGATAGGAAGTCGCGTGCAAAATAGAGTCATGGTGCAGTTATGGTTTGGGAATAGGATAAAACACTTGCCTTGTGAGTTTTATACACTATGAGTGATTTATTTTCAGCTTAGCCCGATGTTTCCCCTGCGTGTTCATTTGAAAGCTAGAAGTTGACATCCTACCCTTCATTCTCGGTTGCAAGGAAGATTACCCTTGGCACAAGTATATTGTTTCTCTAAGATGTGGTGCTCTCGCGAATGATTTATTTTTCTTTGCAAAAAAGCATGTTTTCCCTTTTAGGTGAAAAAACCCAGTGGACCGTTCGGTCCCGCCAATCCCTTTTTTCGGAGCCACATGAATGTTATTGCTTAGGGCTGTTCACGTGTTCTCCATTTTCGAGTTTGGAGCTGAGTTTCATGATTGCCTAAGTGAGGACCCTCAAGGCAATCCTCCATTCTCACCCTTTTTCGGAGCCACATGAATGTTATTGCTTAGGGCTGTTCATGTGTTCTCCATTTTTGAGTTTGGAGCTGAGTTTCATGATTGCCTAAGTGAGGACCCTTAAGGCAATCCTCCATTCTCACCCTTTTTCGGAGCCACATGAATGTTATTGCTTAGGGTTGTTCATGTGTTCTCCATTTTCGAGTTTGGAGCTCAGTTTCATGATTGCCTAAGTGAGGACCCTCAAGGCAATCCTCCATTCTCACCCTTTTTCGGAGCCACATGAATGTTATTGCTTAGGGTTGTTCATGTGTTCTCCATTTTCGAGTTTGGAGCTAAGTTTCATGATTGCCTAAGTGAGGACCCTCAAGGCAATCCTCCGTTCTCACCCTTTTTCGGAGCCACATGAATGTTATTGCTTAGGGCTGTTCATGTGTTCTCTATTTTCGTGTTTGGGGCTGAGTTTCATGATTGCCTAAGTGAGGACCCTCAAGGCAATCCTCCATTCTCACCCTTTTTCGGAGCCACATGAATGTTATTGCTTAGGGCTGTTCATGTGTCCTCCACTTTCGAGTTTGGAGCTGTGTTTCATGATTGCCTAAGTGAGGACCCTCAAGGCAATCCTCTGTTCTCACCCTTTTTCGGAGCCACATGAATGTTATTGCTTAGGGTTGTTCATGTGTTCTCTACTTTCGAGTTTGGAGCTGAGTTTCATGATTGCCTAAGTGAGGACCCTCAAGGCAATCCTCCATTCTCACCCTTTTTCGGAGCCACATGAATGTTATTGCTTAGGGCTGTTCATGTGTCCTCCACTTTCAAGTTTGGAGTTGTGTTTCAGGATTGCCTAAGTGAGGACCCTCAAGGCAATCCTCCATTCTCACCCTTTTTCGGAGCCACATGAATGTTATTGCTTAGGGTTGTTCATGTGTTCTCCATTTTCGAGTTTGAAGCTGAGTTTCATGATTGCCTAAGTGAGGACCCTCAAGGCAATCCTCCATTCTCACCCTTTTTTGGAGCCACATGAATGTTATTGCTTAGGGTTGTTCATGTGTTCTCCATTTTCGAGTTTGGAGCTGAGTTTCATGATTGCCTAAGTGAGGACCCTCAAGGCAATCCTCCATTCTCACCCTTTTTCGGAGCCACATGAATGTTATTGCTTAGGGTTGTTCATGTGTTCTCTATTTTCGTGTTTGGGGCTGAGTTTCATGACTGCCTAAGTGAGGACCCTCAAGGCAATTCTCCATTCTCACCCTTTTTCGGAGCCACATGAATGTTATTGCTTAGGGCTGTTCATGTGTCCTCCACTTTCGAGTTTGGAGCTGTGTTTCATGATTGCCTAAGTGAGGACCCTCAAGGCAATCCTCTGTTCTCACCCTTTTTCGGAGCCACATGAATGTTATTGCTTAGGGTTGTTCATGTGTTCTCTACTTTCGAGTTTGGAGCTAAGTTTCATGATTGCCTAAGTGAGGACCCTCAAGGCAATCCTCCGTTCTCACCCTTTTTCGGAGCCACATGAATGTTATTGCTTAGGGCTGTTCATGTGTTCTCTATTTTCGTGTTTGGGGCTGAGTTTCATGATTGCCTAAGTGAGGACCCTCAAGGCAATCCTCCATTCTCACCCTTTTTCGGAGCCACATGAATGTTATTGCTTAGGGCTGTTCATGTGTCCTCCACTTTCGAGTTTGGAGCTGTGTTTCATGATTGCCTAAGTGAGGACCCTCAAGGCAATCCTCTGTTCTCACCCTTTTTCGGAGCCACATGAATGTTATTGCTTAGGGTTGTTCATGTGTTCTCTACTTTCGAGTTTGGAGCTGAGTTTCATGATTGCCTAAGTGAGGACCCTCAAGGCAATCCTCCATTCTCACCCTTTTTCGGAGCCACATGAATGTTATTGCTTAGGGCTGTTCATGTGTCCTCCACTTTCGAGTTTGGAGTTGTGTTTCAGGATTGCCTAAGTGAGGACCCTCAAGGCAATCCTCCATTCTCACCCTTTTTCGGAGCCACATGAATGTTATTGCTTAGGGTTGTTCATGTGTTCTCCATTTTCGAGTTTGAAGCTGAGTTTCATGATTGCCTAAGTGAGGACCCTCAAGGCAATCCTCCATTCTCACCCTTTTTTGGAGCCACATGAATGTTATTGCTTAGGGTTGTTCATGTGTTCTCCATTTTCGAGTTTGGAGCTGAGTTTCATGATTGCCTAAGTGAGGACCCTCAAGGCAATCCTCCATTCTCACCCTTTTTCGGAGCCACATGAATGTTATTGCTTAGGGCTATTCATGTGTTCTCCATTTTCGAGTTTGGAGCTGAGTTTCATGATTGCCTAAGTGAGGACCCTCAAGGCAATCATCCGTTCTCACCCTTTTTCGGAGCCACATGAATGTTATTGCTTAGGATTGTTCATGTGTTCTCAATTTTCGAGTTTGGAGCTGAGTTTCATGATTGCCTAAGTGAGGACCCTCAAGGCAATCCTCCATTCTCACCCTTTTTCAGAGCCACATGAATGTTATTGCTTAGGCCTGTTCATGTGTCCTCCACTTTCGAGTTTGGAGCTGTGTTTCATGATTGCCTAAGTGAGGACCCTCAAGGCAATCCTCCATTCTCACCCTTTTTCGGAGCCACATGAATGTTATTGCTTAGGGCTGTTCATGTGTTCTCCATTTTCGAGTTTGGAGCTGAGTATATGTGTATATGTATATTATATTTGTTGTTCTTGTTGTTGTTTGTATTTTGTTTTGTGTAGAAGAAAAAAGAAGGAGTAGAGACGAGAGTCGGCATCACGGAAAGGCAGGGCGGACGAAATCAGTGTCCTATCTTTGCTTTCCTCTTATCTCCGATGAGAGGTAAGTAAAAAGGGGCAACTGTCATACCCTAATTTCGTCCGGGGATTATTACTTGATGACATGCAATAAATGAAGTCCCGAGACGTCTCATAAATCAAAAGGAAGCAGGCTTGCGCGATCCGTGAAGTTCCGTAATGTGGCGGAAATCGAAAAGAGGTGTTTTTGCGCAATCCATAAGTTTCCGTAACTTCTTCGAAAGCTAAAAAAGAGTAAATACATAATCCGTAAGGATTTGTAACCTTGCGGAAAGAAAATAAGTATCATTACAAAATTCGTGAAGTTTCGTAACGTTACAGAAAAAGAATTACAAAAAAATAGAAAGTGGGTTGCATTTAGTAAAAAGGGGGTGCAAATAGCAACCAGGCCCACTTGGGCCCTCCAGAAGATTCCTCGAGAAGGCTGTTGCTTCTGGAGGAAGCAACCTTGCTCGCCTGGGCGAGCTGGGCGGCAAGCTTCTCCCCTATTTTGCTATAAATAGGGGGAGAAGTGAAGAAGAAAAGGGTTCAGCCCCTTAGGCACTTCTCTCTCTCTCGAATTTGCTGAGAAAAATTATTTCTGTGAAGAAAATCCAAGCCGAGGCGCTTCCGTAATGTTTCCGTGAGAAATTACGCGAAGATTCTCGACCGTTCTTCAATATTCATCGTTCGTTCTTCGTTTTCTTCAGTCTTCAACGGGTAAGTACCTCAAACCAAGCTTTTTCAATTCATTCTATGTACCCGTGGTGGTCCACATTTTGTTTCATGTATTTTTATTCTCGTTTTCATTTACTTTTTATACCCCCTTTTGACGTGCTTAAGCCATTTATTTAAGTCATTTCTCGCTAGATCTAAAAATAAAATAAATTTCCACCGATCGTTTGAATTGTATCATCCGTTAATTTTGGTTAAAATGAATTCCGACCGTTCGGTCGTGCCGTAACCACGTTGGAAATCAAAAAAGAGGTAAATAATATAATAATAAAAAAAATACCTTTTAGTAAAATAAAGCGAAAAATCAATCGGAGGCTTTCTCTTTGGGCTTTCTCATTCTTAATTGAATTGTCTAATAACTAAAGTGAAACTAAGGCTAAAATCAACTCGCCTAGTCAAGCTCGTCCACAAAAATAGGTTTTTGGAAGTTTATCATTTCAGTTTCTTGCCAAGTAAAATGGATCATTCTTAAAGGTCCAACGCCTTAGAATGATCCCCTTTCAAGTAAAAAGAATCACTTGATCCATGCATAAGAAAGAACTACGTAGGTCTGATTTCCTCTCCAAAGGAGGGTACGTAGGAGCAAAAGCCCCGCTTTTGTCGACCTCAAAAAATAAAAAGAAATAAAAGTTAAGATAACACAATTCCACAATTCTAAAAAATAGGCTGTTGTCTTTTGAGACAAACGTAAGAGGTGCTAATACCTTCCTCAAGCATAAATACAACTCCTGAACTTAGAATTTTTATTTTTGACCGGTTTCCTTCGGTTTTTCCGACGTTTTCCATAAATAAACGTTGGTGGCGACTCCGCGCATCTTTCCTCCTTTGGAAAGCGCACCCGTGAGCCTCGCCCTCGCTCGCCCGTGAAGGGCACGTTGCGACAATCCCATTACTACTTCCCCTAAGCTCTTTGCCCTTCCTTTGCACCACAACCCATGCCTTGCGAACTCCTTGAAGTACCCTTGCGTTGGGGTCACTGAAACCCCGTGCGATGAAAGGCATGATGCTTTCCTCCAATGGTGCTCCTCTCATGGGGTAGCCATGCTGTCTGATGGCGAGGACAGGTGATCGAGGCCGTACCCGAATGGGGGGGTGATCCTAGGTCGTCTCCCAGCGAGCAATGGTCAACCAAACGTTCATAACAGATTGTAATAAAATAGTAACGAATGGGGGGGGTTTGTTTTTGTAAATTTAACAGCAAGTAAATTTGAATTAGAAAATATCAAAATTAAAACACATTGTTTCCCCTTGATTCACAAGCAAGTCTCTTATCCTAGGTTACGAGGATTTATCCTTTATCAGTTCAATCACTTAATCCAATCCTAAATTAAATTACTAAGCGAAATTTAACATAAGGCATTCATTATTTGATTAAGCAACACATACACCAATTAATCATGAAAGAAACTGATCATTAAGCATGTACGTAAATTAAGCGCAGAGACAATTAATCAAGCACTAAGCATGCATGGATTAATAGCAACAAATACAGAGTTACTGGTGAAGAGGAAAAACTGAGCAGAATGCAATAGTAATAATAAAACTTCAAAGAGAGTTGTGCTTGATCCTCAAGAGAAAACAACGCTGGAGACTTAGCCTTCCATTAATCAATAGCTAACGAAATTGTAGTAGAAAACGAAAAAATCTAGAATTATTCTCCCAAAAAAAAGCTAAAACGAGAGAGAGAGAGAGAGAGAGAGCCTAAAACTTGAACCTTGGTGTTGTTATATAGTTCTCAGCCCCAAAGCTTACAAATCTATTTTAAGTCAAGCCCATAAATATAATAAAATCTAGATAAGATAAGATAAGACAAAATCAAGATAAATAATATCTAGATGAAATAAAATTTGGATAAGATAAGATCTAGATAAAATAATATCTTGATGAGATAAAATCTAGATATGATAAGATTTGGTAGAGTAAAATTGTCTGCTCTCTTCACGTCCAAGCCCAATTACTTATAATTCTCCTGAAATTAAATTAAAAACACAAAATTAATCCAGTAGGCCCAAATGATAAAACTGCATAATTAATTTGACAATTAAGGCTAATCAATAATTAAAATGGTGACAAAAAGGGTTAAGAAATATGAGGGTTGCTGGTAAGGGCTTCAACTCTGGTGTGGGTGGTGGCTGAACCGTGGGAGGAACCATGGTAGGAGAAGAAGAAGGTTCCTCAGCCTATACCTCTGATGCTCCTAGATCTAGCATGGCATTCTCAAATTTACTGTTCACAATAATGCAAGGTATACAGAAAGTACCTGGGTCCTTACATTTCTCAAGAATGTGAGGAACAGATTTACCTATCAGTGCTGACACATTTCTACCCATGCTAATCCTTTCATTGCCTTTGAGCTTCCTTTTGTGGGTGCACAACTCCTTTAGAAACTTGGCATATCTTGGAATCTGCTTGATGGCATCCAGCAGAGGTATGTTCACCTCTACTTTTCTGAAGGTCTCCAAGATCTCCTTTTTCGCTTCTTCCATCTTTTTGTTTGGAATTGCTCTAGGTGGGAATGGAAGAGGGATAGGAGGCTACTGTAAGTCAGAATTACTAGAAGAAGGTTCACCTGCATGAAAAATTTTGTTAGGAAGCTTTCTCTTTTGTGCAACTATCTCATCCTCTTTTTCAGGTGTAGAATGAAGCTTGACAGGTTCAGGTGCAGGTGCTGCTACTGGTGGAGGCACTTGAATTTGGTTGCCTGACCTCAAGGTGATGGCACTCACATTTTTAGATTCTGCATAGTTTGTGAAGGCAATTTGTCAGAATTTTGGGACTGAGCTTGGTTCAACTGAGTAGCCATCTGCCCTATCTGATTTGTCTGACTCTGAATGGAGGCTCTTGTCTCTTGCTGAAATTGCATATTATGGATGGTCATTTGCCTCACTAATTCTTCTAAGGAAGGTTGAGGAGGAGCCTCAGTTGCTTGTTGCTTTTTGTTGTGACTACTACTGTTGTTGCTGCATTGGAGGAGGAATATATGGCTTGCTTGGACCAGCAGCATTCTGAATAGGAGGGACAGGCTGTTGTTGTTGTTGTGGAGGACTTGTCCATCTCAGATTTGGATGATTCCTCCAACCTGAATTGTATCTATTGCTTGAAAGGTCATAATTATTCTGTTGTTGTTGGTTTTGCTGGTGAGGAGGTCTATTATAAATGTTTGCAGCATAAGCTTCAGGTTGCTCATTGACTCCAGATTGCTGCAAAGAAGGACAAAGATCCGTATGGTGATCTGCAAAAGAACATAGACCACAGACTCTTGCAACAGGTGTAGATTTCTGATTCATGGCAAGCTGGGTTACTGGGTTGACCAAGGCATCAAGTTTTCCTTCAAGCTTTTTATTTTGAGTAGATAAGGATGAATCCGTGGCCACCTCATGGACTCCTCTAAGAACAATAGCATCATTTCTTGCACTAAATTGTTGGGAGTTGGAAGCCATCTTCTCAATCAAATTCCTAGCTTCAACAGGGGTCATATCACCAAGAGCTCCACCACTGGCAGCATCAATCATACTTCTATCCAAATTGCTAAGTCCCTCATAGAAATATTGAAGAAAGAGTTGCTCAGAAATCTGGTGGTGGGGGCAGCTTGCACACAATTTCTTGAATCTTTCCCAGTACTCATACAAGTTCTCTCCACTAAGTTGCCTGATGCCTGAAATGTCTTTTCTGATGGCAGTGGTCCTAGATGCAGGGAAGAATTTCTCCAAGAACACCCTCTGAAGGTCATCCCAGCTGAAAATGGACCTGGGAGCAAGGTAATACAGCCAATCTTTTGCCACTCCCTCTAGAGAATGAGGAAAAGCCTTTAAAAAGATATGATCTTCCTGGACATTTGGGGGCTTCATGGTGAAACAAACAATATGGAACTCCTTAAGATGCTTATGAGGATATTCACCTGCAAGACCATGAAACTTTGGCAGCAAATGTATTAGTCCAGTCTTGAGAACATAGGGAACACCCTCATCAGGATATTGAATGCACAAGCTTTCATAAGTGAAATCAGGTGTAGCCATCTCCCTAAGAGTCCTCTCACGAGGTGGAGGTTGAGCCATGTTCTCAGTATAAAAATTAGTAGTGGAATGCTCAAAATCAGAATATTCAGAATCACCCTCAACAGAATGCTCAAAATGCACATAATGACTAGGATGCACATTATCCCTAACTAATCTATGAAAGGTTCTATCTATTTCAGGATCAAAGTGTTGTAAATCACCTGGATTGCCCCTAGTCATACACTATATGCAGCAAATAGTGTGTTTCTCAACAAGCACCTAACAAGGGTGTAAAACTACAGCTATACTCAAACGATATCAAAATGGGCTGAAATTTTGTGAGGAACACCCTAAAATCATGAAAAGATAGCACAAAAATTTTCAAACAAAAATTCAAAGTCTAACTATCAAAACTACCTAAGCAAAGTTTAGAAAAATAAGACAATAATACTTAACAAAAAAAACTTAGTAAACGGCTGATTTTTGGAGTTTGGGAGACCCCAACCGACTTCAGCAGGTTGCCACAATATTGGAAATTTTTTTCTACCCCAAATGCATATATAATAATAGTTATTTTGATACCTGGAGCAAAAGTTATGACCATTTTAAGTTTTGCAAAAAACAAGTTCCCAAAATTTTTGTCTCTCTCAAATATTGCCACACTAAGTGCTCCTGGTATTTTTCACATGAAATATGGATCAAAAGAAGTTACCACACAAAAATTTATCCGAAAATAGCAACTCTAGCTATCAAAACAAAAATCGCTAATTAAATTGCAAAATTCGTCGCTAATCACTGTTCAGCACTGTTCATAGCAAAACAAAAGGCTGAATCAGTCGCTAAACAGGAAATGCAACTGAAATGCAAAACAGAACACTACACAAAATAAGATAACTAAACACTATTATGAACCTTTGGCCCACTGCTCCCCGGCAACGACATCAAATTTGATCGAGGTCGTACCCGAATCAAATAAACATTAAAAATGCAGTATCTAGGAAGTGATCCTAGGTTGTCTCCCAACGAGCAATGGTCAACCAAACGATCATAACAGATTGTAATAAAGTAGTAACAAATGGGGGGAGTTGTTTGTTTTTGTAAATTTAATAGCAAGTAAATTTGAATTAGAAAATATCACAATTAAAACACGTTGTTTCCCCTTGATTCACAAGCAAGTCTCTTATCCTAGGTTACAAGGATTTATCCTTTATCAGTTCAACCACTTAATCCAACCCTAAATTAAATTACTAAGCGAAATTTAACATACGACATTCATTATGTGATTAAGCAACACATACACCAATTAATCATGAATGAAACTGATAATTAAGCATGAACGTAAATTAAGCGCAGAGAAAATTAATCAAGCACTAAGCATGCAAGGATTAATAGCAACAAATACAGAGTAATTTGTGAAGAGGAAAAACTGAGCAGAATGCAATAGTAATAATAAAACCTCAAAGAGAGTTGTGCTTGATCCTCAAGAAAAAACAACGCTGGAGACTTAGCCTTCCATTAATCAATAGCAAACGAAATTGTAGTAGAAAACGAAGAAAACTAGAATTATTCTCCAATACAAAAAAAAAAGCTAAAACGAGAGAGAGAGAGAGAGAGAGAGCCTAAAACTAGAACCTTGGTGTTGTTATATAGTTCTCTGCCCCAAAGCTTACAAATTTGTTTTGAGTCCAAGCCCATAAATAAAATAAAATATAGATAAGATAAGATAAGACAAAATCTAGATGAAATAATATCTAGATGAAATAAAATCTGGATAAGATAAGATCTGGATAAAATAATATCTTGATGAGATAAAATCTAGATATGATAAGATTTGGTAGAATAAAATTGTCTGCTCTCTTCAAGTCCAAGCCGAATTCCGGATTCAAGCCCAATTACTTATAATTCTCCTGAAATTAAATTAAAAACATAAAATTAATCCAGTAGGCCCAAATGATAAAACTGCATAATTAATTTGACAATTAAGGCTAATCAATAATTAAAATGGTGACAAAAAGGGTTAAGAAATATGAGAAAATCATGGCATATCAACGGGATTATAGTTAATACAACCCCTTGTTCCCATCAAGGGAACATTTGGAAATCCTTCGTGCAAGGACGTTCTTCCTTCCTTCCAGCGAGGGAACCAATTAACGGACCCCCCCCCCCCCTCCATGCTAGCCAAGAGTTGGTCCCAATTTGCCTTTCCTTTCTCGGCGCATGAACGGTGACCTTGTAGCGAACAAATGGGCCTACCTTCTTGGCGAAAAAGGTGCGAAACCAGCCACACATAGAGAGCCGGTGTACAGCAAACAATTCTTGTGCTGCTCTTTTCACATCTCCAGTCGAACGTGTCATACATGTCGGCCAAAATGGCGACGACCGGGCTTTCCTTGCCATGATGAAAGGCGAGGAAAGCGTCAATCGCTGCTAGGTCCACTAACCCTTTCACATTTGGAAAGAGGATAACTCCAAAGATCAAAAGTGCCAAGATGTCAAAAAAAGAAGCCCATTCGCCTTGATTTGCCAAGGCCATTGCCTTCTCCTCCTAACACCTCCTTGGTACTCCGACTATCCCATTCCGATTTTGCTTTACCAGGTCCAACTCTTGTGCCGAGATTTTCACTACCTTGGCAACTCTAGCCATGGAGGGATAGAACCCCGAGAAAAGATATGGCTTCCTTCCTCCCAACGGGCATCCCAGGATTTCTTCATATTGGATCGAGTGGCCTCAGAATAATTAAGAAGGGGGGGTTGAATTAATTATTCCTAAACCTTTAATAATTAAAAAATTACTCTTCTAAGGCTTTTACTTATGTTGTTAAGAGAATATGGAGTAGAAGAGAAACTTAACAGAAAGTAAAAGCGAAAAATAAATGCACAGCGGAAAGTAAAAGAGTAGGGAAGAAACAAACACACAAGAGTTTTTATACTGGTTCGGCAACAACCCATGCCTACATCCAGTCCCCAAGCGACCTGCGGTCCTTGAGATTTCTTTCAACCTTGTAAAAATCCTTTTACAAGCAAAGATCCACAAGGGATGTACCCTCCCTTGTTCTCTTTGAACCTAGTGGATGTACCCTCCACTAGAACTGATCCACAAGAGATGTACCCTCTCTTATTCTCAGTCAAACCCAAGTAGATGTACCCTCTACATGTACCACAAAGGATGCATCCTCCAATGTGTTAAGACAAAGATCTCATGCTGTTAAACCTTTGATACTTTGTGAATGGGGATACAAAAGAATTCTCAGGCGGTTAGTCCTTTGAACACTTTTGTATTAGGGAAAGGGAAGAATCAAAAGAATTCTCAGACTGTGTCGTTTTGAATTCTTTGACAAGGGAGAAGGGAGACACAAAAGAATTCAGGCGGTTAGTCCTTTTTTCTTTTGGAAAAGGGAGAAGAGAGACACAAAAAGAATTCAGGCGGTTAGTCTTTGGCGAATTCTTTTTTGCAAAGGGAGAAGAGAATGAAAAGATGAATAGCACAAGTTTTCAAGGTTTAGAAAACCAGAAAACTTCAAAAAGCTTTTGGTACAAAAAAGAAGAAGAAGTTCAAAGAGATTCAAGGCTTGTAAAGCATTGATTGAATAAGAGTAAAAGTGTATTGAAAAGAAAATCAAAGCCTTTGCATTTATAGACTCTTCATGTCTGGCCAAGAGGAACATTTAGAAGATTTATAACTTTTAGAAAAACTTAAAACCAATTTGAAAAAGTCAAAAACCTTTTGAAGAGTTACATCTTTTGATTTATTCAGAAACAGCCACTGGTAATCGATTACCAAATAAGTGTAATCGATTACACAAAGCTTTTATGTGAAAGGATGTGACTCTTCACATTTGAATTTGAATTTCAACGTTCAAAGGCACTAGTAATCGCTTACCAAAATATTGTAATCGATTACAGCCTTTTTAAATTAATTGGAACGTTGTAAATTCAGTTTGAAAACTTTTTCAAATCCATTTTGCTACTGGTAATCGATTACAACAATCTGGTAATCGATTACCAGAGAGTAAAAACTCTTTGTTAAACATGTTTTGAGAAAAATCATGTGCTATTCAATTTTTGAGAAAAACTTTTCATACTTATCTTGATTGAGCCTTCTCTTGATTCTTGAATCTTGAGTCTTGAATCTTGATCTTGATTCTTGAGATCTTGAACCTTGAATCTTGATTCATGAGATCTTGAACCTTGAATCTTGATTCTTGAGACCTTGAACCTTGAATCTTGATTCTTGACTCTAAACTTTCTTCTTGAGTCTTGAATTCTTCTTGATTCTTATCTTGAACTATTGAATTGTTCTTGATTCACTTGAGTTGTTCTTTGATTGATCTTTGAGCTTTTTGTCATCACCTTTGTCATCATCTTTTGTTATCATCATTGTTATTGTCAAAACACCTTTGAATCACCTTTGATTCACCATGAAGCTTTGCTTCTACACTTCAAACTCTTCCACAGTCGGCACTAGCTAGAAATCCTCAAATGTGAAGCACCTCAGGGGCTGGTCATAATACTGGGTAAGGGATGCAATCGCTTCCATGGAGACTTCTATCGTAGCTAGGTCCCAAATCTTACCATAGGCTTTGTAGAAGGCTTGCCATTGTAGTTGACCCATTGATGTGCCATCATTTTCTTCTATTTTCTAAACCCTTTTTGCACCATTTTAATTATTGATTGGTCTTAATTGTCAAATTTATTAGGCAGTTTTATTATTTGGGCCCATTCAGCTAATTTGATGTTTTTAATCTAATTTCAGGAATTAATGAAGCATTGGGTTTGAATCCAGAATTGAGCTTGGACTTGAAGAGAGCAGACTATTTTATTCTACAAAATTAGATCTTATCTTATCTTTATCTTATCTAGATATTATTTAGATTTGATCTCATCTAGATATTATTTAATCTAGATCTTATCTTATCTAGATTTGAATTTCTCATCTAGATATTATTTAATCTAGATCTTATCTTATCTTATCTAGATTTGAATTTCTCATCTAGATATTATTTAATCTAGATCTTATCTTATCTTATCTAGATTTGAATTTAATTTATTTATGGGCCTGGATTTAAAACAGATTTGTAAGCTTTGGGACTGAAAAACTATATAACAGCACCAAGGTTCTAGTTTAGGCTCTCTTGGATTATTCGTTTTTAGTTTTAGTCTCTCTCTTCTCTTTCTCTTTTATTTTCGTTTTTTTACAATTCCAGTTCAGACTTTTAGTTTTATCAATAAAATTTCATTCTCTATTTGATTAATGGAAGGCTAAGTCCGCAGCGTTGTTTTCCCTTGAGGATCAAGCACAGTTCTCTTTGAGGTTCTATTATTACTGTTAAATTCTGTTTAGTTTTTCCTCTTCACTAATTACTTTGAATTTGTTGCTTTTAATTCATGCATGCTTAGTGCTTGATTAATTGTCTCTGCGCTTAATTTACGTTCATGCTTAATGATCGTTTATGAGTAATTGGTGTATGTGATGCTTAATCACATAATGAATGCCTTATGTTGAATTTCGCTTAGTAATTTAATTTAGGGTTGGATTAAGTGGTTAAACTGATAAAGGATAAACTCTCGTAACCTAGGATAAGAGACTTGCTTGTGAATCAAGGGGAAGCAACGTGTTTTAATTCTGATATTTTCTAATTCACATATATTCGCTGTTTAATTTACAAAAGCAAACAACCCCCCCCCCCCATCGTTACTGTTACTGTTACTGCAAGTATATTATGAACATTTGGCTTGTCACTGCTCGTTGGGAAACGACCTAGGATCACTTCCTAGTTACTACATTTTAATGTTTATTTGATTCGGGTACGGCATCGATCAAATTTGGCGCCGTTGCCGGGGAGCAGTGTCCAAAGGTTCATAATAGCTAGCTATTGTTGTGTGTTTAATCCTTTCGTGTTTTATGTTTAATTGTTAGTATTGTGTTAGTATGTGTGTTAGTGTTGATTAGTTCACTGGTATTGATAACAGACAAATCCAGAGTCCATATATCTAGGCTAATTAGACTTGTCAGGTTTTAGCGATTTTAATATATAGATTTTAGTCCTTATTTTCATTGTCGGTCTTCCTTAGAAGTAGTTATTCCTTATTTTTTACTGTTGGGTTTTAGGAGTAAGTATTTAGATTTAGTAGATTTAGATCTTATTTATTTGAATTTCTTAGAAGTAGTTATCTTTATCGCAATTTAAATATTTTATCATATCTTATCTTTAAATTTTTTTTATCTTATCTTATCTATTATCTTTATCTTCTATTTTGATCTTTCAATCTTTTATCTTCGAATTTTATCTTTAAATATCTTGTCTTTTCTTTGATCTTCTAATTTTATCTTTAAATATCTTATCTTTTCTTTACCTTATCTTCTATCTTCTATTTTAAATTCTTATCTCTTGCTTTTAAATTGGGTTTGCATTAATCTAAATACAAACAAAGTCCCTGTTTCAGTCTTGGGTGTTTTGCTGTGAAGATTGTGCAGCCAAGCAGGAAAGATTGGAGTACCAGGCTTGATGATGCTCTCTGGGCACATCGGACTGCCTACAAAGCACCCATAGGAATGTCTCCTTATCGGGTTGTCTTTGGAAAGGCATGTCATCTTCCAGTGGAAATTGAGCACAAAGCATACTGGGCAGTGAAGACTTGCAACTTCTCTATGGATCAAGCTGGCGAGGAAAGGAAGTTGCAACTGAGTGAGTTAGATGAAATCCGCCTAGACGCCTACGAGAATGCCAAGTTCTACAAAGAAAAGACCAAGAAGTTCCATGATAGCATGATAGTTAAAAAAGACTTTATGGTTGGGCAAAAAGTGTTATTGTATAATTCTAGGCTTGGACTCATGAGTGGTAAGTTGAGGTCTAAGTGGATTGGTCCTTTTGTTGTTACTAATGTTTTTCCTTATGGTACAGTTGAGATCAAAAGCGACTCCACAAACAAGAGCTTCAAGGTCAACGGACATCGACTTAAGCCATTCCTCACGAACCCTTCTTTAGTGGACGTAGTGGTGGAAGAGACTTCCTTACTCCACCCTACTCTTCCTCCACCATGACTTAGGGAGTTTTTCTTTTCCTATCTCCTTCTTTGCTTTTATTACACTTGTCTGATTCTCTTTGATGATTTAATTGTTTTTAATCTTTTAATTTGCTACATTGAGGACAATGTGTTGTTTAAGTATGGGGGGGGGAGTGTTCTTTGGTTTTGCTAGTTTTGTTGGTTTTGTTAATTTGTTAGTTGTGTTAATTTGTTAATGTTGTTAGTTTCGTCGGATTTTCAGTTTAATATTTTGGGTCAATTTTGTGTGCACATACGACTTTGCATGTTTTTCTTTGAATTATAGGATATGTTCAAGAAATGGGTAATTGTTTTGAAAATAAAAGTTCTTGACATTTTGTGACTTGAAATCCTTGATTCTTCTCTACATGTCATGATAGTTTTGAAAGCTCAATTTGAAAGTGATGATTTTACCTTTGTGAGAATTTGAGCCATCCATCATTATAATCATTTGGTGTGTTTTGCCCCATTGATTGCTTGCACAATAGCCTTGGCTTGATTCTTGTTGATGCGTCCTAATTCACATGCATATTTGGAAATGATTAAGGCAATTTTGTTCTTATAAGCTTCTAGCCAAATGGACTTACCTTGAATTAATTCCTTTGATAGCCCTTTTGAGCCTTGTTTCCCTTTCCTTGTTTTGAAGCTCACTACAAGCCTTAAGTGAAAAACCATGATATTACCATATCCTTAAGGAATTTTGGAGCTTTGGAATTGTTTTGGGAATAAGTGTGGGGGGTTTTTGTTTCATTGGACAACTTGTTTTGTTGGCTATGCTTCATGATGTATTTTGGGCCATACTTGATGTACATTGTATATTGGTTAAATGTTGGACATGCTGAATGAAATGTTGTTTCTCAAGGGCTAAAAAATAAAAAAAAAAAAAAAAAATAAAAAAAAAAAAATTCGAAAAAAAAAAATTCGGAAAGAAAAAAAAAAAAAAAGCAATAAAGTTGAGTGAATAAGATCTTAAATGGCACAAGAATGATGAAACTCTTGGTTCTACTCTTCATGTTTAATTTTTATCCTTACTTCTTTTTATTTTCTTATTTTTTTTTCTTAATATGCACTTATTCCCCTTTGCTCCTCTATTCCTTTGGGATTTAGCCACTTATTCCATATTTCTCCATACCTTGTCCTTGGCCCCATTACAACCTTAAAAGACCTTTTGATCCTCATGTGCTTGTGTTTATGGGTTGATTGTCAATTTTAGAATCTTGCCAAGTTTATGTGGTGTTTGCTTTCATGGGTGCTTTGAGGGTAAATAGTAGCCTAGACACTTGAGAGATAGAGTGTATATCTTGTGAGGCTTTATCACTTTTCATTCTTGAGCTGATTAACTATTTTGCCATGATTGGGTTGCTTGGATGATTTTCATGAATGTCTTGACTTTTTTTGGATCTCCTTATGTTAGATGTTACCCATTCCTTTTATTCCTTGATGTTCATTGAGAAATATGTGAATGTTTTTGTTTGTCTCCCTCTAATATCCTTGGATTTTGTTCTTTGTTTCATTTTGCCCAGGAGTGCAAAAGGCTAAGTATGGGGGGTTTTGATGTGCCATCATTTTCTTCTATTTTCTAAACCCTTTTTGCACCATTTTAATTATTGATTGGTCTTAATTGTCAAATTTATTAGGCAGTTTTATTATTTGGGCCCATTCAGCTAATTTGATGTTTTTAATCTAATTTCAGGAATTAATGAAGCATTGGGTTTGAATCCAGAATTGAGCTTGGACTTGAAGAGGGCAGACTATTTTATTCTACAAAATTAGATCTTATCTTATCTTTATCTTATCTAGATATTATTTAGATTTGATCTCATCTAGATATTATTTAATCTAGATCTTATCTTATCTAGATTTGAATTTCTCATCTAGATATTATTTAATCTAGATCTTATCTTATCTTATCTAGATTTGAATTTCTCATCTAGATATTATTTAATCTAGATCTTATCTTATCTTATCTAGATTTGAATTTAATTTATTTATGGGCCTGGATTTAAAACAGATTTGTAAGCTTTGGGACTGAAAAACTATATAACAGCACCAAGGTTCTAGTTTAGGCTCTCTTGGATTATTCGTTTTTAGTTTTAGTCTCTCTCTTCTCTTTCTCTTTTATTTTCGTTTTTTTACAATTCCAGTTCAGACTTTTAGTTTTATCAATAAAATTTCATTCTCTATTTGATTAATGGAAGGCTAAGTCCGCAGCGTTGTTTTCCCTTGAGGATCAAGCACAGTTCTCTTTGAGGTTCTATTATTACTGTTAAATTCTGTTTAGTTTTTCCTCTTCACTAATTACTTTGAATTTGTTGCTTTTAATTCATGCATGCTTAGTGCTTGATTAATTGTCTCTGCGCTTAATTTACGTTCATGCTTAATGATCGTTTATGAGTAATTGGTGTATGTGATGCTTAATCACATAATGAATGCCTTATGTTGAATTTCGCTTAGTAATTTAATTTAGGGTTGGATTAAGTGGTTAAACTGATAAAGGATAAACTCTCGTAACCTAGGATAAGAGACTTGCTTGTGAATCAAGGGGAAGCAACGTGTTTTAATTCTGATATTTTCTAATTCACATATATTCGCTGTTTAATTTACAAAAGCAAACAACCCCCCCCCCATCGTTACTGTTACTGTTACTGCAAGTATATTATGAACATTTGGCTTGTCACTGCTCGTTGGGAAACGACCTAGGATCACTTCCTAGTTACTACATTTTAATGTTTATTTGATTCGGGTACGGCCTCGATCACCCATCAATTACCCCAACTCTCATAAAGGGCGACCTCTAAGCTCTTGATTTTGACTTGATAGAACCTTTTCTTGGGCAGAGGTGTTTGATTTGATCCCATGTTTACTAGAATGGAAATTCTTGTTTGAATCAATACTTTGACATCTATCATGGGAGAAATGGATGAATGCATGAAGAGATGCTTATGCGGTGCATGATACGAATGTGTTTTACGGACACGAGAGCCTGGAAAATCGTCTTTTCTTACTTGCAACATTTGGCAGCACAGTGCCCCATGTATGCACTTAAGAAGGTGACACAGACATTTCAGCTTCCTGTGACATAATGACGAGAGCAACATACAATGCGCGTGTGACGACACGATGTGAACGTGCAAAAATCGCATGGTTTATAACGCAACAGGGGGACGTACAAGCATGGTAATATCATGAAAGAAAACAAAACATGCAGTGTGTTTTCTTCGTGCCACTATTTTAGGAACCTAAACGGGAGGAACTAAAATACTTTTAGCGATAACTTCCCTAGGTGGTTATATCTCTCTCAATGGTTTCTAGAGATATCAAAGGTATTACCACCCCACGCGTCCGTTACAAGGAACGACAGCCTTTAATCAAATGTGCAAAATCATGACTTTTATTTTATTTTATTTTCCCTTTTTTACGTTTTTTATCTTTTGGGGTCGACAAAAACAAGGCTTTTGCTCCTACGTATCCTCAATTGTGATGAGGAACTCAGACCTACGTAGTTTTTTAGAAAGCAAGAAAGTTATGTGGGGTGTTGATTTTAGACTTTTTAAACGGTTCGTTTTTACCAATAAAAGTAAAAAGGGACCGTTAAGGCGTTGGACCTTGAAACGGTTTCAAATGACCTTTTTGCGGGCAAATGCTTGATTTGTGAGTTGATTTTAGCCTTAGTTTCACTTCGTTATTTCTCAACTCATTAAAGAGGACTTTCAAAGTAAAATGTCCGGTTGACACTTATTTTATTAATTTTCGATTTAACCGAGATTACGGCATGAACGAAAAAGAATACTGAAAGTAGAAGAATGAAGATGAAAACATACAAAGCAAGAATGGACCCCTAAGGGTGCATAGAATGAATTCAAAGCTTCAAAATCAAAAACTAACAACTGGTTGAAGATCGACGAATGATGAAGAATGAATGAAGAACGGCGAAGAACATTCACGGAATTGATCACGGAAACATCATGGAAGCATTATGGAAGTGCCTCGGCTTGGATTTTTTCCTTCTTTCTTCTTCTCCTCACTAATTTTAAGTGAAAATTGAATATCCAAAGTGCTGAACCCCTTCCCCTCAACCCCAAACAACATTTTATAGCAAAAATGAGGGAGGTGGTTGCCGCCCAGCTCGCCCAAGCGAGCTAGGTAGCTTCCACCTAAAGCAACCTCCCTCCAGAATATTCCTGATGGGCCCAGGGCTAGGTAGACCCCCCCTAAATTGATCAGCTCACCCCCATTTTTCGTATTTTGCTCATTTCCTTCCGAAATGTTGCGAAACTTTACGGATTACGCGGTAAAGAGTGTTAAGCATCTCAACTCGACTGGCAAGAATTTAAATGGTTGTAAATAAACGTCCACGGACGAAATTGGGGTATGACAGATCCTCAACAATGACATCATCAAATCCCGCATCCTCAGCATCTGTAGATGATTTAGAATACAAGGAGTTTGTCAAGCAGAAAAGATGATACTTTCTCCCTATATCTCTCTAATCCCACTCTTGGCTCTCTCTGCTCTTTCCCCAGTCCATTCCTTACTAATTTTCATTTTATTTTATTCTTTATAATAACTTAAAAATTTTAAAAATGGTCAAAACACACTTATAGGCTAATGTCCATGGCAACAATAGTGTTTTAGTGAACTCACTGCTTGATCAATCAAAGCTTCCAATTACCTTCACCATCAACCAGCCACAGTTCCATGGAATGAAATGGTATTAAAGCAGGACGCTAGGGGCAAGAGCAGAGAAAATTAGTTTGATCACACATTATTATGGCTAACATGCAGGTTTAAGGTTAGACAAGCTATAACTGGTTTATCTAGAACTAAAGAAATTAAATAAGTATACACTAGGAAGAAAATGAGGCAAGATCAAAATTAAACAACAAATTAGTGAAGTACTCTTAATTCATTAAATTTACCATGGCAGTATTTTTTTCTTCGATATTCATATATAATCAAGTTACTTGTGAGGAAGTAACAACCATGATTCTCATATCTTTTGCAAGCCTGTATAGGTGTTCTTCAAATCAACACTAGTTGCACTGCCAACATTATTTTTTGTTAGGATATGAAACAAGATTAATAATGAAAAACAAGCAACAATTTCTCTGAAAAGGAATTGAAGACTTTCTAAGGGGCATGTTGTATTAAACAAAAATGTTTAAGAAATTTTAAAAAAATTTGTTTAAAAAATTGTCTAAGGGGCATGCTGTATGAAACAAAAATATTTACATTTAATTAATAATCAGTAAAATGATTTAGCTTGGTGAATTATTATAAGATGTAGTCGCTTACCATCAGTGTAAGCCAGGAGAAAAAGCACTTTGATGAACCAGATTGGAGTGCTAAAAAATTAGAAAGAGGGCAGTTAATTATTCTATAATTTTCTAAAGACATGTGTGACATGATATTTTTTGTTATCAGAGTATGACAATTCATCTAGAAGGAGGAGTAGTCAATCTTGCAGGTCATGGAGCTAATGCACTCTAACAACATAAGTACTATATTTTATTAACAAGCTTATAAAGTGAAGATGTCCCATGAAAATTAAAATACAATAAGTAACAGAAAAAATTACCTTATGTGAAGATGGCATTCGATCAGATGCATTTCACCAATTAGTGTCAAGAAAGAAATATACACACGCATGTTTAAAAACTATTTAGCAATAACAGCAATAGTGAGTAGTATACTATTACTACCTGACCGTAAATCGTGTTGATCTTGGATTCCCCTGTCTTCTTGCTCTGCCACGTAGCTAGAGAAAAGATTATTACAAGTTGAGTAACAAAATGAGAGAAAAAATGTACCAGGGATAATAATAAATTAACAATAATAATATATTGTTAATAAAAATGTACCAAGGATAATAATAAGTTAATAATAATAATAATAATATATTGCTTTATATATTGTTATTAATAATAAATAAAAATATTCCTTGCATATGGATAGCCAAATCTATCAAGGAAATTGTTTTAATAATCCAAGGGGAACAATACAACTAAACAAATTTATCTGAATTCATGTTGCAAAGGATATAAAACTTTCAAGTTAAAAGCATGTAATTATGATTAAATTTGTGAATATCAAGTTTCCAAAATTTAGATTTGATAAAATCTGCTAGAGAAACTACTACACTTGTTGAATCAGCCACATCCACCTGATGAAAAAATACAAGGTGAGAAAGACCTGAGGCTTTGAGTGTTTCCACTACTAGAAAAATGGCTTTTTACAACGGTTAATAAGTACTTTTAATGATGATTATAAACCGTCGTTATATATAATGCCGTTAAAACAAAATTGTTTTTTACGACGGTTATTTTAATAACCGTCTTTGAAAGTTATAACCATTCAAAGACGGTTATTAACTAATAATCATCTTTGATTGATGTGTCATAATTGACATTCAAAGATGGTTATTAGTTAATAACCGTCTTTGATTACTGTGTCTGCTTCGACATTCAAAGACGTAGCTAATAACCGTCTTTGATTGTTGTGTCAGAATCGACATTCAACGATGGTTATTAGATTGGTGTGTCAGAATCGACATTTAAGATAATAACCATCTTTGATTACTATGTTGGCTTCGACATTCAAAGACGGTTATTAGTTAATAACCGTCTTTGAAAGCAATTTCAAAATTGAAGCTTTTTCACACCAATTGTTTTATATCTTTTTTTACTTTCTTTCTAGGCATTAACTAGCATTTTGTCCACAAATATTTGTCCTATTAAAATATCCAGTATCAAATGCAAGAATCCAAAGTCAATGTTCACAAAAAAACCTCTATAATTTTAGAATTGAAGCAATGAGGCAATAACTAGCTTTTTGACTACAACTTCTAACATGCAACGGTCAAATTCAGTAATCTCTTGCATATCAAAAGCTTCAATAAGGTCTATATACATCATGTGCACACGGTCAAATTTAGTAGCACACCATCACGAAAATGTATAATACACTTGGTTATGGATATTTAGGAGTGCAATAAAGCTTTACACAAAGAACATAGTATAGGTTAAATAAATACAGCCGAAGATTCAAATCACATAGAAAACACCTTTAATTTCCAATAGACATAGCTAATTATCCCAACTGTTGCTCGCTCTGCAATTCTATTGCAATACTCTGCATGGAAAAAGGAGGTATATTATTTCTGATATAAAATGACAAATCAAACTGATGAAGAGAAATGAAGAAAATTAGATACCCAAGTTAACAACTTTCACAAATTAAACAATATCTCCTTGTAGACATATTACATGAGCATACCTTTGCACCATCTAATTTTCCAAGCTGTATTTCCAAGCATACCTTTACATGAGCATACCTTTGCACCATCTAGTTTTCTAAGCATACCTTTGAAAATTATGCTATCATTCTAAGATTATATTGATAAATCTATTCACTTCTTAAGCAGTCTCCAAGCTTGATGTTTATTCACACATTCAATCTTATTATAGCAGAAAACTCTAAATAAAAATTCTGTTAAAAGGTAGCACTGGTGGTATGAGTCCTTATGAATATCTAGTACAAAAGTTTTTAATTATAAATTGGAAGCAAAACCAACATAAAATATTGGGTGAGTTGGTTAGATGGATCAATCAACAACCAAAAATTCAGCAAAACCATTTAGAGCCATTCCTTTTACTCGCTAAAATGCATGATACAAATTTTTTTAGAAAAGTAATTGTTTTAAGCCTACAGTGAGAATGACTATATAGCAGCCTACTTCCTACTGACAAGGACAAGAAGTTGAAATTCTGCACAATAATGATAGTCATTAGTGCATGAGGAAGAGGGTGCAAGGAGTGGCATCTTCACCAAAAATTAACCTTAAGCTTACTTGCTTTTGAGGGCCATACATCACAGGTGTTGGAGCAGCCTGTGATATGTTTCGATAATGGCATTGCCATTGAAGAATAATATTCATACTTTCATGTGGATTCCTCACAGTAGAAGAAGTGATTCCATTTTTCATTCTGTTTAAGCTGTGAACTTCTAAAAGAACTCCACGCTTTGATCCTTCGTGTTCTCTCATTTGATGACATTCAAAAAGCTCATATTCTTTGATAACCTGCGTTTTTGGCACTTCTAGACTCTTGATTAAATGACTGATGTGAACATGAGCTGCACACCTCTTCCATGATGTTTTAGGAATTAAAATCTGCACGGTTATTTATTGACAACTCTAAATTGATGTTTGAGTGGAGTGTACATCAGTTAGGATCAAGAGATTTTAACATAATACAAGTAAAAGTCCAAGTCACACAAAAACAATAATAATAATAAATTTTTTAGTCCTTACCCTCCCACTAGAAGAACAAGTTGAAGTTTCCATGGAATCCATTTTGGAGTCACGGATTGCAGCTTCCAGCCAATCAGGAGCTTCAGTAGCAGAAGACCTAGGAAATAAAAAATGATCAGGTTGAGACAAACAGAACAAGAAGGATTGGAATCAAGCCACTAACAGGGTGAAAATGTAAAATGAAAACAATTTACTGTAGATAAGCCTAGCCAGCTAGTGCCACTGGTGATAAGCCTGGCCATAATGCAAGTCCTTATGGTAAAAGAAGTTAAGAATCAACCAAATTGATGTAAAAACATTTAGCCTATACTTGAGTCACGGAAATTAGAAATCAACTCTATAAAATAAACGTTTTGATCTTTGAGAGGAGTGTACCATTTCCTGTTTAGTCCTTCATCATATGTTGTTGTTGCTTGCGATCAACGTTTCTTGAATATAAAAATTAGATAACTTTTCAAAATGGCGGATATTTTGTGAGAATTTATTTTAAGTGAAATAAGGATAATTTAAATATATTTTAAAATGGAAAGAAATTAAGGTTTTTTTTTCTGCTTTTAGTAGTATGAATCTCTACTCTCATCTCTCTTTCTTCTATTCTCCCTTTCTCATCTTTCATATATCTCCTTTTATTTTCTTTTCCTTTTCTCAATTACATATCTCTCCCTCCTTTTCTTTTCTACACGCATTTTTGGTCTTTTTACTACTCCACTTTTCTTTTCTTACACCTCTCTTAAATATTTAATTCATATTTATTAGTAAATATATTTTTTAACAATGAAATATATATTTCTATATTTATTAGTAATAAAAAAATATTAGTGTTTAGTCTTCAATGTACTATTCAATGTAACTACATATACCAACTTTTCAATGTTGATCTTGTATATGATTTCAAATGCAAACTATTCAAATGATGGATAGAAATAAATTAGCAAACTATTCAATGTCTTTGTCTAATCTATTGATGTCTTCTACAACCAAAATATTTGCCAAGCTTTATTAGGTAAAGAAAGGTTGTAGTGATTTAAGGGTAGCCAATTTTAAGGGTAGCCAACTTTCTATCTCCAGTCCCCACATTTTAATCTCTATTTTTTAGGGCGTGAAGATAGCCAAGAAAATAATGTGTAAGCCTCCTCTCTCTGTGTAAGCCTAGAAAGATTGCTATCTCCAGTCCCTTGAAGACATTATTTTCTTTGAATTTTTATATTTCTTTTGTAGACTAGCAATCTTTGACAGTAAAGTTGGAAAATGAAAGATGAAAGGCTTTATGATTGAGTGTTGAATGTTGATATCTTTATATTCCAAATTCCGATACAACCATTTGATATTTTTTATTTAATTTGTCACGTTGTTATACTATATTATACTAGTACATATTTATGAGTAATTTATCTCCCCTCTTTTATCTATTGATCTTTGTTGTCTACGTTTATTGAGAATAAATCTTTTTTCTTTTTACTCTATCTTTATAAATTTTATTAGAATACACTATGAACAGATTTTTAATTATATTATCTAATAACATGTTATTAAGCATGATAAATTTATTAATTTTGATAATAATTATCTTAAAATTATATTGAGATGAATCTTGATTGGTTGACAAATTTTTTTTATATTATTCTTATATGGAAATTAAACTTTTTTCATATCCTGCTAACTATATAAACAAATGAAATAATATTATTAATCTTTCAATACTCAAATTGATTTAATTTCTATTTTTGGTCAAATTCTTACGACATGAGGGGCAGGGAAAAATAGTGGGTGTTCAAGTAATCTTAATTGTGTTTTTCCATTTGGATATTTTTTTTGTATTAATACTTATAAATAAAATAAAATAAAAAACGTAAAAGAATTAATTTTTTACAAGTTTAAATTAACTTATAAATCTTAGTTTTTTAAAAAATTGGATGACAGAATTTTAATAAAAGCTACTGTATAAGTTAATTTTAACTTACAAAAAAGAGTTCAATTCATTACTTCTTATTTTCTTTGTGTATAAATGCCTATGAAAAAATTTGTTCAAATACTGCCTCAACTAAGTTGTTTAGCAATGTGTCCAAGGAAAATAGCTAGTTTTAGAGGTACTTATCCTAAATTTTCAACATACTTACGCTAACAATAAATGAATAATATATTTTCCATGTTTTTGAAGTGCTGTTAGTAAAGAGACTAGACTAGAGAGACTAGAGAATGTTGATGACTTCATGAGCTACCAAATGATTTTCAACAAGCACGACATAAGAGTATGTTACTACAAACATTGCAATGAAATTATTACCAATGCATATGAAAAACGGGATACATTGTACATGTGCACAGGCTTCAATGAGAAGTCTCCCTATCCAGTTGTTGTGCTTCAAACAGGTAAACCATACTTAACCAATTTTATTATATAATGAAATTTTCTTATACATCATATCTTTTTTGTTTTCCCAAATAAAAAACTAATTTACCACTACGGGACAACGCGAAAAGGAAGATGGATCTCCATTCCATAGAATAAAACTAGAGAGAAAAGGACATCCAACAAACATATTTAAATCCTTTTAATTAAGTGTTACCAGAAAAAAGTTTGCTCTTCAATAGAATAGTGATGAACCTCATTTGGCAGAAGCAGAACTGGATGACAGTCTTTGCCTCCTTGCTTTATCAGCTTTTTCCAAGTAATGTTGATGAGATTGGTGTTTGGTTCCTGCAAAGTTAGAAGAACCTCAATAGATTAAGTATTTGAATGTGCACAATGAAATTATAAGAAAAATCTATAAGAAAAATCTACATCTGATAATCAAAAGAAACCAATCCAAAAGAAAACATCATTGAAGGTACTGCAGTTATTTAAAAAAGTATAATTTTGTTGAAGTTTGTGATAATGTTGGCAAAGCACATGGGTCGGGGGAGCTGACAAAGTCAAAGAGTATGAAATCATCATTTAAAGGGAAAGTTACTAGTTTATTCTTATGATGGAATAAGAAACCATCCAGAGAAAAATGTTGTCAATCTTAATCTAAAAATGAATCCCAATCCATTGTCATTGAAGCATCAGATTCTCCAGTCAATTCATCTAGAGTCCTTAGGGATGATGTGTCTCTAAAATTACCACCACCTCTCAGTCCCTTGTGTCTCTCTCCCCTTGCAAAGGAAGGGAAAGAATGGAAACTGTTGTTTCTCTTTCCTTTTTTTTATCTGTACCAATATCTTGCCATGTAACTTACTCTGTGCCTTCTCTACCTAACTAATAAAATTAGTCCTTTGAAACTTATGGAACTATAGATATGGTTGCATGAGTTGGAGGCTGCATGGTTTACTGTGACGGAAATTGGATGATGTGGTAGCAGGTTCTATTTAAGAAAAAGTCTATTTACTTGAGCAATTGTTTAGGATTTTCTGCTACTACTGGAATGGTGAAACAAATGAAAACTTGACCTGGTTATGAACGTCATTGGATTGTAATTGCTACTTGATAAATAATAGAACTAGCTTTTCTCACTCAACATTAGTGGTACAACACAGTACAACCTCTTTGATTTGTTGTTATTGCAGATTACAGATTGTCCTAATGATATAAGTAAAATCTTATATCTTTACTGAAAATTGGTAAATAAATAGAGTGGAGGATTTTGACTTTTGAGAGTCTTTACGGTATGTAGTTTCATTTAAGGACATTCATCGTGTGTAGATACAGTTTGCAACAAAGAAGAAAGAATATAATGAGTTTCAGAATTAGAGATGAAGAAAGGGGCATTGATTCTCCAACACAGGCTGAAGAGATTGACACAAGGGCTCCATTCCAATCAGTTATAGTAGTTTTTACTTTGTTAAAAACATAACTCCACCAGAGAATCTATTTAAGGTAAACTATTTGCTATCAATAGAAGACTGAATTACAAATTACAATATATATACAGTTACACTACAAGTGCCAAATGGGGTTATATTCTCAATTATTCACATTTTTCATTTTCTTCAGGAATTTCATCTGGAAACTTAGGCTAGGGCCCATCACAATGCAGATATAGCTTCAATAGCTTCAACAGAGGTGTCTCATAAGGTATCTTTTAGAAACAAGTCAAACAACTGATCCTATTCATTTCAATCCATAGTCACTCTTTTTTTTAAAAAAAAAATAGCGCACCTTCATGGAAGCATCATATTACAGAACCAAAAACACCTTTACTCCAAACTTCACTAAGAGCCCACCCACCCAAAGTGAAAACCTCATTAGAATTAGGGCAAGAGGAGCTTGAGAAGATCCCTAAATTCAAGGCAATACCTCTAAATAAGAAGGTAATAGAGTTCCAACTGAGACGTGTCTACCCAATTCTAAGAATTTTATTCTTTCATTTAAGTAACCAAATTTTGTTCTTTCAGATCTTTGAAAGTAAAGGGGATATTGGAGTATTCTGCCTTACCAAGAAACATGTTAGCGAACCTCAAGAATTTCACTTTGCCACAGACGAAAGGATTCCGCCACCTGCTGCCATGGCTGATTTATTTGGCAAGGTAGTGTAGAATGAAAGTATATGCTCACAAAGAACATTCAATAATCTAATCTAGAATATAAGAAGATTCTAAATTCTGTTATAATTTTTTTATGGCTCAATGTAATATTTATCATTCTGGTTTCAGCTTTCTTTGAATTCTGAACCTTCACGTAATCACAACCCAATCCCAAGAAACACGACTCCAAATCTGTTTCATCTTCACACAGAGGTTCGTTACTTTCCCTTAGTTGAAGATTTTAAGAGTTTAATGCAACACTGTTTTAGTCCAGTTCTTCTAACGCCAACATTCTTAACCATGACAGAAAAGAGGTGCTGAGAAAGAGAAGAAGCTGGCCATGGACCTTCTGCAGAAACAGTGGGAAGAGGAAAACGCAAGGATTCCCAAGGCTAATCCATACCCTTACACCACTGATTACCCTGTGGTACAAAATTTTGTCAATTGGTGCTTCTTTCGTCTGTATTTGCTAATTGAAAAACTTATTAAAAGTCGCTGATATCATATGCAGATCCCAGCAAAACCAGAACCAAAGCAATGCACAAGACCAAAGCCATTCCAATTGGAGAGCCTGGTGACACACGAGGATGAGATGCAAAAGGAACACAAAGAAAGACACATAATGGAAAAAGAAGAGGCTCAAATGAGAGCATTCAAGGCACAACCAATCATAAAAGAGTGAGCAACAAAAATCAAGACTTTTTTTATGTGCAATATATATATATATATATATATATATATATATATATATATATATTTGTGTATGTTACACAAAAACTACAAGTGAACTAATTTTTTTTTCCATGGATGTTACTAAATGCAGGGACCCAATCCCCGTTCCGAGAAGGTCCGCAAACCCCTAACCCAAGTTCAGGAATTTAGTTTACATGTGAATCATTGGGCAGTGGATACAGCACAATTTGATGAAAGGGTAACCAAAAAATTCCATATCTGTTTCTTTTACTTAGGAAAAGAAAATTCATAAAAGTATTCATGGTTTTTACACAGTACTACTACTCAAGAAAAGAAAATTCGGAAAAGTATACTTGGTTTTCACACAGTACTGAAGTAGCTTATTTTTTTACAGAATACAGAAAAGGAAATGATGTACAAACGATACAGAGAAGAGAGTGAAGCAACAACAATGGTGTGATTTCCCTTTGTTACTTTACTATTTGCTATTTTGACCACTAAAATTGGTTGCATGGATGACAATTGTAAGCATTGATCACACGCAGATAGAGGAAGAGAAAGAGTTGAAACAGATGAGAAGGACAATGGTTCCACATGCTAGGCCAGGTCCTAATAACATGCAAGATCTACCCGAAATATAGCAAAGAACTAGTGGTCAATTCTGGCATGAATCTAGTGGGAGAAGGAAGAACAGGTTTTGCCACTTCTCAAGATCTACCCGGAAGATAGCTAAGAACTAATAAATTCTTGAAGTTACAACATATTGTTACCTGGAAGATAGCGATTAACTCTAAAAGATACTAAAAATACAATTATTATAAGAAAAAGAAAAGAACTTCAAGAAAGAGGAAGACACATTTGCTGCCACTTGTCCATCCTTTGTAGTTGATTTTATCAGAGTCAACAAGTTTGATCTCACCTACAACAACAATAATATTTGGCCCTGACTCTTACATACCATTAAGCATAGCACACAGTTTGGTCTAGCATTTGAATTCAATTTGTTTGCACTTGTATGGCATCCACTTTGTTTCAAAATGAATGAAAAGTAAATTCTGGCAGATCTAGCAACAATAATATTTGGCTCTGACTTGAATCAACCATTTTAATTAAAATTTCACTAAAATTAGGCTTCTACACTAACTTCTAGAAGGGATTAAAGACCAATAAATTTAGTATCATCATAACAATTACCATGTCAAGCTAAGATTCAGCTGTATATGAACAAAGTTGAACATATTAACAAAATATCAAATTAATAAAACATAACTATTTTACTAATAAAACACCATACAAACATCAACCAGAGCAAACTAAGAAATACCCATTGACTCATTTGCAGCCCAGTGAAAAACGCATAAGCTTCTTCACCAACAACTCATTGATGACATGTGCGCGTCTTCCTTGCAACCACGATTATCAAACATCACCATTAAAAGAAATTATATGGAACCCGTGACCTTTCTTCAACAGTACATGGACCACTTAACCTAAAACAAGCTTAAAATAACCTTAACCTAACAAAGTTAGTAACTCACTAACCTAGTTTCTTGTGAGATCAATCTCTTTCTTCACGAAGGGGGGGTTGAATTAATTAGTAGTGTTTTTGAGTAGTGTTCTTGTGCTTGGAGACCCTTCTCTTCATTTCTTGTTGTGAGCACCATCTTGTTGGATCGAGTGGCCTCAGAATAATTAAGAATGGGGGGTTGAATTAATTATTCATAAACCTTTACTAATTAAAAAATTACTCTTCTAAGGCTTTTACTTATGTTGTTAAGAGAATATAGAGTAGAAGAGAAACTTAACAGAAAGTAAAAGCGAAAAATAAATGCACAGCGAAAAGTAAAAGAGTAGGGAAGAAACAAACACACAAGAGTTTTTATACTGGTTCGGCAACAACCCGTGCCTACCTCCAGTCCCCAAGCGACCTGCAGTCCTTGAAATTTCTTTCAACCTTGTAAAAATCCTTTTACAAGCAAAGATCCACAAGGGATGTATCCTCCCTTGTTCTCTTTGAAACCCTAGTGGATGTACCCTCCACTAGAACTGATCCACAAGAGATGTACCCTCTCTTGTTCTTAGTCAAACCCAAGTAGATGTACCCTCTACTTGTACCACAAAGGATGTACCCTCCAATGTGTTAAGACAAAGATCTCAGGCTGTTACACCTTTGATACTTTGGGAATGGGGATACAAAAGAATTCTCAGGCGGTTAAACCTTTGAACGCTTTTGTATTAGGGAATGGGAAGAATCAAAAGAATTCTCAGACTGTGTCGTTTTGAATTCTTTGACAAGGGAGAAGGGAGACACAAAAGAATTCAGGCGGTTAGTCCCTTGTTCTTTTGGAAAAGAGAGAAGAGAGACACAAAAAGAATTCAGGCGGTTAGTCCTTGGCGAATTCTTTTTGGCAAAGGGAGAAGAGAATGAAAATATGAATAGCACAAGTTTTCAAGGTTTAGAAAACCAGAAAACTTCAGAAAGTTTTTGGTACAAAAGAAGAAGAAGAAGTTTAAAGAGATTCAAGGCTTGTAAAGGATTGTAAGAGATTGATTGATAAAATGTAAAACAAAGCCTTGCTTTTATAGACTCTTCATGTCTGGCCAAGAAGGTCATTCAGAAGAGTTATAACTTTTTAGAAAAACTTAAAACCCATTTGAAAAAGTCAAAACCTTTTTGAAGAGTTACATCTTTTGATTTTTCAGAAATAGTCACTGGTAATCGATTACCAAATAAGTGTAATCGATTACACAAAGCTTTTGAGTGAAAGGATGTGACTCTTCACATTTAAATTTGAATTTCAACGTTCAAGGGCACTGGTAATCGATTACCAAAACATTGTAATCGATTACAGCCTTTTGAAAATATTTGGAACGTTGTAAATTCAGTTTGAAAACTTTTTTCAAACTCATTTTGCTACTGGTAATTGATTACCAGAGAGTAAAAACTCTTTGGTAAAGGTTTTGTCAAAAACTCATGTGCTATTCAAAGTTTTGAAAAAACTTTTTAATACTTATCTTGATTGAGTCTTTTCTTCATTCTTGAATCTTGAGTCTTGAATCTTGATCTTGATTCTTGAGAGAGTCTTGATTCTTGATTCTAGGTTTTCTTCTTGAGTCGTGAATTCTCCTTGATTCTTGAACTCTTGACTTGTTCTTGATTTACTTGAGATGTTCTTTGATTCACTTGAGCTTTTTGTTCATCACCTTTGTCATCATCTTTTGTTGTCATCATTGTTATCATCAAAACACCTTTGAATCATTGTTGATTCATGATGAAGCTTTGCTTCCACACATCTTGATTCCAATTGAAGCTAACTATTTAACTATCTCTAATCCAATTCCTTTATTTGAGCCCCACAAAGGTTAAAGGGTTCAGAAAATGTAACATTTGAGTTCAACAATAGAATTGGAAATTGAGAGTTAGAAAAAGCAAAGATGGCAATGTTCTACCTTTTTGTAGCTTCTCCCATCTCATGTCAACTTTTAAGTCAGCTATTGCAAACCACGAGACCACCAAAATCCCACAGCAAATCCATGTCTTGTTGAGGAATAGAGAACCACGAGGCCACCAAAATCCCGCAGCAAATCCATGAACTTGAATGGCACTAACACATGAATTCCGTCTGCAACATAATTATTGACTTGTTCTTTGAAAATTGGAGGTCGTGAATGAGATTACCTTCAAAGCAATCAAGAAATTTTATTGATAACTCAATACCTAGATGGAAAATAAATCTGTCAAATTGAATGTAAATCGCAAGTGAAGCTTTCTAAATGTAGCAATAGCATACTAAGTAACTACCATCTAATATAGGAAACAAGTAGCATGGAAACATCCAATTAAGAGAACTTCAGCCAAAGATAGCGCTATATACACAACAAAGAATCTATTGACACAAGTAAAGACTTGACCAACTTACACCATCTAAAAATTTCTTGTAAAAATATTTCTAGAAGGTAAATCAATATTGCATTTTAATTCAAAAAAAAATAAATGAAAAGGGGGAAATTAGGCTAAATCAAAGATTAAACAGGGAATCATATTCCAGAAACATACCCCATCCAAGCATTTTGTCTTCCACATTTTTCAATTTCTTTTCCTTTTTATCGTCTACATGCTTGGATACAAACTTGTCTCCTACATATTGAAGAAAACTCCATCAAGCAAAAGAATGCATAATAAATACTAAATTATTAATTTAATACATGGATTTCCACAAACTTGTCATAGGAATTCAATAACAATTATCTTTTTGCTCAAATTTAGTCTGGCTTACAGACGTAGGAATCTTGCCACGAGGATGAAGAGGTGTTCCATCCAAAATTTGAATTGCGAAAGCCAAAGAAGGTTCCTAGAAAATGCAAACATAATTGAAACCCTGTTACATCCATAACTACATGTCACAGGCAGGACAATAAGGGAAACAGTTACCTTAACATATGTAAACATATATGTTTATATTTTGAAATATATTATTATAAACATATATGTTTCTAATTTTGAAAAACTTTGGAGGAGCCATGACTCCCCTTATGCCTATATGCTCTACCAATGCATGCACAGTTCATCACCTATTTGATTCATGCAATGTAATTTGAAAGTCTAGAATCAGTAGTTTGTGTGACACCAAACCACAGCACCGTAACCATATATAAATCAGCCAATGATACAATGAGTTGTAAAATGAAAAAAAAAGCAATGAAATCATTGTCCCATAACATATTAAAGGAAAATGTAATGATATTTAAAGGTTTACTATGTTATCTCAATGATATTTAAAGCATTGGTGATCCTTGTTTACTCATACAGAAAATGTGATTCTCAGTCATCATCATTTGAAGTTAATGAAGACGTGAAATCACAAGCAATGGCCAAGAATTTAGAGACAAACTCAGAGCCTGGCTAACAGATAGAAAGCCCTCCTCAAAATTTCATTAAAACGGTCGGGAGATGGTGTTTAGGTAAAGCCCTCCTCAGAATTTCATTTGGTTTGGAAATTAAGTTTTAATAACTAATAAGGCAAAAGAGGTGTCCTTAAAATTCCAATTTCATGGGAGAGAAGTTGGGCTAGAGTTAAGAGTTTTGCGCATCTTGAAGCTATCATTATATACCAAGACCTTAGAGAATGTCTTGGTGGTCATCAGACATTAAAAAGGAAATGGTAGAGTGTGTGTCTAGACATTAAAGAAAAATATGAATTAGCAAAATTGCTTCATCCCAAAATCCTTGATCTCAATAAATGAAAGTACTATTACTTTTACCGAAAAATGTTATAGCTAAATATAGCATCATACAGAATTCCAACTTACTAGTTGTAGAGCATGCCAAAAACTCTTCTCCTCACTGGATTGAGTTCTTCCACTGCTTTCTTGATCCCTAAAACAAATATTCTTACTCATTGAAACAAAGTATAAACAACACACTCTACCACAACATTTCTTCTACCACATTTTTTATTTAAAACTTATCAAAAACTATAAAATTAATAAGATAAAAAAAAATTACAACTTCAAGCCAGTGCCTTAGAGCTAATTTATGCGCCTTATCATCTTTGGACAAACCTTTTCCCACCTACCAATAAGCCCAAAAGGCAAAAAAAGGGTATAAAAGAAAAAATAAATTATGCCCAATCAAAGATATATATTTGGAAAAGTCAAATTATGTCCAGTCAATTATATTTCAAGCAACTAGTGCGTCTAACTGGAAACTAATGGCTAAAATATTATTAAAGCAAACACAACACTTTATTCAAAGATTCTAGCTTACCACACAAAAGGGGTACCTTAGCAGCCATGGTCCTAGGTCTTGCCCATTTTGAAAGAGCTGTTTTTGATTTATCAGACTCAAAATTTGACGTGGAACAACGACTAACAGTAGCAATGTCTAAAGCCTTCTTCCACCTGTAATTAAGGTTTCAAAGAAAATACTCATTCAGGGAAAATTAATTAAGCACTAATTAGGGACAAACCAGTTAATTGTAAACCTTGATGATTTTATAATAAAAATTACAATTCATGTAGATTTTGGAGGGCGAGCCCTGGTGCAGCGGTAAAGTTGTGCCTTGGTGACTTGTTGGTCATGGGTTCGAATCCGGAAACAGCCTCTTTGCATATGCAAGGGTAAGGCTGCGTACAACATCCCTCCCCCATACCTTCACATAGCGAAGAGCCTCTGGGCAATGGGGTACGAAATTTTTTTTTTATGTAGATTTTGTTTAAAAAGACAGTCCATTGAAAAAGATAATTATTTTCACAATTAATACTATAAAAGGAAACAAAAATATTTTGTGAAAGGAAAAAAATAGCTAGTATTTAAATAGATTGGGTCCCAACACTAACCATTGAATTCAAATTGGAGAAAATATTCTATATGGTAAAAATGTAATCTAATAAGAAATAGTTAGATATGATAAGATTACTACTATCTTTTAGTGACTGTGTATAAAAATTAGTAAATTCAACACCATAGCTCCTCACAACCAACTTCTTCCTCTTTTGAATCAAAGTTATCAGAAAGTAGATCTTTGAAGGAGAATGTGGTTTGCAGCTTTAGATTCCCTACCTTCCTCCTCTTTGAGCTTGTGGTTTTTTCAGTAACAATAACTTTATCCAACTTGCAGATTAGGCTTATACAAATTTTTGCACTTCTTGAAGCTCATTGCTCTGAATGTGATCTCTCCCTCTTTTGATTCATAGTTCACTGTTACCATTTGCACACCTCCTTTGATATATAATGGGAACCAACCATAAAAATTTACCCAAAAGCATGTCAAAGACATAATATGAATAAAAAACATAAAAAGAAATATCGTGACTTAATTACTAGGAACGTTAATTTTCATTACTTTTTGACTCAACTACAAATAGAAGAAATAGGTTTGTCTATGGTTATAAGAGAAGGGAGAATGAATGAAAAGAGGCTAATCACTAATAAAAGGATATCTTACCATAACTGCTACACAAACATAATTATAATGGCACAACTACTAACTTATGACACCCTAATGCCAAGCTATAATTATGTCACAGTCACACCAATAAAAACACAAAATTAGTAGTTTCAGAGCATTTTTTGCTCTGTTCAGAGTTTAACAACGAGATGTCTGTATGAAGTATGAACAATTCTTTTAAATGCACAAATCCTTCTAAAATATTCAGCAACCTATAATAACCAATAAATGAATTATTATGTATATGTAAATATACTAAATAAGCATGTCAAGGTATAAACAAAAATGATAAAGCAAGAGAATTATTTGGTCCTTACTTTCTTCTCCTGCTTTCCTAGTGAACAATGCCTCTGACTCAAGCACCGGATACAAGTATCAAAGACACATTCAAAACACATGCATCTTAGGTACAAGTACAATAAATTAGGAGGTTACATTATATATTAATTCAGAAAGATAACACAAAAATTTGTAACAATAATAAATAATAAGTTGATAATAAAAAAATCATAATAGTGAAGCTTAAATATGGACATTTTCTCTCTAACAGATCTGCATGATTCACATTTGTTGGAAATGAATATAATCGATGTCCCACCCATGGTTGTTTGAGGGAACAGTCGATGCTCATCCTTGGTCTCGTGGCTGATCTAAACTAGTAAAACCAACATGATGTTTACGGTCTACAAAACCCTTATGCGAAGATGCTAGACGACCACAAACAATTGTGTGCCCCAAGCCTTGGGGGCCAGTATAGCGGCCTCTAAAACCTTCCCACGAAACTAGCAAAGGCACAATTGGCACCACTCCCGAAAATGGTGGGAACAATTGACGAAGGACACACTCGTTAAATAGGCATCACCAACCTAGGTCACACCAAGTCACATATTATACAACGCACTGGACTCTTAAGTTCATACCAAACTTTATAACTTTCAGTATTCAGGCACAAACAAACTCAAATTTTTTATACCAGAAAAATCACCATCCATAGTTTATGACTTCAAAACAAAACAAACCTAACAAACACACCCAAGGAAACTCCAAACCTCAATTCACTCACTCATACAATTAATGCAACACGAAAACAAAATGAAAATACAAATCTCTCAAAGCAAAAAACACTCCATCGAGAAACTTCAACAAAGTAATCAAATCAAACAGCTGTCGATACCTTAACTAGAAGCCATCAATCACAAAGGTAACACAGTGAAAGAGCACGCCGAGAAACATAAATTAAAAAAAGAAAAAACAATTTAAATTCCTCTAGCTCGTATGTTTAAGTAACTAATTTTCTCCGTCGGATAGGTTTTCATGAGGAACCAAACAAATATTAAAAAAAACAATTTTAAATGTGGGTGTTGAAAAACAGAGAAGAAGAAATTTAAAAGAAAAACACCTATAAGGGAAACTGAGCACAGAGATGCTCCGAGATGAAGATGGCATCGGAGTGCGTGAAATGGCGAAGACTCTTTTGAACGCAATCTACAAGTATTGCTTCCATGGCTCTCTCATGCGTAACATTCATTTTTTTTGTTTTCTTTCACTCTCAAATAAAAACAGGAATTGAACTGAATGAAACACAAGAGTGAGTGTGGCTCCACCTTCTTTTCACCCGCCTCAAATTCCCTTATAGCGAGGGCTAGGAGCTGGCATAATGGGCGAAAGTGGAAGCTGCGAAAACCCTAACGGGCTAGAAGTTAGGAAAAATAGAAGCCTCGGTGACAGCAAAGGGTAGGACGCCAACTATGAATTCAAACACCGTACCCCCACGACCCAGGTAAAGACGACATCTAAAACGAAGACGACCCCTGCTACTATTTGTGGTTGTGGTTCTTACTGAGGTTGAGGTTGAACCTGAGGCGGTGGTGGTGGCGGTGGCAGTGGAGAGTGAGAGCGAGAAGAAGAAATGACAAAGTCAAAGAGTCAGAGAATCGGAGAGTCAGATTGTCAAAGAGAGGGTGAGAAAGAGAGAAGGGAGGCTCAAAGAAAATGAGAAATGAGAGAAAAAATGTTAAAAAGTAAAAACACTAACTTATAAAATAATCATTCTAAGGCGGTTTTCACAGAATCGTCGTAGAACCGTAGTTTCAAAAACTGTTTTTGTAAACTTGTCTTTGTTGAACAATTTATATTTATAAAATTGCCACCGTGTGACATTCTAAGATAGTTTTGTATAACAACCTTAAAATGTGTGTCGTAAAAAACAATTATTTTAGTAGAGCTAATTCTTCGATTAGGACTATAGGAGTGGTGACTCTTTTCCATATATTTTACATTTAGTCCACAACTGTTTTATACTATTGCTTTAAAATATATTTATCTGCCTTGAACTTTAACCTTAGCAATTAACAAATAATCTAATATAATTTTGATGCAGACAATTAGTCCCTTTCAATTATATACAGAAAGCATCATCATCATAATAACTTCAGCATAATGTACCGGTGAATTTTGAGGGAGAGAGAATTTATATATATATATATATATATATATATATATATATATATATATATATATATATATATATGTATGTGTATGTATGTGTGTGTGTTAACATTTAAATATTACTGAAAAGGAATTTCATATGATATAAAATAGGACTGTATCAGTTAAAATTTCAGCAATTAAACAATTAATTTGACACATCTGCTATCTATCTACTACTATCTATTATTATTATTATATAAAAAAAAAGTTTGATTGTATGAGGTGATTTCACATGACAACTTCATTTTTATTTCCTCTAAAAATATAAATGGTATTATTTAGTTCAATTATTAATTTAAATCAATATTATTCTATTATATAAATAGATTCTATTTTATTATTTATATTCTATTAGAGTTATATTGAATTATTATTCTATTAAATGTAAAAAAATATTTTTAAAATTTTTATTCTTAATCAATTATTTCATTCCTCTTTTAACACTTTTTTAATAACAATTATTGTCTAATAATATATCTTTTAGACAATATGTATTAAGTTAACCATATCTTTTAGACAATTCTAATATTTATATTATATTAGAGTTATATTGAATTCTAATATTGTTTAAATTCGTTAACCATATTTAAATATTAATTGATAAAAATATTTTCAAATTTTAATAAATATTTGAAGTTTCAATAATAACATTCACCTATTTTGAATAAGTTATTAGTTCAAATCAATTTTTTCCTTGTTTATTCCATTAAAGGAGAATTTTATATTTTAGATTAACTTGTTTGATTAATGTTAAAATTTCTTGGATTGAAAATATATAAATTTATTAATATAAAATATATTAAATATAAAATAAAATTCATAGGAATACATTTTTATGAAATACGATATTTTATAAAAACACAAACTTGATACATGTATATGAAAAAATAATATACATCATATAAATTTTTTATGTGATTTTATTTAACATTTAATGTTTTATTGGATATTAATATTGCTAACTATTATATATATATATATATATATATATATATATATATATATATATATTAGTTAAAATATAATAGATAAATACAGTGCATGGCAACGGTAAGGCCAATTAGGTCATTGTCTTAGGCCTCTCACCAAGCTCTTAATTTTATAAATATTTATAAAAACTAATTTAAATTTAAATTAGATAATATATTTCATTATACTATTTATTATTAATTTTTTAATAAAATTATAAAATTATAATATATGTATACACATGGATATATTATAAATCATTTGAGAAGTTTATAATTCATTTGAAAATTACAGAAAAATTATTTTCCATTTACTTTAAATTAAAAATAATCATTTTAAAATGAATATAGTGATTAAAAGAAATATTAACAGAAAAATTAATGGCTTATTAAAAATATTAAAATAAAATAAAAAATTAATCCTTTTATATGTATATAATGTTTATAAAATATAATTAATAATACTTGTAATTGTTGTCATTGTAAAAAAGATATTCAAAATTATTTTTTTTACATTCAATTTGAGATCATTTATATTGTAAGATATAGTAGAATAAATTATTATTGAATATTAAATTTTAATTAATAATTTTTACACATAAAAGTGGAAGAATAAAATAAAAAATAGATAAGACTCACCTACAAAATTTGCCCAAGGCAAAAAGATATATAGACACGGCCCTAGATAAATATATTAAAAAGTTATAACATATAAAAAATTATAAACTATAAAATTAATATCCGTGCGTACGGGAAAGTTAGTTTGTTATAAATAATAACATGTGAATTCCATATGATATTCATTTAAAAGAAAATTTGATGACAATGTTAGATATGTATAGATTTATAAACAAAATATGTAGGCGATCGTCATCATAATAATGTACAACAGAGCAAAACAGCATCTAATTAAATAACATATAATACAAAAATAAAATAAAAAGCATGATGTTTTATTTAACTATCAATCCTAATATAAATTATACATGCTTGGATCAATTTTTATATTTTCTAAAATGAACAGCATTTTCTTCAACGAAGACTTTAGTAGTACTAGAACTTTTCCATCCAGTTGTTAAGTAGCACTCATTCTTGCAAAATGCTGTAACAATTATTTCATAGTTAGTCATAACTTTCTTATTTTTTTTATAAATTAATACTCTTTACCTATCTAATAATAACCAAATTTGTTATATTTAATTATGAGTTACAATATTGATGTAGTTCTTACTTGGTATGTTGTCAACAATTTGCATATAAAATAATCAAAACCTCCATTATCAATTTGACAACATAGGTTTCTTCTTTACTATTTACAGACACTTGACTTTTGGAATTTCTTAGCCAAGTTTAAATAAATGAGGAGGCTTTGGACATTTTACTTTAGACATACATGCTTTTATTTGACGTTATCCTTCATTCAAATACACAAAACCTAGACTTTTATATTATATATGTAGAATATAGATACCATACAAAAAATTTGTAGAATATAGATAGATATGGATTTCGTCTAAATAACAGTATTAAATTAATAATAACAACAATAATAATAATAGTATATTCAAACATTATTAATTTTATAACTCACATCTTGTTTTAATTTAAAATTAAAGTATATAAACAGAAAATAAGTAATGTTTTAAATAATGTTCAAATATTTTCAATTAAAATAATAAAATAATTTAAGATTACATATTAAATTTCATTTAATCTTTCAATTTAAGACTTAGAACTATATATAAATATGTCAATATACAAATATTCAATCTTTAACTAAACTTTTTAAAAATAATAATAAGGGTATTTAAAATACAAATATATATTTTTTGTAAATATTAATGATGAATGTTAGAAACATTTTCAAAAAACCAACAAGTAATTAATCCGAGTGATATTAGGTTGAGTCTAGTTCCTTTAAGTAAGGTCTCAGGTTCAAGCTTTCTGGATAAAAAAAATATAATTGGAAGAGGACACTCCACTAAAGATTGTCGACCAGATTCTTTGAAAGAGATTAATCGTCAACTAATTTGGTGAGTATTTCGTACTAATGTCGTTGTGACGAGAAAAAAAAACAATTTCAATGTGGAAATCACTTTTTTTTAAAATAATCATGAAAAATGCAATAATATTAATAAAAAACAAGAATTTGTGCAATTACCTTTAAGAAAAATCACTACTACAAAAACGAGATTTAACATTGGCATATTAACATCGGTTTTCGACAAAACCGATGTTAAGTTAAATGCGGTGGCATAATTGTAAATAATGTGTATCTGTTAACACCAATTTTGTCAAAAACCGATGTTAACGAAGTGACGTTAACATCGGTTCTGGAAAAACCGATGTTAACATTAATTAGTTAACATCGGTTTTTCAAGAACCGATGTTAACGTAAGTTTATTAACATCGGGTTTCAGAAAAACTGATGTTAACGTATGATAAGTTAACATCGGTTTCTTCCAGAAAACCAATGTTAACTTTAACATCATTTTGTTAACATCGATTTTTTTTATTGAAAATCGATGTTGGACTTACATTTTAAAATATATCAAACATGAGTCCTATTTTGCTCTTGTGCTCTCTTCTTCGTTCTCCATCTAAGCAAAACTTCTTCTTCTCCATCTAAGGTGTGTTCTTCTCCGTGTAAGGTTGTTCTTCTCCATCATGCTCTCGACCGTGATAGCTCACCACCTTCCGTAGGTACGTTACGTGAGTCTTTCTCCATTTTAACTACCCTAACTTGTATACAATGTGTGACATTTCATTCATTTTATATCCAAGTCATTGTCCTTTTATTTATTCTTTCTTAGTAAACTTGTAATTAATATGCTTTGCCTTACAACTATTCAGGTGAAAATCCTTTGCTTCCAGTAACTGCTATCTACATTGCCAATACAGGAGAGGTAACTCTTATGTACAAAGTTATTTGGATAACTGATTTGGTCCTAGTTTATGATGTTTAGATTGATAACTGATTTGCTCCTAGTTTATGATGTTCGAATAACTGATTTGCCCAGTTTCTACTAAGTTATGATGAGTGGATTGATAATACTAGGCTACATTTGTGCCCATTAGGGTCTGATATTCAACAGTGAGATTAAGTGTACTAGATATCACTTTCGTCCATTTGGGTCCAAGATAGCCCTTGGTTTTGATTCAATGTTCATTATGTATGTTGGCTAAATTTGAAGCTTTTTGTGACCTTAAGTTTTGATGTTACGTTATAAATTTCACTGTAGACAAGTGCTTTGAATTTCTCCATTCTCAGAACATGTTGGGATTATTTATGTAAAACTACCTGGGAGTATGCCATGAATTTATAATTCAATAGATATTCTGGAAGTTACTTATCATGTTTTGTTGGTGAAATAAAATTAACTAGTACACTTTTGAGTTATGTGTTGATGCTTAGGTATGATGTGACTGATTGGGTTAGTGAAAATTGTAAATCATGCAAGCTTTGAGGGTGTCGAGTAGAAATCACATGTTTGTCATCATCAAAAAGGGGGAGAATGTGAATGTATGTATACATGATTTTGATGATGTCAAAAGAAGAATCAAACAAGGCTCATTTTGCTTCAAGATTAATACAAGATTATTTCAACAAACAAAGTCTTGATTCAAGATTTCTTCAAGATCAAGCCTTGCCGCAAAATGAAAAGATTTCAAGTCATCCAAGACACATGTAATCGATTACCAATACATGTAATCGATTACCAGAGAGGATTTTCAAGGAATATCGCCAACAGTCACATCTTATCATTTGGATTTTGAATGGCCATCAAAGGCCTATATATATGTGTGACTTGGGACGAAATTACAGAGAGTTTTGCTTGGCCAAAATGTTTTATCCTCTCTCAAAAGAAAATGAGAGAGATTCCAAGAGAACTTCATTGCCAAATGCCCTCTCAAGAACTCTTGGGCAAACACTTGCAAATCCATTAAGAGTTCATCCATGGATCTTCATTGTAATATTCTTCTCTTGAAGAGAGAATTCTTCTTCCATTCTTCTTACTTATGAAAAGGGATTAAGGGACCGAGGGTCTCTTGAGTTGTAAGGATTCCTGAACACAAGGGATGGGTTGTCCCTGTGGCGTCCCCAAAATAATGACTGGTTTAATAGTAATAATTTAAATAACATAAACCATGGTAAATTTTTTTTTTCTTTTTCTTTTTTTTTCTTTTTCATTTCTTTCTCTTTTCACAATAATTAGGTTCAGAAGGAAAATCCTCACTATAGAGTCCTGAATGGCCAGTTCACAACTCTATTCGGAGTCATTTCTTTCTGATCACTCATAACCTCTAAATATTTGCTTTTTCAAAAGGAAAGATATACCAGTCATTACTTTAGGTCGTCACATGAAAATAATAAAACAAAATACGGTCGGTAAACTCTTTTGCAATTGAAGTTTGCTAATGCTTTCTTTTCAAATGACAAGGTTAAACATAAGTACATTCATCATTTAAAGCTATCCAAAATATGGGAGCTTTACAAAATACTTAGTGTCATCCAAAGCAAAAGTATCCCCTGTAGTAGCTTCAGCCACATGTGTACAATCATCAAATTCCTATACAATAGGTCTACCCATACAAAACAAAAGAGTAAACCTAACAGTTAGTCCTAGATACACCCACCCTCAAAAAGTATATAAAACTAGTCCAATGAGTTGTCTACTATGATGAAGAGCCTCCACTAATCGCCATCTCTCCAGGGCCACTATCCTCCATAGAGTCTGCCTCAGATGCTGACATGACGTCCTCGGGAGAATCCACCTCGGGGAGTGGGTCCTCATCACCCTCTAGAAAGTCAAGAGCATCCACAGCAGGCTCGGGAGGTAGTTCCTCAGGGTCCTCCTCAGGGTCTTCCTCGGATGACGTCACCTCAATCACGTGGACTGGCTCCACTAGACGGTATGGTGTAGGCGTGGGTAGTATCCACTCCACAGTGCGCTGAAGCGTGTGCGCGGGTTCATCTGGATGCACCAATGAAGTAGCTGTAAATCGAATCGTGCCCCGAAATCGGCACCTCGTGTTGCCTTTGAGGGTCTCCCAAGCTCCCTCTAGGCACTCCATCTCCACTCAATCATGGATTAGCTGCGCCGCCATCACGATCTACAAGAAAAGAAAAGGAAAGGGGTAGACTCTTTCACGACAGATCTAACTGCGGTAGCAACACAATGCATCTCATAACCACTACATGCAAGTAAAAGGGGTATCTTTAGGCTTTTCATCTCTGGTAATCGATTACACAGCCTTGGTAATCGATTACCAAAGGCTAAACTCGAATTACACAGCCTCAGGACATGAAACCTGTAAAAATGCACTGTGTAATCGATTACACCTAACTGGTAATCGATTACCAATGGCATGTTCCTCTGTGTAATCGATTACACAGCCTGGTAATCGATTACCAGAGGCCTCCAAAACATGCTGCCTTCATTTCTAAGCCTGGTAATCGATTACACCCCTTGGTAATCGATTACCAGAAGCCTTCTTAGCTTCCTGACCTCGTTTTTAAGCCTGGTAATCGATTACACCCCTTGGTAATCGATTACCAGAGACCATCTTAGTCTCCTGTCTTCATTTTTAAGCCTTGTAATCGATTACCCACCCTTGGTAATCGATTACCAGAGGCCATATCCCATATATCAATCAAGTTTCATAGCTGGCCAGCCACCACACAAGCCTCCTAGCTTTGTGGTCTTTGTTCCTTTTATTTGTTGACTGCCAGGAGCTCGCCTGCTTAGGTACATCACAGGTTCTCACTAACTGACTATGCCCGGGTTGGGTCGGGATTGGTCAAGCTTGGTTTTGGGCAATAGCACCCCACCTGACGTCCCCAAGGTCTCCTGACCCCCGCGACATATCTCCAGGTACCACTCTGTGGTCAACGAATAAAAGCAGGAAGTCTCACCCTTCTACACTTCCTCATTTCAAGCTTGTAGGATTATGGGGTACCCATCACATGTGGTACTAGGTGGCGGTCGGGCGATGGTGCAAAACGATTCTCCACATCCACAAATCACGTATAACCCACCATCCCCTGTTGCCCACCTCCAACTGAGCTCACGTACTCCCACGTAGCCCTTATCCTCGTTCCTCTCAATGCCGGGTCCCCATCAATCCTCCTAAGCTTCCACAACATCCAGGTAATTCCACATCCAATCATCATGGACTAACAAAACCAAGCAAAACAGGGCAAAGGCAGAAAACTCTGCCCAAAACACAACTCAAAATCACAGCTTTTCATATACAAATATCCCAGTAACATTTCCTTCGTTCCAATTCGTTAACCGTTGGATCGACTCGAAAAATTTACTGGAAGTCTCTAGTACATAAGTCTACATTTTGACCGTTGGGATCTGCTAGAAAATGTCCAGAACCCCATATGTACTACCCTTTTCACAACCAGCCATACACAAGCATTTTTCTGCACTTATACAAAGTTCTGCTGCACATTTCAACAGCAAAATTCTGCATAAAGTGCAGATTTCGAAAACTACTCTTTCCCTCATCCAATTTTGCCCAAATTGAATCCTACAAGTCCCAAATCATGTACCAATCATGTCTAAACCAAGGACAAGCTTCAGACCAAAGCAACACAAAATCTAGGTATCCAAAACCCCTCAATTTAATGGATTTTCAAGGTTTGAGAAGTGAAATTGAGAATGGGGTAAATTTGGAGAAAACTCTCACCTCACACAAGTCTATAACATCAATTAAAACTTGCTCAAACTGGATTTACACCTAAAATTCCACCGAATCAAAATTTGACTCCTCAACACCCAATTTTACCCTAGAAATGGCTCTTTGTTCACTTTGGTCATTTGTTTTTCTCTCTTGCACAGCCCAAGCTTTCTCATAAGTCCTAAATGACATTTCAAACTAGGATTAACTCACTTTAACCTCCAAATACCACCAAATCCAGATTTGGCCTTACAACTCTCAAAACCTCACTCTTTTTCCACTCATAACACCATATTCTCACTTTCTAACCCTAGGTTAACTCTACCCTTCATCTCTAACAGTTTTCCATAAGCAATTTCAGCACATAAACATCACAAGCATCATCATAAAAACCCTAAAACTGAATGGGTAAGCTTAATTCATCCAAACATGGCAATTTCAACATGCTTTCAACAAATTTCTTCACAAATAACTATCATGAAGCAGAAACCTAGCAAAACTACCTATCATATCTCCCAAAACCCAATACCCACGAAAATCAAGTGAGAAAGAAGTCTACCCAAACCTGAAATTTCGAGGTCCCACATGTAGAGATGCGCTTCACGACTCCGAAAATGCCTTCCTTTCGCGATTTGGAGCAGAAATGGGCACCAAAGGTTGGAGCTTTAATGGAGTTTCAATGGAGGATGAAGAAGAAAGAAAAAAAGCAACGTGAGGGAGAGGGAGAAAGCTTCTGAAATGTGGGCTGAGTGAAGAGAGAGTTGCTTTTTGGTTTAAAAAGGCTTTTTCTCTTTTCTATTATTTTATTTTAAGTTATGCCACATGTCTCCATTTGAGTGGAGCAAAAGGCCCACTTTTCTCTTGATGTGACTCATGCTCAGCCACATGAAGAGAAAAATCTGACCTTTTGAAATGCCAAAGTCTTGCCTCAATTTGCGTGCCGTTTCTCTGGTTCCAGTCCCTCGCGTTTCTCTGCGCCCGTCGGGGCCAGTTTTCGAAAGTAGGCAATATATATCAAAACGCTCAGAATGAAACCCCGAGCATGGTTCAGAGGTTAGTTTTGTTAAATTTTAAGTTACACGCAAAACGATGATTTTTAGACTAATTAATTGAGAATTAACCTAAACCTTCCAGTTATGGATTTCTCTTCCTTAATCAGCCCAACCCACGTATCTTGCCCCCACTATTCCTACTTCTACCAGGAACATATATGCATATACACTGAATAATACTTATATATATATAATCATACAAAATGCACCGTTTACAAAAATTCCGGGTAGAAATTTCCAGGATGTCACAGTCCCTGCGTGGTTCAGAAGTTGTAAATGGATTTTTACAAAGATAGTAGAAATCTCAAGTGGGTTGCTTGAGTACTGGACGTAGGCACGGGTTGTGACCGAACCAGTATAAAACTGTGTTTGCATTCTCTCTTCCCTTATCTCATTTATGTTATTGCAATCAATTTTGCCTTGCATGTTTAAAGAACATTATTAAATTGATTGTTGTTGCTTCTTCTGCATTCTAAGCCTATCCCTCTTAAGTTATTGAGGCCACAAGGTCTAACAAAAATTGATTACGTAGGGTCTTAGCAGAAAGCTGGTCCATGTATTCTCTACCTTGCTTTTTCTAGTTTCTTGGCCATTTTTCAGGTATCCCATTTCTTCAATTTTTTTAATCTTTCATACTACTTCGGGTATCCCATTGCCCCTCTTAAATTACTACTTGTTCTAGTATGATACTTGTTCAAAAGCTTGGAAAACCTAAAATCTGCAATCTTTGATGTGTAATTGGCATCCAGTAACACATTTGTTTTTATGGCACCAAGTGGAAACTGGGCTAGGTCCAACAATGAGTGGTTAGTAGCTTGTTGTTAGGGTTCCAAAGCTAGAGGTAGAGGAGCATGTCTTTGTTTGAGTGGGCTGTAACATATTTGAGTCATGTCATGTCCAATAGTAAATGATTTTTACATAAGCAATACTGACATTGTAATTACATGATATGATGTGCAGTTTACTAGCAAAATAAATAGGAAAGAACTGTGTCCCATTGTGTTATTTGCAGTGTTTTCAAGGTAAATACAGTAACTTTTTTTCATTTTACTGCATCTGGTCTGTTTATTTATTGTTCTAAAGGCTAAGTGGCAGCGAATTCCAGTGTAGTTATATGTCCTATTGATCAAGATTAGCATATGATGTGTGCATTAACTGTGTCCCAATGTGAACTTACTAATAACTATGTCCCCATGTGAGTTTAAGGTCTAAATATAACTCTGTTACATATAGCTTAGCTACGCATGAATTTCTACAGAGTTTTGTTTGGTGGGAATGTCTACTGCCATTAATTTCAGTATGTGACATTCAAACAAGTAGTAGTATGTATAGTTTCATCTTTGCTGGCATTGGGCATGTTAGATTCACTTTGTAGTTTCTTCATTGCTGCTTTAAGCTCTCTTATCAATTCTTAGACAAGTCAAGAGGCTTTATTTCACAAACAATCAAGCCAAGAGGCTAGAAACTTGTTTTCCAATTTCTTGTTCTCAATCACACAATCACTTATAATATCACTCTGCTCTGCTTGGATTCTCTGCTCCCTTTCTGCTTCTTGTTGAGATCTTTTGTCTCGCCTCTGTTTGGCCTTGCTGACCTTTGTATCTTCAAGTTGACTAGTAACAGATACTCCAGCTATGGCCTTGACCAAACTGTCCAAATTGGTTTTTTCATTTCCATTACCACTGAATAGCCTAATGTAGCCAGTTCTTTGAAATGATTCCCCTTAAGCTTAGTAGAAAGTTGACAAACCTTTTCTTCCACTTGCCTCTTCTTAGCTTTCTGCTTGGCCTTGCTACCTCTAGCTATAGCCTTCTTCATCTCAACTTCTTTTTTCTGCAACTACGATATCTCTTTCCTGAAAATATGCAAGTTAGCAAAGAATCCACATAGAATGAGAACCAAAAGAACACAACATAAGAAGTAACACATACCTTAACATTCAAGTCACGATATTGAGATGTAAACCAATAATAAATAGGGTACTAATAAAATTGATAAACCAAGTATTTGGAAAACAAATGACACCTAAGAGACATCATTATAGAGTAGCAGTTATCAAGTGTCAACCATGCAAAACATTTCTGTAGCAACATTAGTAGATGTTATATAGTTTTAGACTCTTAGGATTTGATATGATTCCAGCTACCTATCTATGGAAAGCATTAAAATAAAGAGAAAATTTTATAGTCCTGGAATTGGGTCTTTGCTACCTTAATTTTTAATTAGAACTGGTTGGAGTCTCTGACTTTATCTTAGTTCTTTGTGTTCGTTTTGTGTGCTAGTTAGTTTTATTCTTTGTAATGAAAACAAAAAAATGTTTAAGAATCTGGATTTTTTTCAAAGCATCTATTTTGTTAGTCTTGTTCTTTGTGTTAGTTTGGTTGAGCATGTACCATCAGCTGCTCTGCTATTATAGAGAAATACTACTCAGTTTGGTTGAACATAAGTTGAATTAATTAAGTCTAGTTGAACTAGGTTTGGCTCGGACTTCTTCTAATGCCATTACTCATTAGTTCTCAAAGGTTATTTTCTGCAAAATGTGGTACATATGGTTTGAAATTCTGATACCAATGACAGATGTCGTACCGGATGTCACGACATCACGCTTCAGAACATGCAGATTATATTTGACAGTATGAACAGAATAAGTTAGCAAATAACACAAGAGAATTGTTAACCCAGTTCGGTGCAACGTCACCTACATCTGGGGGCTACCAAGCCAGGGAGGAAATCCACTAAAATAGTGTTAGTTCGAAGATCTAACAGCCACTGTTTACAACCTTCTCACCTAACCACTACCCGTGCAACCTCTACCTAAGAGCCACTCTTAGATATGACAACCCCTCTCACTCCCTCTCAATCACTCTCCCGTGTTTACAAATAAATCAAAGACACACCAGAGATTGCTCTCTGAACAAAAGAGATCAACTCTACACACTCAGGTCCAACACTTGATGTTAGGATAACATCAAGGTGGCTCACAAAACACTCAAGTCCCAAAACTCACAAAATAACTCTTCAATCCCGGACTTGGTAGAAAACTCGTGCAGCCTTCATGTTTATATAGCAGTGTACGTATCTGGGCTGCAACAACTTGCGCTGGATAAGATCTATCATTCTCCTGAAAATCTGCACTTAAAGATCTAAAAGATAAAGTTTGATCTTTTAGTTTTTATCTTTAATCTTTAATCCCTGAACGAACTATTCAAGTTTGTAATTCGAACTTTAATTATCTTTTAATTCGTTCCTAAAGATAGATCGCCAAATCTGTTGCTAACTGCACATTAATCTGTTAAAGATATAACAGATTTATGTGTCCAGTATTTTCGGGCAGGATGTCCTGGACATTGTATCCGACATCGTGGATCCTGCAGCTTCAATACTTCATTTGACATTTTATCTTGCCTTGTGCATTGTGCAGCCCGATCTGATTCCTTGACGTAATGTTGAACATCATGTGCAGCAACTCCAGCTTTCCTTCATTGTCTAAGTGCTTATGTTTTAACAAAATTTTAGCCAATCTTTTAAAACTCAGTAAAGCTAAGCACTAACAATCTCCCCCTTTGGCAAATTTTGTCTAAAACATACTTAGACACTTCCTGAGCAGGTACGAGCAGTTATGCAAGTGGGATCAGCAACTTTCATTATCAGAGTAATCAAGCACAGCGGTATCTGTAGTGGCGACAGCAAAATTCTGCAAGTTGCAAGTCGTTTCCAGGATGTCACGACATCTCATGTGACATCAGCTTTCTGCTCCCCCTGTCTCCATGCTCTTACTGCAGCATCTTCTATCAGCTACTAGTAGTTACAGTAGCTTACATCAGTCATCATCAGCAGCAGCAGTCTCCCCCTCAAAATCATATACATACAACTCCCCCTCAAAATCATGAATCATGCATACATCGTATCCTACTACTCAAAATCATAAATCATGCATAATACTACTATTACTCCCCCTTTTTAGACAGAATTTGACAAAAGTAGAATGCATGCAAATATTACAGACCAATAGCAATCAATTGTTCAAAGGGACATGCCCCTATAGCTAGTAAAAAGCAAAAATAAAGGTCTGATGGTCATGGGGTGGCATCATCATCATCTGATTCTGTATCCTCTGCTGCATCTTCTTCTTCCTCAGCGGCTTCTTCTTCTTCCTCAGCTGCTTCTTCTTCTTCCTCAGCTGCTTCACCATTATCAATGCCACTGTCTGAGAGTCTTTTGATCAGGCGTTCCAGCTCCAGTTTCTTCTCTGTGGTGGCTTTGATGGTTGCTTCCAGCACCTTGCATGTGTCCTTGAGTTCAGCAATCAAAGCATCCTTGGACACAGCACCTGAAGCAGCAGCTTTCCCTGATGTCGAGACAATGTCTGGGACATGTGTCCCCTCAAACAGTTTGTAATGTAGGGACAGAGCCGATTCTCTCTTCATCACAGAGTCAATGTTGTTTAAAATATTGGGATGTTGACTCAACATAATGCCACACAATACAGTTGGGAAGGCAATGGGTAATTTGACAGCAAAAGATTCTGAATGCTTAACAGTTTGGTCAAAAATATAGTTTCCAAAATTAAATTTGGACTTGGTTCCAACAGCATACAGAAATTTACCCAAACCTGTGGCAACAGTGGAAGTATGATTGGTGGGTACCCAGTTTGCAGCGCCAATCCTATGCAGGATTGCATACTTCACACTTAGCTTCCCTGCAGAAAGCTTCCCTTTCTTTGGCCAATGCTGGACTTGTTTGGCAGTGATTTCCTTGGCAATTTGATGCTCAGAAACAGCAATATCTACCACTCCTTCAGTTGGTCTGCCCAGGTATTTGTTGATTACAGCAGGGGAGAATCTCACACATTTTCCTCTGACAAACACTTTCTGATAATCATCACTCTTTCTGTTTGTTATGTCAGAGGGAATGTTGACAATGAATTCCCTGACTAGGCTTTCATAGCAATCTCCCAACTTGGTGACAGTTTTCAGCAGTCCAGCAGCCTTGATGAGGTCCATGATCTCCTTGCAATCCAAGGCATCTCTTCCCAGTTCTCTTTCAACAGCAAGTCTGCGTTGATATACAAATTTCCACCTTTCAACATTGCCAATGGAGTGGAATGAAATGTTGTCCAATGGTGCATCAGGGACATTTCCAGGCACCTTTTTCCCTGATTTCTTGGCCCTCTTGATGTCGAGAACATCTAGTTCAACATCATCATCAGAATCAGATGAGGAAATTTCTTTCCTCTTCTTGGAAGGGATTGCAACTTTGCTCCATCTGGATGTGGTAGGAGTGATTGGAGTGCTCTTCTTCTGTGCCATAGTTTTGATTCGTCCAGACCTAGTAATGGGGGTTCTTCCCTTTCTGCTTTGTAATCTTTCTGCAATGCCAGGTGCCAACTTGTTGGCAATGGGTTCCTCATCAGATTCTACTTCTTCTAGGTCAATGAGGTCACTTGGAGCAGGTTCTGGTGCCCTTGGTGCAGGGGTCTCCTCTGTGGCTTTATCCTCTTCCTCTGTTGATTCCTCTTTACTGGATGAAGAGAGGACTTCAGCATTTGGGGTGGAAGATGTTGGAACATCTTTATCAGCATCAGGGACAGAAGCATTTTTCAGAATGCTACTCACAATACTGCGGATCTTCTTGTCCATCTCCGTGTCTACTTCCCTAGGACTTGTTGCAAGGCTAGGGTTTTCAGAAATCTTCATTCCCTGTTGTCTTTTAGGGACCAGTTTCTCAGGAACAGGGGCTTGACCAGGAATCATTTGTATGGGTTGGATATTGAATTCAGGTTGTTCCTGGTTTGATGGTGCTTTGGTGGATGATGGAGATGATGGTACAGAGGGTGAACCAGGAGATGAGGTTTCTTTTGGTGAGGTAGCCATGGAGAAGCAGAGCCTTTGGAGTGGTTTCGTAAATCGCTGAGAGCTGTTGGGGAATGCTGATGAAACCGAGATTACCACGTAAATATGAGTTTGAATGAGGAATGTAGAGGGACGTGTGAAGCAACGGTCGAATTTGTTTTGGCCCAGTAGTGAACGCGCTATTAACGTTTGAGCACGTTCAGATGAAAGTAATTGCTATAAATCCTCTAGCAGACAAATGCCCAGCTTGCCCCTCAGTTTTTCAAACTGATTTGCATCCAATGCCTTTGTGAAAATATCTGCTATTTGTTCCTCAGTGTCAACGTGCTTCAGTGTGATCACTTTATCATCAACAAGATCTCTAATATAGTGATGTCTAATGTCAATGTGCTTGGTTCTGCTGTGTTGAACAGGGTTTTTAGAAATGTTAATAGCACTCAAGCTGTCACAGTACAATGTCATGACATCTTGTTCGACATTGTACTCCTTGAGCATCTGCTTCATCCAAACTAGTTGTGAACAGCTGCTTCCTGCTGCAATATACTCTGCTTCTGCAGTAGACAGGGACACACAGTTCTGCTTCTTGCTGAACCATGAAATAAGATTGTTGCCCAAATAGAAGCATCCACCATAAGTGCTTTTTCTGTCATCTGCACTTCCAGCCCAATCAGCATCACAGTACCCAACCAGCATTGAATCTGAACAATGACAGTACATAATCCCATAGTCACTGGTGCCATTTACATATTTCAGAATTCTCTTTACTTGATTCAAGTGACTTATCTTAGGATTGGCTTGATATCTTGCACAAACACCTACTGCATAGGTGATGTCAGGTCTGCTAGCTGTTAAATATAGTAAGCTCCCAATCATGCTTCTGTACAGACTTTGATCAACACTGGTGCCAGCTTCATCTTTTGACAGCTTCAAGTGAGTAGGTGCAGGTGTTCTTTTATGGCTGGCATTTTCCATCCCAAACTTCTTGACAATGTTCTTTGCATACTTGCTTTGTGAGAGGAATATGGAGTCTTCCATCTGCTTCACTTGGAGTCCCAGAAAATAAGTCAGCTCTCCAACAAGACTCATCTCAAATTCAGATTGCATCTGTTGGACAAAATGTCGAAGCATCTCATTCGACATCCCTCCAAACACAATGTCATCAACATATATCTGTGCTATCATCAAGTTTTCAGCATCTTGTTTGACAAAGAGAGTCTTGTCAATTCCTCCCTTCCTATACCCTTGCTGAGTAAGGAATTCTGTTAGCCTTTCATACCAAGCTCTTGGAGCTTGCTTCAATCCATAGAGAGCCTTCTTGAGCCTGTATACATGATCTGGATGAGTTGGATCTACAAATCCCTTTGGCTGCTCCACATAGACTTCTTCATTCAGGTATCCATTCAGAAACGCGCTCTTCACATCCATCTGGTACAGCTTGAATTTGAGGATGCAAGCTACACCAAGTAACAATCTGATGGACTCAAGTCTAGCAACAGGGGCGAAAGTTTCATCAAAGTCTACACCTTCAATCTGAGTGTAGCCTTGAGCAACAAGTCTGGCCTTGTTTCTGGTTATAACACCTTCTTCATTGGTTTTGTTCTTGAAGATCCACTTGGTGCCAATCACATTAGTTCCCTCGGGTCTAGGAACTAGCTCCCAAACTTCATTCCTTTTGAATTGCCCCAATTCTTCTTGCATAGCATTGATCCAGAACTCATCAGTCAGTGCCTCTTTCACATTCTTTGGCTCAGTTTTGGAGACAAAGCATGAATTGGAGACAATCTCAATCTCCCTTGATCTTGTAGTGACTCCTCTGTTTGGATCTCCTATAATCAGCTCCTTGGGGTGCATCTTCTGGATTTTAATGGAGGGTCTCTTGTCAGGTTGATTGATGTTTGGTTCGTCTGTAGCAGAATCAGAGTTTTCTGCATTTTCTGCACTTTTAGCTGTGTCTGCATTATCTCCCGATGTTCTGACATCTTCTTCGACATCCTTCTTTCTTGCTGGAGTTAGATCATCAACAACCACATTGATGGATTCCATCACAGTTCTGGTTCTGGAATTGAATACTCTATATGCTCTGCTGTTTGTGGAGTATCCCAAGAATATTCCTGCATCACTTTTTGGATCCATCTTTCTCCTTTGCTCTCTATCTGCCAAAATGTAACATGGACTTCCAAAGATGTGGAAGTGCTTGACAGTTGGCTTCCTCCCTTTCCAGATTTCATACAGTGTGGTTGGAGTCCCTCTTCTAAGTGTGACTCTGTTGTGAATATAGCATGCTGTGTTCATGGCTTCAGCCCAGAGATTATAGGGAAGTTCTTTGGCATGAAGCATGACCCTGGCAGCTTCTTGCAAAGTCCTGTTTTTCCTTTCAACTATGCCATTTTGTTGTGGTGTGATGGCTGCAGAGAACTCATGAGTGATGCCTTCAGATGTGCAGAATTCAGTAAACTTGCCGTTTTCAAACTCTCTGCCATGGTCACTCCTAATTCTCTTGATGACATAGTCTTTTTCTCTTTGAAGTCTTAGACTCAACTCTTTGAATACTTCAAAGGTGTCTGATTTCTCTCTGATAAAGTTGACCCAGGTAAATCTGGAGAAATCATCCACAACAACATAGGCATACCTCTTTCCTCCAAGGCTTTCAACTTGCATAGGCCCCATCAAGTCTATGTGAAGTAGTTCCAGCACCCTGGAAGTGGTCTGATGTTGAAGCTTCTGGTGGGACATCTTGACTTGCTTTCCAATCTGACATTCACCACAGATTCTGCCTTCTTCTATTTTCAGATTGGGAATGCCTCTAACAGCACCTTTGTCAATGATTTTCTTCATGCCTCTTAAGTGCAGATGTCCAAATCTTTGATGCCATATTTTGACTTCATCTTCTTTGGAGAATAAACATGTGGAGGAGTAACTGGTTTCTTGAGGTGTCCATAGGTAACAGTTGTCCTTTGATCTGCTGCCCTTCATTAGGACTTCACTCTTCTCATTTGTCACCAAGCATTCTGACTTTGTGAAGTTTACATTGAATCCTTCATCACACAACTGACTGATGCTGATCAAGTTCGCAGTCAGTCCCTTCACCAGCAGTACTTTGTTCAGACTAGGAAGTCCATCATGGACTAGCTTTCCCATTCCAGTGATCTTTCCTTTAGAGCCATCTCCAAATGTCACATAGCTAGTGGAGCAAGGTTCAATGTTCACCAGGAATTCTTTAACTCCTGTCATGTGTCTGGAACAGCCGCTATCTAGGTACCAATCTTCCTTAGCTGATGCTCTAAGTGAAGTATGAACAACAAGACTAACAGTCTTGTGTTTCGGAACCCACATCATCTTCCTTCCGCTGCTGCTACCTTGAGTTCCATGATGTGGATGGCCATGTAAATGATAGCAAAAGGGCTTTATGTGACCATACTTGCCACAGTAGTGACACCTCCACTTCTTTCTTTTGCTCTTTTTCTGCTGCGTTCCATGATGTCGAGACCGATGTTGTGACATCGTGGCTCCAGTGCTGTTTTTGGCAGGAACAAATTCTGTCATGGTCGGTCTGCCAGCAGATTTATGATTAAATCCAAGTCCTCTCTGGTTTCCAACATTCTTCCCAAGCTGTAGCACCTCATCAAGCAAATCTGAGCCTTTATTCAGCATCTTTATTGATTTTGTCATGTTTTCCAGTTTAGAGTTCAGAAAACCAATTTCTCCTTTAAGTTCAGAGATTTCTTCTTCATGTGCCTCCTTCCCAGCCTCCAGATTTGCAATGACCTTCTTTAGTTGTGTTTCTTGCTGAAGTTGTGTCTCTATAGGATATAGCAAGCTCATTAAAAGTGATTTCATTATCTGTATCACTTGAATCTTCAGCAGATTCAAATCTCCCAGTGAGTGCATTCACATCTCTGTCAGAATCACTTTCTTGTTCACTCTCTGTATCATCAGACCGACATACAGAAAGTCCTTTCCTCTGCTTCTTGAGATGAGTGGGACAGTCAGCTTTGATGTGTCCATAGCCTTCACACCCATGGCATTGAATTCCTTTGCTGTGACTGGGCTTTTCATCTGACCTTTTCTAGTATTCGCTACCTTTCCTGATGTCGAAAGGGATGTTCCGGACATGTGGTTTCTGCCTCCTGTCCATTCTGTTCAGCACTTTGTTGAACTGTTTTCCAAGGAGCACAACTGCGTTAGTCAGACCTTCATCAGTATCCAGGTCATACTCATCTTCTTCTCCTTCATCATTGGACACGAACGCCAGGTTCTTGCTCTTCTTTTCAGTCCTATCCGAGAGTCCTAGCTCAAAGGTTTGAAGGGAACCAATGAGTTCATCAACTCTCATGTTGCAAATGTCTTGGGCCTCCTCTATTGCAGTGACTTTCATGTCAAATCTCTTAGGCAAAGATCTGAGGATCTTTCTCACCAGCTTTTCATCTGTCATCCTTTCCCCCAAGGCAGTGCAAGCATTGGCAATTTCAAGAATGTTCATGTGAAAGTCATGAATACACTCTTCCTCCTTCATCTTCAGACTTTCGAATTTTGTAGCCAATAGTTGCAATCTGGACATCTTCACTTTGGAGGTTCCTTCATGAGTGGTTTTCAGGATCTCCCATGCATCCTTGGCCACTGTGCATGTGTTGATCAGTCTGAAGATATTCTTGTCAACTCCATTGAATAGGGCATTCAAGGCTTTGGAGTTTCCAAGTGCCAATTCGTCTTCTTCTTTTGTCCAGTCTTCTTCTGGCTTCAATTCATCAGTGGGCTTTCCTTCTGTGTCCAGCATCTTGGGATGTTCCTAGCCTTTGATGACAGCTTTCCAGGTTCTGCTATCTAGTGATTTGAGGAAGGCCACCATCCTTGCTTTCCAGTATTCATAGTTGGTTCCATCCAGAATTGGTGGTCTGTTCACTGGTCCTCCTTCTTTCTCCATGTTCATCAGAATTTATCTCCCTAGATCTCACTCAGTGATTTCGAGTGCCTGCTCTGATACCAATTGAAATTCTGATACCAATGACAGATGTCGTACCGGATGTCACGACATCACGCTTCAGAACATGCAGATTATATTTGACAGTATGAACAGAATAAGTTAGCAAATAACACAAGAGAATTGTTAACCCAGTTCGGTGCAACGTCACCTACATCTGGGGGCTACCAAGCCAGGGAGGAAATCCACTAAAATAGTGTTAGTTCGAAGATCTAACAGCCACTGTTTACAACCTTCTCACCTAACCACTACCCGTGCAACCTCTACCTAAGAGCCACTCTTAGATATGAGAACCCCTCTCACTCCCTCTCAATCACTCTCTCGTGTTTACAAATAAATCAAAGACACACCAGAGATTGCTCTCTGAACAAAAGAGATCAACTCTACACACTCAGGTCCAACACTTGATGTTAGGATAACATCAAGGTGGCTCACAAAACACTCAAGTCCCAAAACTCACAAAATAACTCTTCAATCCCGGACTTGGTAGAAAACTCGTGCAGCCTTCATGTTTATATAGCAGTGTACGTATCTGGGCTGCAACAACTTGCGCTGGATAAGATCTATCATTCTCCTGAAAATCTGCACTTAAAGATCTAAAAGATAAAGTTTGATCTTTTAGTTTTTATCTTTAATCTTTAATCCCTGAACGAACTATTCAAGTTTGTAATTCGAACTTTAATTATCTTTTAATTCGTTCCTAAAGATAGATCGCCAAATCTGTTGCTAACTGCACATTAATCTGTTAAAGATATAACAGATTTATGTGTCCAGTATTTTCGGGCAGGATGTCCTGGACATTGTATCCGACATCGTGGATCCTGCAGCTTCAATACTTCATTTGACATTTTATCTTGCCTTGTGCATTGTGCAGCCCGATCTGATTCCTTGACGTAATGTTGAACATCATGTGCAGCAACTCCAGCTTTCCTTCATTGTCTAAGTGCTTATGTTTTAAAAAAATTTTAGCCAATCTTTTAAAACTCAGTAAAGCTAAGCACTAACATGGTTGTTGTGGCAGTATGGCCCATGGCTAATTGGCATATGGTTTGTTTTTTAGATTATCCACTGTCTCCCTGAAGTGTTATCCTATCGAATTCACAATAGGCCGTGGAGTATAGCCCTTGAGGTATGTCATGACCACCTTGTGCTTTATGTTTGTCTTGTGTTTGTATAACTACACTTGTTAATTGAATGCTTGAATTGATAAATGGAACCCTTTGGCCAATAATCTGGCTTTGTATTTACTGATTGTACCATCAGGATTCTGTTTTATTCTCAACCACACCATTTTGGTGATGGGTATAAGGGAAAATCACCCTATGAATGATCCCTGACTGCCGTAAAAAGGAAGTAAAAGGTCTAAACTTCCCCCCAGTCCATTTGAAAAACTTTAATAGGAAGACCAAACTGTTTCTCAACCATTGCTTGAAACTGTTTGAAAATATTAAGTGTTTTAGACTTTGCTTTAAGCAGAAAAATCTAAGTATACCTACCATAGGTATCAACAAAAGTAACATAATAGTTATACCCAATAGATGAAATAAAGGGAGCTGATCCCTAAAGATCACTAAAAATGAGTTCAAGTGGTGTAAGAAGAGGGAGAGTGTAGTCTATGTGCTTTACCAAGACAACATGAACAACAGAAATGAAGCTCACTTTTATTGATAAATGGAATCTTACGAAGTTGCATTACAAGTTTTTGAACAGCAACACTAGGATGGCCTAGCCTAGAGTGGCAAGTGCTTGAAGTAATGGAATTTACAGAAGCAAAAATTGAAAATGAGAATGATGTAAACTAGAACTAGACCTAAGAGAGCTTGTCTTGACATTGAAAGAAGGACTTGACAGCAAGCTGAGAAATTTGTGCAAACCCTTAGAACTGAGATTTCCTTTGAGAAGTATCTCATTGGATGCCTGAGATTTGACCAAACCAACATTAGGATGGAATTCAAAAAACACAAAATTGTCTTTTGCAAAGTGACTTACATTTAGCAGATTTTTAGAGATATTAGTGTCATGCAAGAAATTATGAAGATTAAGACTAGCATTAGAATTTAATGGAGATAAAAATGAAGATGAGCCAATAGACTTAATAGGAAAACCTTAACCTTTTATGGCTTGATCAGATCCTTCAAGGGGAACACACTGCTGAATGTTTTGATCAGATCCTTCATAAAGTTGTTAAACTTAAATTTAACCTTCACTCTTTTCCTAAACCTTTCAACAAATGACAAATTTCACTACCAAACAATATCACAGTCTTGAAGCTATGACTGTTGGTTCAACTTCTGGCCCATCCAACATTTGGTATCCCAACTTGGGTGGCTTTCATCATGTTACTACGAATGTTGAAAACATTCAACAGCGTTCTTGATTTGAGGGTCCCGATCAAGTGATTGTAGGCAATGGTCAAGGTCTGGCCATCGAATGTATTGGTTCATCTTCCTTATAATCATTCTACTAATTTAGTTCTCAATAGAATATTGCATGTTCGAACCATTTCTAAAAATCTTCCAAGTGTTAGTCAATTTACAAGGGATAATTCAGTTACCCTTGAATTTCACCCTAATGTGTGCCTTGTTAAATATTAGGGATCCAATGAAATTGTTGCCAAGTTCATTGTCAGAACCTCTCTTGCGAATTATGTTAGAGCCTCTGAAATCTATTCTAGGTTTACTACAATCAGAACCAATTGACGTATCTTCTTTGTGGCCCTTATCTTCCTTTGATGTTGTGACATATTATGTTCCAGAGACAAACATGTCTAACACTTCAGTCTTTCCCAAGTTACTGTCACTGACTGATGTGCCCTGCAAGGCATTAGAACAACAATCATTATCATTTTCTGTAGCTTTAAAAACTTGTGTAATGCTAGTTGCATCATCTTCCCCACTCCTGTCATATGCAAGCGTCCTCATACTAGCAAAAGTAGTTAATTTATGACAAACATCATCCTCATTGTGTTCAACATTTTTCTCTAAAGATGGTTCTTTCATAGAATCTGGTGCTTTTGCTTCACAAGCAACCATTATCATTGCCAGCTTCATTTGAAGCAGATGGCTGCCTTTCCTCGCTGACAATCGTGTCACTTGCATTGTCAACCTTAGCAACCTCCACTTCATGAGATTCAGTATCACCATTTCCAACTCCTTTCCAGCTATCAAACAATGTTCTTGCTCTATCCTGAAGCCTAGCACTATGATAGTCATGAAGATTACTTACAGTGATGCGAATTCCTGAAGTAGTAGCTAAGAGACGAAGAACCTGAATATAAATCATAAATAATTTAGTCCCTTTTTGTTTTGTTTAGTTCTTTTTTGATAAAATAACTCGATGTATCAACAAAAACACCAAAACCATTTCTAGTAGTCTACCGAGTTGGGTAGCATTTGGCCTAGTGTTTTTCTGATTTCTCTTTTCCTTGAAAGGAGAAGTCAGGCCAAACAAAATTTTATATAAAGCTTTAAAAAAGTTACTTTGAAAATAAAAAAAAAAACCCAAAATAATCTTTTGTAAGAGCTAATTGAAGGAGCTTCTGGTTTTAAGGAGAAGGGAAGCCCAAAAAGGTTTAATCAATTAACTTATACCTTCAACCAAGCTTACTACGATGATATATTCTCATACCTTGTGGCAATATGCTCTTGTAACCTAGTTGTTTATGTGTTTCACGAGGAATGCCTGGAGTGCCCCATTTTTCTCCCTCTTGATGGATGTATGCCCCATTTATCATAAAGTTACCTTCCCAAGAAAAAAAGAAATGTTGAAGTCTGCCTTAAAACCAATCTTTTCCTCAAGCCATCTACGTATATAAGCTTCATGTTCTTTTAGTGAAGACAAAGGAGATCCAGTTGATACCATAAGTTCAGTGGTAGGAAGCACACTTTCTAGTGAAGATTTTCAACTCATTACCTAATAACCATAAGTGCAGTGCTACCTATACTACTTTAGTTAGTGTTTATTTCTCTGTTAGAAGAGTTAACAAGACACACAACTGTTTGTAATAAAATAAAGAACGAGGAGTCCACTTTCAAAGCATGTATTATCCATATTATTTTGTACCTCTTACGGATAAGATCTCCAATGTTGCCTCAATCATCTTAACAAACAAAGTTATCACCACCAACCATTATCTCTAGAGTTCAAATTAATTTAGTTGCTTCACCACTACACCAACCAGTTATTGGAAAATTGTGGAGTTGTGGAATCCACCACTGCACCTACCAGTTATTGGAAAATTAGTCTTATATTGGGGAATTAAGGTCCATTCACAATTGATGAGAAACAATAAAGTGAAAATAAAATAAAAATGCTTTGTCTGTACCAGAAATCATTTTTTTTACCAGTTCCTTAAAAATCATTTCCCATCTTCACATAATACACACTTTTAACATTGATAATTTTGAAATTTTGGCTCCAAAATCATATAGATAAACTTCTATTCCATATCACCATAACACATACCTTAAATGCCTTTTCAGCATCTAGTCTACAAAAAAGGGCATTTTTTTCAGGGAAATGGGTGGGTTCGTACAATAATGGAAAATTTAATCCAGCTTTTCATGTTTTTAGAATACAAAAACACATGTAAAGAAACAGAGAAATCCATCCAGAATCAAAATAATATCTCTCTATGCCAAAGGGTGGCACAATATACAGCTGCAGTCATAATCATCTAATCAATGATGCCCATATGCTTCCTTTTAAGTTTTAACATAAACAATTGAAATGAAGCAAAAGGTTATCTTCTGGAATTAAGATAAGGACATTATTCCAAATGTAAGATCATGATTTTTAGAAAGAAGCAAAAATAGTGAAAATACTGTTAAAATGGACAAAATCTGACCTGAATAAACTGACTAATTGTACAGGCTGGACTAATAAAATTCAAGCCAAATCTGGAACAGCCCAAAATCAGGTTGGCTTGGTAGCCTGAAATCTTATCTATTGTTTAACCCCACAAGTTATCAACTAAATGCATGTCTGACACCATTTTTTGTTATAAGAATTGAAGCCTAGTTGATAAATGAACTAGCACACTGATTCATTTGTCATTGGCTCAACCTCGTGGTCCAAATTTCTTAATTCTCATTTGTTTAAATATTTTGTTAGGATTGATTTATTGCAGAGAAAGATAGATTTAGTGGCAGGCCAGAAAAATATACCTACACCAAAATTGGAGCTGGCTGAAAATAGCCCAGCCCAAGTGGATCAAGCTGGCCTATTTTGATAGATCTAAAATCACCCTATTATTTCACTTATAAAACTAAGACACTTATTCTCAAAGCATAAACATCACAGCAAGGGATGATTACCATTGCAAGTCCAATTAGCCTAAAGATTTAGTCATTGGTCTGGTGGGGAGGGAGGATTTTTGTCTCTAATGATAAAGCTTTCTTTCTTTCATTTGATCTTTTTTTGGCAGGGCATGAATGACAGGCCAAATGAGTCCATGACAAATGCCTCTACATGAAGATCTGTCTGAAATAACACATGGTGGTCAATGTCTCAACATCTTTGTTATACAGTTGTGGATTCTGTAAGTCAATTTAGATTATTGTTAATTACCTAATTTATTGTTTTAAATTCATACATAATTAACTTTGTGTTAACAACAATAGGCATCTGACTGAGACAAGTATGCGAGCGAGGAATTTCGATATGTATGAATTCCTCGAGCCACAGTCCATTCAGAGGTATGGGCAATCGCAATTTGAATCAGAAAGTTACATGAAGAGTTGGATGCAGAATTCAAAATGCGATGTCTACCTTGGAGCCTACCTGAATGGGTAAGTAAAAATGAACAACTAAATTTAAATAATGTATAATACTACAATAACCCATATTGGTCTCCACTGCAGCGCACACTAGCAAATGATCGTCATTTTGCCTAAGGAAAATCTTGTTGTTTGGTTTTGTTCCTTGCATAACAAGCCAGGCAACTACCTTAAAGGAATAATTAACAGGTCAGTGTTGTTTTTCAATACATTTGCATTAGCATTACTCAACAACATCAATATTTTAATGTTCCTTGTATTCAACAATGCTTTAAAAGGACTTGATGATACTCCACAACTTAAATCCAAGGTTGGTGCTAGGTGGATTGTTGTTAAGGTATATGATTTAAATAAACTTCTACTTATATATATTTTATGTGTGTGTACACTAATTGTAGTTAACGTTTAATATCCAAATTTCATTATGTATTTAGTGTAATAAACAAAAAGGAAGCACTGAGTGTTGCTACTACGTCATGCACTGGATGTCCATTATAATCTTAGGAAGTTTCAAGAATAATTGAGAAATGGTAATTGTTTATTTCAAACAAAGTTGATTTTCTTATCATTGGTATTACATTATTAACCTATGTTTTATTTATCATGCAGTATTTTAATGATGTTAGACCATTAGAAGCAGAGAGATTGAAGGTGCTTCGCATCCAGTGGGCACAATATTATCTCAAAGTTAGAATCAAACATAGGATGTTAGGGAACTATGTAATTTTAGGTTACTTAATTAGTTTACTAACTTGCTTTACATTTTTTACAATTGTTGTTTCATTTTCACATTGAATATTCTTTATTGATAGTTATTAATAAATTATTTATTCATAGTTATCAATTGATTTTTTTACAATTGATAGTTTACTAGCTAGCTTTCTGGTAAAAACTATTCAAAGTTGATTTTCTTATCATTGGTATTACATTATTAACTTATGTTTTATTTGATCATGCAGTATTTTAATGATGTTAGACCATTGGAAGCAGAGAGATTGAAGGCGCTTCGCATCCAGTGGGCACAATATTATCTCAAAGTTAGAATCAAACTTATGATGTTAGGGAAATATGTAATTTTAGGTTACTTAATTAGTTTACTAGCTTGCTTTACATTTTTTACAATTGCTATTTCATTTTAACATTGAATATTTTTTATTGATAGTTATTAATAAATTATTTATTCATAGTTATCAATTTTTTACAATTGATAGTTTACTAGCTAGCTTTATGCTAAAAACTGTTTGAAAGCGGAATGCAAATGATATATGCTATGCTGTGTGGTCTGATTTGAAATTTAAAAAACAAAAAGTGTAAAAACAATGGATGTTGTTTGTAAAAACAAAAAGTGTATTTAAAAAAATATTCCTAATAACAACATCGGTTTTTAAAAAAAAAAACTGATGTTAATATACACAAACAACAAAAAGCCGATGTTAACGTATAAGTTAACATCGGTTTTTCAAAAAATGGATGTTGTTTGTGTATATTAACATCGGTTTTTTCTAAAAATCGGTGTTAATATAAAAAACGTTAACATCAGTTTCTATAAAAAAAATGATGTTAACGTGTAAGTTAATATCGGTTTTTTTAGAAAATCGATGTTAATCTATAAGTTAACATTGGTTTTGTATAAAAATCGATGTGAACTGTCAACATTCATACATTTTTTTGGTGTAATTCTTATTGTATAACATCGGTTATTTAGGTAACTGATGTTGTCAATTTTACGTTAACATCAATTTTTTAAAACCGATGTTAAATACTTTCAACATCGGTTAAAAATCGATGTAGAAAGTCATAAATAATCGATGTGGAAAGCATATTTTCTAATAGTGAATAAATGGAAAACATTAATTATGAGTAAAACAATATAATATCTTTTTTAAATTGGTGAGAATCATATACAATATAAGAAGATTTATAATACTTATGTATCTTGCTCAACTAACTTAGCTAGGGCAGATACAAATCTAAGTGAGGGCAAGCAGAAACCTTGCTCCCCAAGAACCCTTTGTGCATATATGGTAAAAAAAATTAAAAAAATATTAATAAAGGAGAATATATAAGAAAAATAGGTTTTTGAGTTGATATTTACTTACAATTTTCTAGTTGTAGATCCTATCTCTACTTTTATCCGTAAAATTAATAATAAAATATTTTTTAAATTATTATTTATTAAATAATTATTTATTTGAAGTAAAATATTATTAAAAAAATTATCCATATTTAATACATTCCAGGATTCATCCATGTTCCTCGGTAATCAATATAGTATCTAAACCTATCGTGTGATGGATATTTCTTTTCCCCAATTGTAAGATGAATATGACTTAGTTGTTCTAATTTTGGGTGAGAAAAATTATCACAAACCTTATTGTTTTAGGATAAGATCATTTCATAATGAGTTGTTTACTACATCAATTATTCATAATTTAATTATTTTAGGTTTAATTATATAATTAAACCTAAAATAAATATATTATTTAAAGTTCAATTGAGTCCCTCAATTATTAAAAAGTTATTTCAAGTCCTTTAATTATTCAAAATGCTACAATCAATTTATTTCCTTAAATTTTGTTACCCTGACTAACGGTTACCATCTTTCTTTTCTTTCTCTAACTAGCAACCACTGTGCACCCCCACCCATGACACCATCAACATCATACCACCATCCACAACACCACGTACCTCTGTACCTACCCAAACAACATCGTCGCACCACCGTAAGCCACCACTAACCTCCATGAACCCAAATTCACACCCACCACCCAAACACCATACCCAACCACGCACACAATGACAATCGGAGTCACACTTTGCACACGCCGCCAACCTCCACAAAACCATATATGGATCTGTTTTTTTTTTTTTTCAATTTTTACTCTGGGTGTGCACACCATCAAGTAGGATTCTAATTATGTTGATTTAGGGGTGGTTAGGGGTCTAATTGTATCGATTTGGGGGTGGTTAGGGTTTTGATTGTGTTGATTTGGCTATGATTGTGTTGATTGGGGTAATTAAGTAGATCAGAGAAAGCTTTTTATTTTTTAAAAAATTATAATAAATAAATTGGAGGCTATAAACTCCCAATTTCATAAAACTATATTTATTTCACTATATTTTCTAACCGTCAATATTTGAAAAATTAATCCGCAACAATTTACAAATTAATGACGCTTATTTTGGACAAAAAAGATATGATTGTAACATTTTTAAACAATTAAATGATCTAGTTTAACTTTTTAATAATTAAAAAATTCAATTGAACTTTAAATAATAATTAAAGAACCAATTGTATAACTAAGCCTTTTATTTTATTGTCTATCTTATGATACTAGTGTCGTGTATTACTTATCTTAAGAAAAAAAGGTTAGAAAACTACATAATATCTATAATTTAGATTAAATTTTAATTTTGGTCTCCACATAATTCCTAATATGTGTGGTATTTTGGGATTTTTTTGTGAATTTATTCAATTTATTTATAAAAAAATCTACAATTTTGGTATAATTCTCAATTTTGCATATTTTTTCTTTTATTTTGTTCCAAATGAAGCCTAAACATAACATATTCATTTAAGATACCATTAAAAAATAATTTAACTAATTAAAATATTATAAAATAAAATAAATAAATATTTACAAAATTATATTGGACCAAAATTACAATTTAGTCTTAATTTTTATATTTAAAACTCTTTGTTTATAAGATTTGTGTCATGTGTATTACACAAGCTAAAATACCAATTATATAAGATTTGTATTCGACGTATTATCTTATAAATATTTTTTTAAGAAAAGAATATTTGAATAATACATATAATTTTATAACCTTACATATTTTTTAATAAAATTAATCACATAAAAAATTTGTATAATTTAGTTAAAATTATATTTTTATATTTTTTAAAAATTAAAATTTACGATTTAGAAAATTATATTTAATTTTAAGCAAAGAATAATTTTTCTTTTGAATGTAATTTATATTTTATCTTGACATTATTTGGTCCATAAACTACAACACAAAAAAGCATAGTCAAATGTGTAAAACCTGTGGACCATAAGTGGTCGGGGTATTGCATAGTAGACCTATGATTTTTACTTTCAACCATTGTGTAGAAATAACTAAAATCTGAAATAATGAAAAAACCACACTTTATAGATGTTGTCATACTTTAAAGAATACAAATTTTCACCATGGACAAATACAAGTAATAATGACAATGTTTAAACTATGGCTCTATATTTTTTCTTTAAACGTGCAGATCATGATTTTCTAAGTGTTGTCATACATATTATATGTTTAAGCCACAGTTATAAAAGTGTGAACTTTAAAAAATACATTGTTAGGTTTGGATGACCATGTGTCTTATTCAATCCAGATTTCGATGTATAACATAAATCTAAATTATTGATATTCTAATAAGTTTTTTGACAAGTGGACATGATTATTATGTTAAAGGAATATTGTCGGACATCTATAGAAAGTATGTCATGTTTTAACTTAGCGTTCATTCTTGTGTATAAAAGTATAACACCTTGTTATAAGGTAAACTCGTGCGTTCACTCTCAAAGATTGTATCACGTCAAATGGGAGTGTTCTTGTACTATTTTATTCACATTCTATATGTCTCTCTTACATTTGAATAGCTAACGTTTGAATTTTAAAAAAAGATAGTATAGAACAAAATAAAAGGCTTTCATGGATTATTCTCTAGAAGGTCACTTTCAGAGCAGACAAAAAGCACATATATCAAGATAATGACACAGAGCTTGACACGTAGACCAATTCTTCTATATGAGACAATGGTCCTATCAAGATAATGACACAAATCCAGCAACATATATCTCACTAAATTCTATAAAAGGATGTCTTCCTCAATAAAGAGAGAGAGAGAGAGAACAAGAGCGCGAGAAATATTTGAAGAGAAACTCTATTATTCACTTTACCAGTTTTACATTGTTATTATTCTTTACAAAGAAAAGTAATTTATATTTGTGCTTAATTTTATATTCACTCTTTGAGTGTTAAGAATATTTGTATTCAATCAAACATTTGTTTCTGAAAGCTAGGGGTGGATTAGTGTTAAAAAAATACTTGGGTTCCTAGATTCAGGGGGAGTCTAAGAAAATATCAGACGTGGTGTTAAGAATACTTGTAAAGCAAAGAGTGGTGGGTTAGAATACTTGTTTGTAATCAGTTATTGATTAGTAAAACTTTTTACTAGTGAGTAAAGGAGAATTGGACGTGACTCAGGTTTACCAAACTAGTATAAACCAAGTGTTTATATTTCTCTCCTTATTATCTTATCAAGTGTTCTTATTACTTTCTTTTTTTAACATTACTTTGTGCTAAGTGCTTATTTGAAAAAATATTTTAAGAAACTTAGTTTTCACTGGATGACCACCTTGTTCTTTTTCTTTAGTCTGATTATCTCTAATGGACAACTGGAGTTTATCTCAACTATCTTTGTTGTTGCGAAAAGTTTTTATCTTTTATATCCACACTATTCAATCCCCCCCCCCCTTAGTGTGTTTCTTGCAGTTTTAGTTTGTATCAGAGCTTGGCCTTAAAGGTTGAGTATTAGACAATATTAAGGAAAGGATCCTATATATATAAAAGATATGGAAGAAGGATTTGCCATCAACAAACCACCTCAATTCAGAGGGATAAAATATGACTACTGGAAGGAGCATATGATAGCCGATTTTGAATATATTCACATAGATTTATTGGATGTGGTGGAAAACGAAGATTACATACCATACGATGACCAACTAAATGAGATCCCCAAAAGCAAAGGATAAAGTAGCAAAAGCTCAAATTTTTGCTAAACTCCAAGGCCAGGAACGTAATATTGTGTGCTCTTTTAGAAGAGGAGTACACAAAGGTACACAACTTCAAGAGTGCCAAACAAATTTGGGACACCTTAGCTATAACATATGAGGGCACCTCACAGGTAAAGAGGAACAAACTCAGTCTCCTCACTCGTTAGTATGAACTCTTTTCCATGGAAGAAAATGAAGACATATAATGTATGATTAGACATTTCCAGACCATTCTTAATGAATGAAGATCCCTGGGTAGACTTATGATAATTATGATCACATTGACAAAATTCTAAGAAGTCTATCTAAGAAATGGAGACCGCATGTAACAACACTGAGAGCGTTAAAGAATCTTGAGTCTATGTCCCTTGAGGAACTTGTTGGTACCCTCAAGATTCATGAACAAGAGCTCCAACAAGATGAAGGTCTTAGAAGAGAAAAATCTCTGGCTCTCAAAAGTCAGAAGAATAAGAAAGAACCATTGTTTAGAGAACAAGTACAAGGAAGCTCTTCCAAAGAGCTTAAAGTTGATGATTCATCATATGATGAATCTGAAGAAGACTTAGATGAGGATAAGCTCACCTTCATCTCTTTCAAAATTCATAAGATGTGGAGAAATGAAAGTGGGTCTAAGTGGAGAAGTTCTTTAAGAAGAATGGCTTGGGACAAGAAGGACAAAGACAAAAGCTCCATAGTCTGCTATGAGTGCAAAAAGCTTGGACACTTGATCAAGTCAGAATGTCCATATCTGGAGAAAAATCAAGATAAGAAATTCTTTAAGACTAGAAAAGAAGGGGCTTATGTGCATGTAGGAAGAACTGGATGACACCTCATCAGATGAAGACGATGAAGAAGCAAACATATGCCTTGGCTTTTGAAGGATCTGAATCAGACCAGGACGATGAGGTAAATTTCGATGAACCTGAGTCTCTTAGAGAAGCTTATCATGAACTTTTATCTAACTCATTGATTCTTTGAAAAGCTTATAAAAACCAAGGAAAAGATTTCAAAAATCTATCCAAAGATCATCTAAAGCTTGAGAAAACCCTTCAGGATCAAGTAGATGGTTCATTGGACGAGTTCGCTCAAGCATGTAAAGCTTGTGACACTCCTAAAGAAAAAAAGTCCAAGTTGTGCATTGAGATAGAGACAAATGCCCACGAAAAAGTTACCCTTCTTAAGAACTTTATGGAGTTGGAAAACAAACCAAAAGATCTTCAAAAGGATCTAAAGGAACTTAATGAACTACGCATTCATAAAAATGAAGAAAGATATGATCTTTGGAGAGAATGTGCACAAGCACACAAAGATTATGTGTAACGCCATGAAATTTCAATAACTAAAAATAGATGTTTGATGTATATCTTGTATTATTTAATTACTTGATTAATTTGAATTAGTTGCAGTGTCATTTGAATTATCCTTGTGCAATTGCTTGGTGTGGATATTAGGTTATGTGGAGTTTGATTGATCTACGTTGGAACTGTGTGATTATGAGGTTGACCCAAAACCTGTTTTGTTAAAACCATGATCTTGGATTTGTTAACTGTTGGATCACCTTCAAATTTGGACTGTAGGCTTGCAACCCAAATCTTCATGTTTTGACCGTTAGGATTTGCAAAATAACATATATAGCATGAGATATGACCATTGCACAGAAGCAATAAAATATGTTGGAGGTGAATTCACCCAGAACTCGCCCAGGCAAGTCTAGCTTGGGCCAGCTCGTCCATGCGACCAAAATTTTGCCTGGGCGAGTCTTGTAGGCTACAAATACATCCAACACTGTAAAACACATATTTTCTCCCCTTTTCTCCCCCAAACCTTCATTGAAAACCCCCAACCTCCTCCTCCACCACCACCGGTGACCACCATGAGCCACCGTTACATGTTGTCAGACCACTGCATGGAGAAGAACAGTTTAATCGGAGCAGAATCTTCAAAACTCAACCCGAAGATTCGGTAGAGAATGAAGCCTCCAATCCTCCCTTCATGGTTTCTTCGAGGTAACTGTGATTTCTAAACCTTCTCATAGTTAGTTTGAGTCTATCTTTGCATCTCTTGTGACTAGGGTACCATTATTGGATGTTTTTATACTTCCTTTGAAAAACCCTTGAATATGAGACATTGTAAAAGTTACCTTTTTATAAAATAGACTTCGTTTTTCTAACCTATGCTGAACCTTAGTCACAATGGTATGATTGGAATTTCAAAATGGTGGCTATTTGATGCGAATCTCAAAACACCTCTTTAGCCTCTTTTTAAACTAAATGGGTATTTGACCCCAAAAGTTGATATTAACCTTGTCTTTGAAATCTATATTAAATTTTCTTTGATTTAGTAAATAGAGCTCTACCTTTGGATGAACAAATATGAACCTAAAATATCTTAGAACAACGCCGCAAGGAACTAACAAAGAGATATAGATAGGTGAGGGGAGTTTACACTACTACATAAAATTTTTTTACGACACGTGAATAAGGACGATTCTACCAAAGCCATCGTTAACAAATAACTAGTGACATTTTTGTAAATATGTGTACGCATTTACGACGGTTTTGGGTATAACCGTCTTAAAATTATTCAATACGAAGACGGTTTTCATCAAAAATGTCGTCGTAGACTAGACAAGTTTAAAAGCCAGATGGAGGTGGAGCCCATGAGCCATAATCCCTGAAGAAGCTAAGCTTCAAGTCTGTGAAGTGCTCTGTCAATCTCTTTTCTCCCATTCACGGACACCTTGCTCCTCTTGATGCCAAAAGGTTTCACTTCTTTTCCCTTTTCCTCACTCTATGTAATCTCTCTCACACACCAACCAATGCTAATTGATGCTTTTGATTTTCTCTCACAAGCCACAAGGTTAGTTATTGAATCTCAAATTCCCAATCTATATAATGCTTGTGAGTTTTGTTTAGTTTTGAATTAGTAGTACACTTGTTGTCGTTGAATTTTTCTCCTATTCTGCATCCCTGATGATTTCCGCGATAAGGTTTCCAAATACCCCCATTTTTTCAATATTGTGGTTGAAAACAACGAGAGAAGGATGCTAGAGTTGGTTAACTGGGATCCACTTCTGGCAGTGAGTGCCTTAGAGAAAGAGTTCGTTGTTGATGAGGATTCCGCGAAGAGAAAGTTTAGGTTTTTGATGAAGTATGGGAAGGATTTGGATTTGGATGATAGTAGGAAGCTTAATTTGCTCAACGCGCTTCCTTTGGTGTCTCCGTATTCAGAAATCTAGAAAAGTAATTTCTATCTCCTAATTAGTGAACTTATATAAGAAATTATGCCTCTGAATTTGGTTTCCTCTCCTTATTATTTTGTCTGATATTAATAATTGTTCTAATATGTAGGAAAGGATGAACACCTAGGAAGATGATGATTCAAAATCAGAATCATCAAGCATTTATCCTTTTGATTTATGCATTAGAGAATTAAACAATCCTCACTACAACAATGAAAACAGTGAAAGTAGTCCTGATAGTAAGTTGTTTCTTCCCTTTGTCAATAGTAAGTAAGCTGATAGAAAATAATAGTTATTACCATTCAAAAGTAGAACCACATCATATTTAGTCATTTGATAACTTTTGTTTGTACAAAACACCCTGATGAATGCTGCAAAGAAATTCGAAGTGTTGAATTGGAGGAATCAAGTAGAGATGACCTTGAATATGTTGATCCATCAGTAAGTGACAATGAAGTGTTTGCATTAACCTTGTATGGAGAGGAAAATGTAATGAGTCATGAGATATCGACCCCTCTGAATGAAGATAGGGAGGAAAGATAGAACCAATTAACATATAGTGTGTTGGAGCAAAGACTCGATGATTCACAATTGCGTAATGATTCTCCATTAACTATATATCAGAGACAGTGTCAAATTGTAGGAATCTTAAATTAATAATGCTAATGAAGATGTTACTACCCTTCAAACTTTCGTTGTTGGGATGAAGGAAATGGTAAAACTTGAGTATGAGAAGTAGTTGGTAGATGTTGTCAAGTGCAAATGAATCATTTCAAATCGTTTCTTATTTCTTAAAATTTAAGCTAAAAAAATTACACATTTATTATTTTTTTCTTTGAACTAACTAAAATTGTTCACATGCTTCTTCCATTACGCAATATTAGCCCGTTACCAATGCAACTATGAATTATGTTTTATTAGAAGTGTTTATTGCTTCATAAGTAGGTAGCTTTACTCTGGTCATTCTTGTTATTAATTCCTTTTCAATATTTATTGTGTGAAATTATTGCTTGTCATTAGCAAATATAGGAAGAATATTGAACCTCTACTGTAACAAGATATTCATATTGATACTTGTAGCAGCCATGGAAAATAAGTTCACACAATCATATTTGTTGTAGTTGTTACTTTATTTTCTATTCGTGTAACGATTCATTTGATGCTTAAAAGTCTCATTTGAAAAGTCACTATAAATCTTGAATGTCAATGTTTTTGACTAAATTCTAGTTTCTAAATTGTAGGATCAGCAAGCAAAGACAATAACTTTTAGATTTGAAAAGAATATGAAAGATGTAGGTGTGGGTTCAATGTTAGAGGCACCTGAATGTCCTGTAGAATGGCCTCTGCAATTCAAGTAACAACAAACATAAATAGTGGAACTGTGGCAAGCCTGCAATGTATCATTGTTTCACAGGACTTACTTCTTTGTTTTGTTCAGAGGTGATCCAACTGGCACATTTGTTCAGAGGACTTACTTCTCTCTTGTTTCTGTCACATGAGCATCTGATATACATCTTGCTCATGAACACTTCATCAATTATGTGAATTAATTAAATTACGTATATTTATCAATATGAATTGTGTATATACTTTTATATGATTACACATGCTGACATGCATGTCCTTTCCATAAAGTTTTTAAACTTTTAATTTGGTCTTTTAGAATGATTTTAAAATGTGCATAGTTATATGATTTAAATATTTTTAATTGTTTCTTTATATAAAAGGGTAATTTTGAGGCGAAGCAATCATATTTAAATGTAGTTTCTTATTTGTTGAACTAAATTTGAGTATAAAATTACATGAACATAGTAATGTAATTTATATTCGTTTTGAAAAGCTAAATTAAAATTTTAATAATAATCAAGTTAAGTGTGCATTGCACTCTTTAGAAATAGTCACATTACTGTTTTAGATATAAAACAAGTTAAGTAATACGGTCATACGGAGTATTATTTTATATATGAAATAAAATTGACTTGGCTTTTAATGTTTTAACTCGTGAGTAATTTTTTTTGTGTGCTTGAACATTTGAACATGTTTCTTCTAAAGTGGAAATGATTCTATAATGTTTAGTACATAATAATGTATTTATGTTAAATTATATAACTATAAATTGAAAAAATATAAATTGGTTTGATTTATATTGATTATCTTGTTCTTCTCTTAAAGACAAGTCAATCACCTTATGACAAACTTATGCTCTCATCAAAGAGAATGAGTTAACATGGGCACCTATTTTTTTTTTCCAGGTACATTGAAGTTGTGAAGGAAGAAGGATTGGAGATATCTCAACCAGCTCTTGACCCAGATTCGATAGAGATACATCATAGAATTACAGTTAAAGCAAGGACTAAGAAAGTTCATTGGTGAGTTATCATTAGAGGCTATTGATATGTACTTCCTAATTAATTTCATCTCAAATATGGTTTTGTTCTTAGTTTTCTGCACCACCGTATGTTTCAATATTGATGCATCAACTCTCACAGGAAAGCACACCTCGCATTGTGAGGATAGGAAATAATCCTGGCTACCCCTGTGGTGGTACTCTCGTTGTTAAAATTTATCTTCTTACTCTCCAAGCCTTAAATGGTAATTATTTTTAATTGACTCCACCTTTGCATATTGTTTTAAGTTTGCTATTGGTTATTTCCGTTCTCCTCGATTAAGAAAATCTCTGTGTATATACAATGGCCTCAACAAATGCCTTTTTTTGTTTCCCTACATTCTATTTATACTTTTAGTCATCTAAGCATGATTATCTTAATGTGTTAAATCAACAATAGGAGTAATGCGAGCAGATCGAAGTTGAATGTTACGGAGAAAGGATCACTTTGGTCTTGTAAGTGAAGAATACAAAAATGGAGTTGATGATTTCATTCGAGTTGCAAATGAATCAGGGCACATTCCCAGTCCATGTGCAAAATGTAGGAAGCGTTATAGGTATGAAACATTTTGTTTGGAAAAACATGTGTATGATCACAAATTTGTGGATGGTTATGTAAATTGGACCCCTCATGGTGAAAAAAGATGAAGGGAAACAAAAGAAAGCAAGAAAGGTGATGTTTGACTTTATTAGATCCTTTTTCCCTCAATCCTCAAAAAGCATGGTATGAACATTACTATAAAGAAAAGGTGATGCAAAAAAGAAATATTTTAAGTCTTTGATCATTTAAATAAAAAACACTAGTATACAAGTGTATATATACTATTATGATCCCATATGCCATGATTATCATTTCTCACGGGTCATTTCCAATTAATCCTGTTAAATTGATGCTTCACTAATAATTTGCCATGCTCATCAACTCCATACTGCATTACAAATTATTACTCACTCATGCATCATCTATATAATGTTTATCATCCTCACACTCATCTATCACTTATAAATTAAAATTGTTAATTTTGTAGGAAATAAAATTAGAAGCTTCCAATGTGAAATGCAGTATTCTAATCTATAACCAAGATGACACAATCTCACCTTAACCCTTACACTACTAAAAAAAAAAGCTTTCTACATCGCCCAATTAACATCGGTTATAGCTAAAACCGATGTTAACGAAAGCGCGGTGGCATTTTTGTAAATAAGTAGACTTAGTTAACATCGGTTTTTCCAAAACCGATGTTAGTATGCCGTTGTTAACATCGGTTTTGTAAAAACCGATGTTATAGAGTCGATGTTAAATCGGTTTTATTATAACCGATGTTACGTAGTGGATGTTAACATCGGTTATTTTTAAAAAACCGATGTTGTTATCATTATATATTAAACTTCTGAAATTGCACAACCCGCGCCCTTGAACCCTATCGTTCTTCTTCTTTCTCCTTGCGCTTGAGCCCTATCGTTCTTCTTCTTTCTCCTTGTGTCAAAGTCGCCTGCGCTTCCGTGACTGCAACCACATTGTGGAGATCGTCTTTGCCACCTATCCATTGAGGTATGTCCTTTCGTTTTAACATTAGGCGTTCGTTGTTTTAACATTAGATGTTCGTCATTTTAAACCAGGGCGTTATTGTTGTTTCTCCTTCTGCCTGAGTTCGTGTTTGTCGCAAACTGGGCTGCGCTTCCATGACTGCAACCACATTATCGAGTTTGCGTTTGTGGAGTTCGTGTCTGCGCTTCCATCGAAGGTATGTCTCTGTTGTATGTTAATGATGAAAATCCATTGTTCAATGGTCTGTCTCTATTGTGATGTTTCGAAACCCTAGTTAGGTACAAAGGGTTAATCGTAACTGAATCTGTAGTGATTTAGGACCATATGTAACTGCCTTAAGTAGTTATTGCAGAATAAATTATGGAGTAACAGCAGGGGGGGTTAGGCAGTTTTTAGTGGGTTTTCAGGAAGGGAGAGACGAAGCTGTCAAATTTACATAGAGGGTTTCAGGGATAAAGTTTTGATTTACACAGAGGGTTTCAGGGACAAAGCTTTGATTTACATATTGAATTTCATCCAAATTTTTGACAAGTCATTGTTACTTTCATCAATATTGATATTGTATCATGCTTAATTATATGCATTTGCTTATTCTGATCATTGTGTGTTGTGTGATTATTTCTTCCATGCAGGTACATGATTCCTATTTGTTGTGAGAGTGAAATGATGGGCAGCAACACCAACTGAGGTGAGTTTATATTTCCTTTTTTTGTCTTTATCTTTGTTAGTTTGTTATATATTTTTTATTTTATATGTTTGAGTTTTAAATGTGTAAAAAATAGAAATAGCCTTCCCTACCATTGATAGAGTTTTTTGGTTCCATTTGGATAATTTGGCTTCATATTTTTTGATCAGTGGTGTTAAAACAGAATTAATCAAAGTAGCCTTCCCTGCCATTGATAGAGTTTTCTGGTTCCATTTGGATAATTTGGCTTCATATTTTTTGATCAGTGGTTCCCACACCATACAGCTAGATGGTTTAGCCCCAATAGGGATCCCCAAGTAGTAGAAGGGTGTCACCATATGCCTATAATTCAAAAACTGAGCTGCACCATGAACCCAACTGGTATCATCTCCAAATATCCCCACATAGCTCTTTGAGAAATTAATCTTCAATCCATATGCCATTTCAAAACCCCTAAGCATTGCCTTCAGCACAATTATGTTGTCCCATGAAACTTCACCCATAAACACTGTATCATCTGCATATTGCAGAATATTTACAGGCTCTTTCTGCTTCCCAACCAAGTAGCTTCTGAACAAATCATTGTTTGTTGCCACCCTCATCATACCAGTCAAGCCTTCTGCTACAATATTAAAAAGCATAGGGGCTAAAGGATCCCCTTGTCTCAGTCCTCTAGAGGGGGCAAATTCCTTTGTAGGGCTGCCATTTATTAAGACTGATACAGTGGCTGATTGCATACAAGCATTGATCCAATTTCTCCATTTAAGGCAAAAACCCATCCTATCCAGCATATACTCCAGAAATGACCATGAAACCGAGTCAAAGGCCTTTTCAAAGTCCACTTTGAAAACCAGTGCTAGCTTCTTACACCTTTTAGCTTCCTCTACTACCTCATTGAGAATCAAAGCTCCATGAAGGATGTGTCTATCCTTTATGAAAGTCGATTGCCTTTCATCAATAAGGTCGGCCATCACTTTACTAAGTCTGTTTGCCAATAATTTGGCTATTACTTTGTACATATAGCCAATGAGGGAGATGGGTCTATAGTCATTAAACGTCTGGGGGTTGTGTGATTTAGGTATTAAGGCCAGAAAGGATGCATTACTGCCCTTAGGGAAGCTTCCATTAACATAAAATTCATCCACGAATCTCCTAAATTCTGGTTTTAAGACCCCCCAAAACTCCTTTATGAAATTAAAGTTGAATCCATCCGGCCCAGGACATTTCTCTCCTCCACAACTCCACACAACTTCTATAAGTTCATGATCTATAAAAGGGGCAATCATCTCCTCCCTTTGCGTATGAGTAATCCTGTTTGTGAATGTATGTATACATGATTTTGATGATGTCAAAAGAAGAATCAAACAAGGCTCATTTTGCTTCAAGATTAATACAAGATTGTTTCAACAAACAAAGCCTTGATTCAAGATTTCTTCAAGATCAAGCCTTGCCTCACAATGAAAGGTTTCAAGTCATTCAAGGCACATGTAATCGATTACCAATACATGTAATTGATTACCAATGGTTTGAAAGTGTGTAATCGATTAAACATCATATGTAATCGATTACCAGAGACTCTGAACATTGAGAATTCAAATTTTAAATGAAGGGTCACAACTGTTCAAGAAAAACAACTGTGTAATCGATTACACTAATTCTGTAATCGATTACTAGAGAGGATTTTCAAGGAATATCGCCAACAGTCACATCTTTTCATTAGATTTGTGAATGGCCATCAAAGGCCTATAAATGGATGACTTGGGCACGAATTTTATGCAGAGAGTTTTGCTTGGCAAAAATGTCTTATCCTCTCAAAAGACAATGAGAGAGATTCCAAAAGAACTTCATTGTCAAATGCTCTCTCAAAAGAAATCCTTGGCCAAACACTTGCAAAATCTATAAGGATTCCTACATGATCTTTATTGTAATATTCTTCTCTTGAAGAGAGAATTCTTCTTCCATTCTTCTTATTCAATGAGATTGGTTAAGAGACTGTGAGTCTTGTTGTAAAGGAATCCTGAACACAAGGGATGGGTTGTCCCTGTGTGGTTCAGACTTTGTAATGAATTTTACAAAGATAGTGGAAATCTCAAGTGGGTTGCTTGAGTACTGGACGTAGGCACGGGAAGTGGCCGAACCAGTATAAAATTGTGTTTGCATTCTCTCTTCCCTTATCTTATTTATTTTGTTGCAATCAATTTTGCCTTGCATGTTTATAGAACATTATTAAATTGATTGTTGTTGCTTCTTTTGCATTCTAAGCCTATCCCTCTTAAGATTATTGAGGCCACAAGGTCCAACAAGTGGTATCAGAGCGGGATTCTTGTATAAAGTTTAAAAACTTCAAGAATAGATATGGCCTTATCCAAATTTCCATTTCCTGAGGGAAATTCTATCAATAGGCTCTTATGTTCAATGGTGAGGGTTATCATTATTGGAAAACCCGAATGCAGATCTTTATAGAAGCCATAGATCTAAAGATATGGGAAGCCATTGAATTTGATTCCTTTATTCCTACAATGGTAGGGAGAAATGCAACTATATAAAAAAAACTAGAGAAGAAAGAAGACGATGATGAAAGAAGAAAGAAGAAGATTCCTCTTTAGCCCCAAAATGCTAAGTGCGATCAACTTGGGCACATGAGATTCAATTGTCCTGTGTATAAAAGAAGAATGGAAAATTCTGACAAGATGAATTTCAAAGAGAAGAAAGAAAAGAAAGGATACATCACTTGGGAAGATAATGTCATAAATTATTCAAGTGATTCAGAGAAGAAAATCATAAGTCCAGGTATCATGATGAAAGACTATGAAAATGGAGAAGAACAACGTCGATACATTGATAGCAATTTTTCCAAACACATGGCATGCATCAAAGTTTATTCATATTTCTCCCCAAGATAAATGAATATGTGATTTATGGAGACAACAAACGAAGGCCACATTTCTCCCCAAGAAAAGTGAATATGCGATTTATGGAGACAACAAACAAAGGCCACTTGATCAACAACCCTAACAAGTAATATCAAATGATACCAACAGGTCACTTGTCTTTGATTGATTACTTTTAATGCTTGTTTTCTACTTGAGTTTAGACTGTCTTTGATGATTGTGATTGAATTTGATTGTATTTTTTATTGTGTGTTTGATTGTATTGTCTTTGATATTTGTTCCTGATTGAGTTTTTGATTGTTTTTAAAGAATCTATTAAACTTTTCAAATTAGTTTCATGTTTTAAGAAAACTATTTCAAATTTAGAAAAGGAAATTTTGAAATTGAAATTTGAAATTGAAAATTGAAATTTGAAAAGTCAAATTTGAAAATTGAAAATTAAAATTTGAAATTTGAAATTAAAATTTGGAAGTTGGAAGTTGGAAGTAGTTATTGGAAGTTGAAAGTTAAAAATGGAAGTTGGAAGTTGGAAGTGGAAGTTACTGGAAGTTACTGGAAGCTGGAAGTTGGAAATGAAAGTTATTGGAAGTTGAAAGTTGAAAATGGAGGTTGGAAGTTGGAAGGGGAAGTTACTAAAAGTTGAAGTTGGAAGTTGGAATTTGAAATTTAAAATTTAAAATTTGAAATTTGAATTTTGAATTTTTTTTAATAATAGAAATTTTTGTGTATAGTTAGTTGATTGTTAATTTAATTAATTTGATTTGAAATATTTAATGATTGATTGTATTTGATTGCGTTTGATTGATGTGTTACTGTACTTGTTTTTGCTTGATAATATTGAATGATTGTTTTAATGCCTTTTGGTATCACTTGATTCTCATACATTGCAACAAGTGGCAACATTTTACTCCTTTCTATTCATGATTTGTTTTTGATGTTGACAAAGGGGGAGAGAAAGATAAAAGATAAAATAGTAAGAAAAATTATCTATTGTTTATGAGACAATTTGTTTACATAAGAAAAATATGAAATCTTCAACTGTCTCATATAAGCAATCATTGCAAAACCAAGGGGGAGTAAACTATATGCAAATAGATATTTTTTCTTTGTTGTTGCTCCTAACCTACAGGTGGTTGTCATCATCAAAAAGGGGGAGAATGTAAATCATGAAGATTTTCATGATGTCAAGAAGAATTAAGAATTTTCTTGAGAAAGGGGGAGAATGTAAATCATGCAAGCTTTGATGGTGTTGAGAAGAAATCACATGTTTGTCATCATCAAAAAGGGGGAGAATGTGAATGTATGTATACATGATTTTGATGATGTCAAAAGAAGAATCAAACAAGGCTCATTTTGCTTCAAGATTAATACAAGATTGTTTCAACAAACAAAGCCTTGATTCAAGATTTCTTCAAGATCAAGCCTTGCCTCACAATGAAAGGTTTCAAGTCATTCAAGGCACATGTAATCGATTACCAATGGTTTGAAAGTGTGTAATCGATTACACATCATATGTAATCGATTACCAGAGACTCTGAACGTTGAGAATTCAAATTTTAAATGAAGGGTCATAATTGTTCAAGAAAAACAACTGTGTAATCGATGACACTAATTATGTAATCGATTACCAGAGAGGATTTTCAAGGAATATCGCCAACAGTCACATCTTTTCATTAGATTTGTGAATGGCCATCAAAGGCCTATAAATAGGTGACTTGGGCACGAATTTTATGCAGAGAGTTTTGCTTGGCAAAAATGTCTTATCCTCTCAAAAGACAATGAGAGAGATTCCAAAAGAACTTCATTGTCAAATGCTCTCTCAAAAGAAATCCTTGGCCAAACACTTGCAAAATCTATAAGGATTCCTACATGATCTTTATTGTAATATTCTTCTCTTGAAGAGAGAATTCTTCTTCCATTCTTCTTATTCAATGAGATTGGTTAAGAGACTGTGAGTCTCTTGTTGTAAAGGATTCCTGAACACAAGGGATGGGTTGTCCCTGTGTGGTTCAGACTTTGTAATGAATTTTACAAAGATAGTGGAAATCTCAAGTGGGTTGCTTGAGTACTGGACGTAGGCACGGGAAGTGGCCGAACCAGTATAAAATTGTGTTTGCATTCTCTCTTCCCTTATCTTATTTATTTTGTTGCAATCAATTTTTCCTTGCATGTTTATAGAACATTATTAAATTGATTGTTGTTGCTTCTTCTGCATTCTAAGCCTATCCCTCTTAAGATTATTGAGGCCACAAGGTCCAACACTGTTGAATTGGACCCCATCCAAGGTAGGTTTGTTTAAGCTTTCCTCAGTGAATCTACTAGCAAAAAATTTAACAGCTTCTTCCTTAACCACTTTAGGTTGCTGAACCCAAACATCATCAATGAAGATGCCTTGAATTGCATTATAATGTCTTCTAAAGTTTATGGTTTTATGAAAGAATGTTGTATTACTATCACCTTCTTTAAGCCATTTAATCCTTGCTTTCTGCCTCAGACTGTATTTAAGTACAGTAGTAATAGAAACAAGGATATATGATGAGAATCATCAAACTGTATTTAAGTTACCATTTTACCTTTCATTTGATGAATTTGTTACATCATTCTCTAGGTTTTCTTCAATATCCTGATTATCTCCTGTTATAGTAAAATTTTTAGAAAATAACAAAATTCAAATTGATCAGAAGCCACAAAGAATTAATACATTAATTCAAATTAAATACGAATGCCACAAAGAAACAAGTTTCAGGGCACCTTCAAAAAGGGTCCTTTCATGTTGAATCTACTACATTTCTCTACTGCATTTAGGAAAGACAACAGGGGAAAGGAATTATGTCAAGGATGAGCTATGCTTGCATTTTCTTTGCTGCATTTCTCTGCTGCATTTTCTATCAACATCCCTTATGAACCTATTGAATATCCAAGTGTCCGGGACCCCCAACCCCTCTGATATTAGCTCCAATATCTCATATGTTCTTTTACTGCTTTCATCTCCATTTATAACATGTTTTTCAAAAATACGAATGGCTTTTTGATTTAATTTTCTAAACCCTAAATTATGTTGTCATAGTATTTTCACATTCCATTGGGAGCGATTTTAGCCATTGATGATTCTGTGGTCATTGCTGTTTCGAAATTCAAACTGGTCCTGCGGTCATTGCTAGAAAGTCAATTGTGCTGAAGCCTCGAACTCAGGTATTTATATGTTTCATTCGAAAACTAATTTGAAATTGTTGTTGTATGCATTACTGGTATATTTGTAACTTATGCTATGCCTCTCTACATGACCTTTCTTTCATGGGACTGATATCTTTTAAGTATTGAATGTGATTTTGGCTCTCAGAACTTGTTAATTGTTAGTGTTGAATGTTTTTGTATTTTTATCTTTTTTTTTGCTCAGCAAAAATAGATATGTATTAGATAGATGAAATAGTACCAGAGGTACTGTGAGTACAGATATATTTTGAACATAGCTGGTAAGCGGTCTTTGATGAGTCTCCAGGTAAAAATCTTTGCCTTAGGTGGTATCTTAAGCTTTCACAGAAACACAATGCTCCCATCCACTGGATCCCCCCTTATTTCCTCCATCAGAAACTTGTAAGCAGTATTGGTCGAATAGATACCGCTCGAATGTTGCTTCCAAATCCAAGAATCTGCTCCTTGTTGCTGAACTGATATCAGTCCTGTTTCCTTTATGAATTCTGCAGCCATTGAAGCTTCACTATCGAATAGGTTTCTCCTCCAATTAAAATTCCATCCCCACCCTTCCTCCTTGTGGCTTCCCATGTGTCTGATAGTTTGTTGTTGTTGGTTAGAAACTTGATAGAGCGTAGGAAATTTGTCCATTAAAGTTCTATCCCCCCTAACCATTTGTCCTCCCAAAATCTGGTCATGTCTCCACAGCGCACCTTCCACTGAATTTGCTCTTTTATTTTGATTGACTCCTCTATTTGATTGAGCTGCCTTAGGTCCTTCCACCAATGGGAGTGTAAGCTGCTATTTCTTCCCTCATCTAAATTTCTCCACCCCCCATATATATTTTTATCTATTACCCTTCTGTATATATATTTTGTGACTGCCACTGCCTAGCCCTCTAATGTTGTAGGAAAAAATATTCATCTATGAGTTTTCCTCTCTCCCAACTCCATAGCTTCATTTCTGTCTCTGGCCTCCATATCTGCAAAGCTTTGAATAAAACACAAGTGACATGTGTCTGCTTCCAAGCCTATGGTTGTCCCCAAGTCCCATAATTGTTTGGCCTCTTCCAACAGCTGATTGTTACAAACAATTTTTCTTTTTAATCTCCCTTCTGCTTCCAATTTTTTTTTTGATCAGCAAAGGTAATCTATATATTAATTGGAGTACCAGAGGTACTTAATAGTACATAAAGGACCATACAAATGGTTCCACAATCAAACATTGATATTCTGAAAGGGAACCAGAGTATGGATATATATTTGCTATGAAATTTACATTAAATAGCCTCGTAACTGGTGAGTGTGGACGAGGTTAAAGATGCAGATGCTCCAGTTCCTGTACCCACTGATGAGGTTTCCTTAGTGGGGCAGGCACTTCACACCTTCCTTGCTTGGCCGACACATCTGGTCAAGTCTTTATCACACCAGGTACTTATTGTCCTTACTATATGTTTCTTCTTTTTAAATTAATTCGTTAAGCGTGCCTCAAATTTGGCTATTTAACTTTGTTTCATGAACAGGTAGCTGTGTCTCCGCCAAAACCACCTCCGAAGCCCGATCCGAAGGTCGATGATCCGCTTTATCTGATGACATTGACCATCCCAGAGCTTTTCTTGAGGCCTTATCAGGTTAGATGGGATGCCACCGTGTTCGGGGTCGTTAATCCAGATTTCCCCATGTACATAAAGCACGAAGACCTCTCTGAAATCGCACACGGTGGTCAATGTCTCAGCATATCAGTGTTACAGTTGTGGATTATGTAAGTCTTTATATAAAAGACTTTTATTTACCTAAGTTATGGCTTTCAATTCATAAATATTTAACTTTGACATAACATAAATAGGCATCTCACTGAAACATGTATGCGAGCGGGGAATTCTGATATCTATGGATTCCTCGAGCCTCAGTCCATTCAGAGGTCTGGCCAATCACAGTTTGAATCTGAAAGTTACATAAAGAGTTGCATGCAGAGTTCACAACGCGATGTGTATCTTGGAGCCTACCTAAATGGGTAAGTCACAAAATAACAAAATTTAATTAATGTTTACTAATGTACTAACCCATTTTAGGTTCCACTGCAGCGGACACTGGCAGATGGTGGTCATCTTGCCCAAGGAACACTTAGTTGTCTGGTTTTGTTCATTGCATAACAAGCTAGACAACTACCTTAAGGGGATTATTAATAAGTTAGTGTTCTTTTCAATACATTTGCATTGTAATACCTCAACGTACAACACCAATTTTTAATTGTTACTCATATGGAACAGTGCTATCAAGGGTCTTGATGATGCTCCACAACCTAAATCAAAGGCTCCTGCTAGGTGGATTGTCGTCAAGGTACGTCATTTACATAAAACTTCCACTTATATATATTTCTTTATGTGTCTGTACACTAGTTGTTTAATTAATATCCAAATTTCATTATGTATTTAGTGTAATAGACAAAAATGAACTACTGAGTGCGGCTACTATGTGATGCACTGGATGTCCACCATCATTTTAGGAACTTTTAGAAATAATTGGGAAGCGGTAAGTTTATTTCAAAGAAAATCGATTTATTTATAATTTGTATTACATTATTAACTTAATATGATTTATTTCATCATGCAGTATTTTAACGATCCTAGACCATTGGAGCCTGAGAGATTAAAAGCATTGCGGATCCAGTGGGCACAGTTTTATCTCCGAGTTAGAGATCAGGCCTAGGATTTAGGGACATTTTTTAACATTTTTGACATTTTTTACATTTTCTATGTAAAATGAACATTGAATTCATTTGTTGATTGTTCTTTATAATATATAAATCAATTATTTGATGTTTATTATCATTAAATTGCTTGAAAGCAGAATAAAATGTTTATTTGCTGTGAATTGGGCTTCCTGAAATTGCATTTGACAGGTACAATTTTGGGTTTACTGTAAAAACAGAAAGTATATATAAAAAAAAATACTTGAAAACAACATCGGTTATTAACAAAATCTGATGTTAATATCATAACCAACATCGGTTATAATAGAAAACCGATGTTAACGTTTGTATATTAACATCGGTTAACCGATGTCAGCGTTTGTATTTTAAAATCGGTTATCTGTAGATAACCGATGTCAACTATGGTACATTAACATCGGTTAATTATAAATAACCGATGTGACTATTTGAATATTAACATCGGTTATTTATAATTAACCGATGTTATACACAAAGAACTACACCAAATAAGTGTATGCATCATCAATGTTGACATCGGTTTTCTAGCAAAACCGATGTTAAAGGCATATATTAACATTGGTTTTTTTAGAAAACCGATGTTAAACTAACATATTAACATCGATATTACTGGAAAATCGATGTCAACGTTCATCATGCGTACACTTTTTTTGTTGTTGTTCATTGTGTTTAACATCGGATATTTAGAGAACCGATGTTGTCATATGTATGTTAACATCGGTTCTCCAAAACCAATGTTAACATTCATACATTCAACATCGTCACTTTCAACATCGGTTTTAGAACCGATGTAGAATGTTCTAAATAACCGATGTTGAAAGTGTATTTTCTAATAGTGTTATGTAGTTTTCAATACCACAATATTCTTTAAAGACTTATAAGATAACACCATCGCTCCATGATAAGTCCATCCAGTAACACCATAACATCAATAAGCAACATGAAATAAACATGTATTCAAGAAGAAAAATCAACACTAGATAAGGCAATTTTCTATTATTGAAGTAAAACAACAATGCAAAGCACCAACATAGTATTACCACTACCTATCTTCTTCATGTAAATGGTAAAGCAAAACAATGCACTTCAGATGTAAAGTAACTTCAAATATGTTGTTGTACTGTCCAGGACCCACAAAATCTACGTGGCACCCTACTTGGTACTCAGAGACACATGTCAACCCTCCACGTCAGCCTTGCTACATGAGCATGGACGCCTGGCCCTTAGCAGTCCCCAACAAACAGGTTATCTCCAACCTCACTAATATTCAAATGTATTTGAATATCTTATCCATTGGCAGGTAATTAATTATCTACAACGCCAAACATTATCTATAAGGTACAATTATCTTCTACCTTTTATCTTTAAGCAAATGTTTATCTCTAACATTATCTATAAGCTCCTGGCTATTATCTACAAGGTTGCAACAACCCCTACAACAAACAAGGACCAGCACCATCGCTCAACCAATATAAATACAGGTTCCATCGAACCCTTCTACATGATTGGCCACACACTCAGCACACGACAACAAGCATGTGCCCCTCTCTCTCTTTCTCGCTCATACGAGCCTTATTAAGCATATACTTGCTTTACTTTCCTAACTCATATTCTTACTTGAGCATCGGAGTCCTTTGTTTTGCAGGTCTGCTCTCCTGTCAAAGGCACCTCTCCAAGTCGGCGTGTGAAGTTAGGGACCCCACTCAACCACGTCCATCCTGACATGTCACGGTTTCAAATCTTAGTAAGAACATTTGGCACCCACCATGGGGCCCCGGTAAAAAATACCCCACGACTTCTTGTCAATCCTCTCACATTCATCCATGGTTAGGACTCGGTCTGACCTCAGACACGAGACCCCCCTCACAGACTCCCATCCTTGTTCGGCATCTATGACAGACACATGCATTCTACAACAACTCCAAAATTGCATTGCAGAGATGGAGCGACGCCACGAGGAAGAGTTGACAAAGCTAAAGACTGACCATGACCAACTAAAGGCTTGTGTTAGACGTCCCCACAGCGACGAGCAATCCGCCCACACCTTTCCTGAACGCACCCAAGGGGAATGACACCCTCGACGTACAGGCAACACTACAAATGATCTGAGTCTCTCCCACATGCACCATCCAGCAAGGATTGTCCGTCGACATCCTTTTGTCAACCACATTATGGAGGCAGACATACCCTTGGGGTGGAAACCACTCAACCTCGAGCGATATGATGGGACAACAAATCTAGACGAGCATCTGGATGCCTTCCAGACAAAAGCGAACCTCTACAGGAACGACGACGCGATTCTATGTCATGTCTTCCCTATGTCCCTCAAGGGGGCAGCATTGACCTGGTATGGCGGATTCCCACCTAGGTCCATAGACCAAGTTTGGTTTGTATGAATGGCTAGTGATGCCTTTTGGGCTCACTAATGCACCAAGCACCTTTATGAGGCTTATGCATCATGTCTTAAGGGATTTCATAGGTAGATTTGTAGTTGTTTATTTTGATGATATTTTAGTGTACAATGTAGGAGCCTAGATGATCACTTACGACATCTTAGGCAAGTTCTTTCAGTCCTTAGGAAAAGCACCCTCTATGCAAATATAGAGAAGTGTACCTTTTATGTAGATAATATAGTTTTCTTAGGGTTTGTAGTTGGTAGAAATGGGGTCCAAGTGGACCCTGAGAAAATCAAGGCCATCCAAGATGGCCCACCCCAAAAAGTGTGGGAGATATTAGGAGCTTTCATGGGTTAGCAAGCTTCTATAGAAGGTTCGTTCATAATTTCTCTACAATTGCATCACTTCTCAATGAGCTGGTGAAGAAGAATGTGGCATTTAGTTGGGGTGAAATTTGCTTTGCTCAAAGAAGCTTACTAAGGCACCTGTTCTAGCTCTTCCTAACTTTTCTAAAACTTTTGAGCTAGAATGTGATGCCTCTGGAGTGGGAGTTGGAGCTGTATTGTTACAAGGTGGGCACCCTATTGCTTATTTTAGTGAAAAACTTCATAGTGCTACCCTCAACTACCCCACCTATGATAAAGAACTTTATGCCTTAATAAGAGCCCTCCAAACTTGGGAACATAACCTTGTTTCCAGGAATCTGTCATTCATAGTAATCATCAATCACTTAAGTACATTAGAGGGAAAAGCAACTTAAACAAAAGGCATGCAAAATGGGTAGAGTACTTAGAGCAATTTCCATATGTTATCAAATACAAAAAGGGAAAAACAAATGAGGTAGTTGATGCCCTCTCTAGGAGACACACATTGTTTTGCTCCCTAGGAGCTCAAATTTTAGGATTTGATAATATTAGGGACTTGTATGATTTAGATGAACATTTCTCTCCCATTTACAAGAGTTGTGGGAAAAAGGCCCAAGATGGATTCTATTTGGTTGAGAGGTATTTGTTCAAAGAGGGAAAGCTTTGCATACCCCAAGGATCCATTAGGAAATTACTTGTGAAAGAGAGCCATGAGGGTGGGCTCATAGGCCACTTTGGGATAGACAAGACCCTTGTTTTACTCAAAGAAAAGTTTTACTGGCCCCATATGAAGAAAGATGTCCATAAGCATTTCACTAGATGTGTGGCTTGTTTACAAGCCAAGTCTAGGGTGATGCCTCATGGGCTATACACACCCTTACCCATCCCCTCTACACCTTGGGTAGACATTAGTATGGACTTTGTCCTTGGGCTTCCTAGAACCCAAAGAGGTATAGACTCTATCTTTGTGGTGGTGGATAGGTTTAGCAAGATGGCACACTTTATACCATGCCACAAGGTGGATGATGCTTCCCACATCTCAAAACTCTTTTTTAGGGAAGTTGTGAGACTTCATGGTTTGCTTAGGACCATTGTGTTAGATAGAGATGCTAAGTTCCTTAGCCACTTCTGGAAAACCTTATGGGCTAAGCTAGGAACTAAACTTCTTTTCTCTACCACTTGTCATCCACAAACTGATGGGCAAACAGAGGTAGTGAATAGGTCTTTATCCACCCTTTTAAGGGCTCTTCTGAAAAGAAACCATAAGTCTTGGGATGAGTATCTTCCTCAGGTAGAATTTGCCTACAATAGGGGGGTTCATAGAACCACCAAGCAGTCCCCTTTTTAGGTCGTCTATAGGTTCAATCCCCTAACACCGTTAGACCTCATTCCCCTCCCACTAGACACTTCTTTTATACATAAAGAAGGGGAATCAAGGTCAGAGTTTGTAAAGAAGTTGCATGAGAGGGTTAAGAACCAAATAGAGAACCAAACAAAGGTGTATTCAACTAAAGGCAATAAAGGAAGAAAAGAGCTTGTTCTTAATGAGGGTGATTTGATTTGACTCCATCTTAGGAAGGATAGATTCCCTACTAAAAGGAAATCCAAGCTTAGCCCTAGAGGGGATGGACCTTTTCAGGTTTTGGAGAGGATCAATAACAATGCCTATAGGTTGGATCTCCCAGAAGAGTATGGAGTCAGCACCACTTTTAACATTTCTGATTTAATTCCTTTTGAATGTGGAGCTGATATTGAGGAGGAGGAACTAACAGATTTGAGGTCAAATCCTCTTCAAGGGGGAGGGGATGATGATATCCTCCCTAGGAAGGGATCAGTCACTAGAGCCTTGAGAAAGAGGCTCCAAGAGGATTGGGCTAGAGCTGCTGAAGAAGGCCCTAGGGTTCTCATGAACCTCAAGGTAGATTTATGAGCCCATGGGCAAAGGTTTGGTCCAATTATCTTTGTACATATTATATTAGGATGTTATTATATTTGGTCCTTGTATTTAGGGCTCCATAATGTAGGTAGGCTACCCTAGAAATATAGGATTTTTTAGCCCTTGTATTTTAAGGCACCTAGACTAGTTTTTGTATTAGGGGTAGTTTTTTAATTTCACATGCACTAAGTGAATATTTGATGTGTGTGTTGGGAATTAAATTTAATTGAATTGGTAGAAGCCCAATCCAATTAAATTTTAGAGGGGGGGGGTGAGGATTTGCTTACTACACCCCATTGCCATATCATATAGTCACACTTTGTGCATGTCCTTCATGTTTTACATGTCTCATGACACCTAAGCACACTTAGTGGAGAATCTTGGAATTGATCTTGGATTAATGGGCTGAACCATAACTGAAATTCACTAATCATAATTAGTGAAATTTTGGCTCCAAAAATTCAATTTCAAATTCAAGTGAAATTTGAATTTAAATTCAAATTTCCCTCCAATTTTTTGTGACACTTAGGCAATAAATAGAGGTCATGTGTGTGCATTTTTTCAACTTTGATCATTTTGAGAATTAAACTTCAAAGTTCACACTTCTTTAGAGGCACTAAATTTCGTGCTCTTCTCTTTCTTTCCCTTCATTCATCTTCTTCTACCTTCAAGCTCTTATCCATGGCTTCCTATGGTGGTGAGCTTCTTCTAGACTCATCTTCTACTTGAAGTGGCATCTCCGTTCATCTTTCTCCTTCTCCATTCCACTGCAATCAGACCTCAAGAAGCAAAGGAATCCATTGATGAAGAAGATCCAAGGCCTACAAGCTCCACATGGAGCTACATCAAAGCCCCCAAAGTCACTGCCACCCAGACCGATGGTAGAATCAGACAGAAAGGAAGACATTATGGTGGATGGAAGTACCTTGGGAAGTTGGAGGAAGAAGAAGGGGAAACCAAAAATCTAGAAAGCACAAAATCAAGCAAGAAAGCATGGAAACAAGAAGGCAATGAACAGTTACCCGAAATCAAACGCCCACTCCATTTAAAGGGGAGACAGACTCTTCGATAACTGGCGGGAGCTAAAGAGGTGACCTAAAATTTCGCACCATAATGCTCCCCACTCACGTACGAACCGCCACTCCAATATGTCCCCATTCCGTAAGTGACACATATGCAAGAGTGTTGCGCGTGCCCTGCACACTCTTATTGCAATAAAAAAATGTAACGTTTGTCTTCAATGCACTCTCCAACAGTCAGAAAAGGGCAGAGTTGTCAAATCTGATGATTTACCTTACGTGACACGCCAAAGACATGTCTATCATGGACAACTTGACAAAAGTAGCCTGGACAACACTTGTCCAGGCTAGGGGGATTGACAAGCCACATCGACCTGCAATTCGCTTACACTCGTTAAGGTTGCCACACCTGACATAGAATAACACTCCTCCACACTCAGGGGCTTGACAAACTCGTCACCCACTACTAGTCAAGACTACTATCCTGGACATCAGACAGACTCCCTCAACACAAGACAAACTCCTTGGACAAGACACATGGGACAATCTATTTTATCACTGGACAACCTCTTTCACCCGTAAGCCGGCTCAGAGCTTGGGGGCTTATGTACTGTTCAAGACCCACAAAATCTATATGGCATCCTACTTGGCACTTAGAGAAACGTGTCAACCCTCCATGTCAGCCTTGCTACAAGAGCGCAGACGCCTGGCCCTTAGCAGCCGAGCTTTCCAACAAAAACAGGTTATCTATAACCTAACTAATATTCAAAATGTATTTGAACAGGTTATCTATAACCTAACTAATATTCAAATGTATTTGAATATCTTATCCATTGGCAGGTAATTAATTATCTATAACACCACACATTATCTACAAGGTACAATTATCTTCTACCTTTTATCTATAAGCAAATGTTTATCTCTAACATTATCTATAAGCTCTCGACTATCTACAAGCCAAAAATTATATACAAGGTTGCAATAGCCCCTACAAACAAGGACCAACACCCTCGCTCAACTAATATAAATACAGGTTACATCGAACCCTTCTACACGATTAGTGACACACTTAACACACGACAACAAGCTTATGCCCCTCTCTCTCTTTCTCACTCATATAAGCCTTATTAAGCATATACTTGCTTTACTTTCCTAACTCATATTCTTACTTAAGTGTCAGAGTCCTTTGTTTTTCAGGTTTCCCCTCTTGTCAAAGGCACCTCTCCACGCTGATGTGTGAAGTTCGGGACCCCACTTAACTGTCTCCACCCTGACATGTCACTGTTCCAGATTTTGGTAAGAACAGTTGTCAAAACACAAGCTAACAGAATCCACGCTCTCACAACTTCTAGAGTTGGAGCCACCACCTTAATCACATAACTAGGGTACTAACCATCATTACAATAACGGTGACCTCATTACAAGAGAAAAACTAATTACCAAAGGATACAAATTGTTGGTATTTTAACATTATCGATGAAAACTTACTAACAAATTTGAATCCGTCGATATGTGATCTTTTCCGATGGATTTAAATGCACTGGAAATTTTGTTATTTACTAATAGACTTTACCAATGAATTCTTTATGTCTGTGTTTATAAATTCGTGGATAACATTTAAATCCATGGGTAATGATGAAATTAAGAGAGAGAGAGAGAGAGAGAGAGAAAGAGACAGACAGACAGACGGAAAACAATCTGATTTGGTGATGCCAACAAATAGAAAAATATTTTTTTAATCATGTTTAAAGTTGTTAAATATTATTATACATATTAAAAGTTTTTTATTCTTATTATGATTAAAACAATTTATAAAATATATTTTAAAATAATCATCACACACTGAAATTCAAAATACGACACAAAATTTTGTCATTTCTAAGTCCTGATGATGTTGTGGTACTCTTTAATAGCTGACACATCTTATCTAATATCAGACATCTAGCCAAGTAGTATGATAAAAATAGATGCCTTAATTAGAGGTATTAAACATTGGTTTAATTGACACGGTTATCATTTTATTATATGGCTATAGTTAATGTTAAGTAATCCATGTCTCTATATAGTATTCATATGTGGAAAAATAAAAATAAATTCTTAAATGTTAAATCTTTTATGTCGAGAAATGACATTGATTGTGCAAAGCTTGTTAATATACTTCAATTCTAGCTACTTGACTAATTTTAGGTTGAGGCTGAAACAACTTGGTTTTTACATTTTTGTAGGCTTGAGGTAATGATGATAGGTCATTCCAAAGGTTGAGAAGAATGCTTGGAATGTCTTATGCACATTCAATCTTCTTACGCCATCTCAAGCTCAAATCTACTATGTGATTTTCTTATTTTTTGTTATAGAGTTCCTGGACGTGAAGGAAAACCAAGTGTCAGATTCTTTGGCCAAGACAAATGTAAGACCTGTATTTTTACTAATTTGTGAAAAAGCGACTGAATAATTAAAAAGATAAAATTTAATTTAATTTCAATGCTAAAATATTAACCAAGAATTTTTTGTTGTATTTTGTGATTATTTCTACAAAGATTTTTATAGAAATTCAACTTGTTTGGCTATTGATAGTGTAGAAATACACTGTGTAATAGTTGACATATAAAGTTGAAGCTAGATAATTTACTCATAATTAATTATATTTAATTATAGTTAGATTAAAGATGTCAAAGTGATTTTCATAACTTATACATCAAAGTGAAGTAATAAAGATCATCTGACAAAGTCTGAGAACCTATACTGCAGTATCAGTTGGAACTGACTGTCAGACACTTAATCAAGACTTTTTCATCATCCACATAGACACATGAGAGACTTTATATTCATTCTAACACTTATTTCAAGTCACATAATTCCATTTGGACAAGAAATAGCTAAACCTGAAATTTCTAATGAAACCTGCTGATAACTCTGTATTCCTTACCAGTACATATAACAACTTTTTATTTTCCCTAAATAGGGTGGACCCACATTTTCCACCTAACCAAGTAATTCTATTTGAACTAAGCTCATAGAAAAGTAACCAAACTAACTTAACTACATGTACTTGCTAAGTACACATTTACTTTACCTATTTTCCATGCATTGTACATAAAATTAGGTTAAATAAAATCATTTCAAATCTATCCCTAGCTACTGGATGAAATATCTTGTTGGGAGAGACACCAAAATTAAAATTTTACAACAACTTCTTCATTAAGACTTGACCTATTTTTCTATTTCTTAAATTATCCTTACTTATGCCTTTAAACCTAAGTCCATTTTGACACAAAACACACTCATTCTCCCCTTATATTCACATGGATCAGATCAACACACACACACACACACACTCCATTTTATCTCATTTCCAAGCTCAAAGTGTAGAGAGAAGAAGAGAAGGAAGAAGGGTAAGTTGAAAACCCTAGATCTAACTTTCATTTCCTCGCGAATCTCTCTATTTTCTCTTGATTCCTACTCTTTCCTTTTCATTTTAACACCTCAAGTGACTATTTATTCTTGAGGTTAAGTGAAGGATAAGCCATGTTTCCATTCTCTCATGGTTAGCTGAGGTTAAGTGAAGGAGAAGCCAAAAGGGGGCCATTTCCACCATTTGCTTGTTGCTAGTTTAAGTTGGCTATGGAGAAACCCATAAGGAAAGCTACCTTGTGTGTGTTATGCATGCTTTGTGGTGTTTTTTTTGTTGCTTTTTATGGCGTTTATTTTGTGATATATGGTTTGTTTTAAGATGATTTGATGAAATCATGTGAAATAGCATGATGTGCTCAAAGATAGCATGAATCTGTTGGTGTTTTTGCTTGTACACTGTGACTTGTTTTTGTTATATATTGAGTTGTCATTATTATTTCCAGCTGATTCAACTTTTAAATGAAGTAAGACTTAAAACACTACAAAATGGACACCTAAAATACCGAAGAAGGTTTATAAACAAAGGAGATACACTTCCTAGAAGTTGACCTATGCTTTCTGGAAAATGTTGGTGGGCAATACAAGCCTTTTAGCAAATCGTTAACTCTCCATGAAACTTTTGATCTTTGAGTTTAAAGCATAAAAAGTTAGACTTATCAAGATTTAAAAGTACATATCACATGTTGAATTCCATTGAGAACCCTATTTCCTATGATTTTTGAGATTTGAAACTTGTGTATTGGATTCTGACACAAAAGTACTTTTAGACTTGTTTAGTACTAGAACCATAACAAAGGATCTACACATTGGATTTTTACAAGGTTTGAATTTTTAGAAACAGGAAAGAATCCTCTAAAACATGGTAAGAGACTCTCTCAAGAATAAGTACTTTTGTGATTTAAAACTGAGAGATGAATGGGTTGATCCTTTTGTAGGGATAGTGTGACCTCTCAGTCTTCTTTATTTTATTCAAATATTTGCATATTTTTAATTGATGAACGAGTTGATTTTTTTGAAAATAGAAAAAACAAGATTTAAAATGATACATGGCATGTACAGAACTAAAATGTTTTGGTCACTCAAATGATTATCTTTTTCAGACCTTGAAAATAGAACAACAAAACCCTAAGTTTTTCAATTTGCCTTAAATAAATTAATTGAATGATTTCTATAACTTTTGGAAATGGAATTTAGTGATTTGATAAATCAAATTAGTGAGTTTAAATATGATATTCAAAGATTAATAAGTAAGATTCAATGTTTTTATAACTATTAAGATATTCTATCTTTGAAAATAAGTTGAAATCTTTTCCTACTTAAGTAGGAGTTGACTTTCTTTCACGTTTTGGCAATTTCCTTGATTTCAAATTGTATTTTGATCATTTTGAAAATAATAACTAATGTAATATAATTAAGCTGAATTATTTAGTAATTAAGTGATTGTTCGATATGTTGTTGGAAAAGTTGCTCAATGAGAACCTTGTGTTGAGGGGTTGCTCTAGGAGGACCTCTACTTATCTTTAATTTGGAGTTGCTTTAGATAGGATCCTGTTGTAGTTGTTGATGGAACAAGGATAAGTGTTGTACCTTGTTGACTTAATAAGAGTTATTTGTGTTGCGAGTCTTGACGTTGTTGATGGTGATGTGTTGATCCATACATGCATGAGACAACGACTTCGACCGTGCATGTTGTTGCTGTATAAGCTATGCAATGACAATTTTAGTTGTGTTAGTGAATACACACATAAGTATGGGGTTGCTTGGTGGGACCCCATACCTAATGTGGGAGAGATTGGTGGAGGATGGAGTTCCTTAGAGATGGATGGATGGGTGACTACTCACATACTTCTATCCTGACATGACCACTATATCACTACTCAAATTAGGCTAGAATTGCTGCAAATCTTATGTTGCGGTAAGCCACTACTCACATACTTCTATCCTGACATGACCACTATATCACTTCACAGATTAGTTTTGCATGGAATCCCCAAATAGTTTTTGGCACGTGTTAGTGTTGTTATCCTGTTAGGGTGTTGTTAATTTTACTATGATTAAGGGATTATTGGCATGATCACTCAACATGTGAATCTCCATGGAGTAGTCATTGCATTGCGAGTAGGAAAGGTCTTGATGTTGCTTTGCAAAAGTTGTTGTGTCGCATAAGTTGTCTAGTATTGTATGAAAATTCATATATGATAAGATATATATGTTGGATTTATCTCTTATATTTGGTTGATGATAAATGCACATGAATGATTGACATATCCTTTGTCGTATTGTTTATCTACTTTGGTAGATGTCATATGATTAGCTACATTCCCACAATATGTGTGTGTGTGTGTGTGTGTGTCTCTGTGCCTTGTTTTCAATAGCTTATCCTTGCATTGTTGCACATGTGGTTTTGTGTTTGTGATGATCTCGAATGATGGGTTCGTGGGAGCAAATGGATGAGATTCAGGACCCACCCTTGGTTATTCTTCGATTATACTTTATTTTCACATTCTTCGATGGTAAAACTTATCAAGATGTCGCCACGAGAGATGATCAGTTGACTAGATACATACTCGTCACACATGTATCTGAAGAGGATGCATCATCTTCATGCGATGGTCTTTGAACCTATGAGTATAGACTTCCCTTTCAAGTCTTTGGTCTGACATCACCTAGCATGTCGACGAATGGTAGTACAAGGGAACTTACCATGAAGATGTTACATTAGTGATTCAAATGATATCACGTCTCTTTTGTCTCTAGACTTTGATGGTAGAGGGAGATTTCTTTAGAAGTCTCCTGAGGTTTATGTTTTGGAATTAGTGTATGATCAACATAAGAAGTGCGTAATGTACCCCCTTCCCCATTTTGGATGTATTACAATAGGTAATGGATACTTTGTTGATGTATTACAATAAGTAATGCATACTTTCCCATGCATTTATAGTTTCTTTTTTATTTATTTCCTTTTTGTGTTAATATTTTTAGTACATTTTCATTTTTTTTCTTTGTTGTAACTACCAATGTAGATTTGAAGTATTCATAAGGTCATTGTAAAAACAAAAAAACATTGCCACAAATGTCTTACTCACATAACACTTTACTTTTCGCACCATCCCAAATCTTATTTGTGATAATTGCGAACCTTAATAATTAGAAAATATTGTCATTAGAGTGTTTGAAAATAATTAAAATAAGGAAAATTATAAGATCATCTAATTGATTTAATAAGGGAAAAATAATTTAAAAAATGTTTGAAAGTTATTAAATTTTGGAGGAATTTAGAAATATATAAAAAATATTTTTTAAACAATGAAGAAAAATAGTACAATAAAAAAAAGTGATTTTCCTAAAATAAGAAATAATCACACACTGAAATTCAAAATTTGATACCAAAAATAATAATATAACATTTATAATAACTAATTTCTATAATATATTACCATGGCGTTAAAATATAATAACATGATGTATTATGTATTGGTATTAATTAATTATCATAAATGTTATAATTTATTAAAATTAAGTTGATCTAAAAATTTAAAATTAATACGAAATTTAATTAATAATATAACGGTTAAGAATGAGCCAATATTCTTATCAATATCAATACTATATTACTATATACAAATACAAGGACTACAAAATGACAACTTTTTACAGGTGACACTTTCACATCAAACAGTAACAAAAGGAGTGAATAGGCAATTTAGTCCCTGAGATTGTAACCACTTTGCATATTAGTCCCTGACTTAAATTTTAATTCATAATAGTCCCTAACTTTACATAAGTTTTGCAAAATAGTCCCTATCGTTAATTTCTCAGGTGACGGCGTTAGTGAGGTGTATAGGTGGCAATTCAGTGCCACGTAGATTGTCCAACGTGGCACTGAGGTCTGCATCTATAAATTCTCTCTCACATGCAAGGTTGCTTCTTCTTCCCCAAAAAAATTAGGGTTTACGAAGCTGCTGGTTGCTTCTTCTTCTTCTTCTTCTTCCCACGCTGAGTTGCTTCTTCTTCTTCTACTCTGAGGCTCAGTCCCTGCTGCTTGTTCACTTGATTTGTCCATGTCTGCAAGTGGTAGTTGTTGTGCATTTTCTGGTAGTTTCATTCGGCAATGCCACCATGGAAGACGTGCAGCTATTCGAACTGCAAGAACAAGGAGAAACCCAGGAAGGTTATTCTATACTTGTGCATTACCCCAAACAGACCCAGATAACTGTCAATTTTTTCAATGGGTTGAAGAAGAAAACCAACTTTCTAATTCGTCTTCTATCTCAAGAGAAACAATGGTAGTGGCTGATTTGAGGCTACAAATTGAAGCTTTGCAGAAGAAAATGAGAAATTTAACAAACATTGTGTTGTTAGGTTTTTCATTTTTAATTGTAATGTTAGTTTTAGGGGGAATGTACTTTAGGTAAAATGTGTAATAGCAGCTTTTGATATTGTAATTGTTGTTTTGCTGAAGAATTTGTAGTAGGAAGTAGCTTTTGTAGTGTAATAGCAGCTTTTGTTGCTACTGTCAATTGTTGTTTTGCTGAAGAATTTGTAATAGGAAGTAGCTTTTGTAGTGTAATAGCAGCTTTTGTTGCTACTGTCAATTATCCATTTCAATTAAATATAATTTGTTGGTGAAATTTGTTGCTGAAATTTGCAGTTTATTAAATATAATTTAATAAAAGAAAGAGAATTAGGTAATAAGAAGCAACTCATAATGTATGTTGGGATGGATTGTACTACTCCAACTCCAAATCCAACACAGTGTATAATTTATAAAAGAAAGAGAAGAAACATGACTTTAGATCAATTTCACATAATATTTGACATCCCAAAGCATGGTAGTTAGAAGCAATTGTTCAGTAGGCCTTCAAACTATACAACTACACATCCTAATATTTGACATCATTTCACATGCCAGTGAAGCTTTCAAAATATACAACTACACATCCTAATATCAAAATGCAACAAAAAATGCTTCTTCAGTTTTCTTCATCCGCAACCTTCAAACTCAGCAACCTTCAAAATGCGCAACAAAAAATGGATCTTCAGCAACCTTCAAAATGCAACAAAAAATGGTTCTTCAGTTTTTTGCATCATCTTTATCAGCAACCTTCCTTTTTTTGGCTCTTGTTATGGCTAGCTTATTCCTTGCTATTGGTGGAACAATAGTTGCAGGGACCTCCATGTCACTATCTTGTGACAAATGAGGCTGAGATAAATTAATCTCCACCGGATCTTGTTGAACATGAGCAGCAGCTTCTTCAGCCTCATTCAAAGCTTGTTCATCTTGAGATAATAGGTGGTCATCCTCATTGGAAGTTGATGGTGCAACATATTTCTTTGGCCTAACAGGAACTCCAATATTTTTACAGCTTCTAATGTTATGATTGGTTTGGCCACACCTTCCACATGTAAACTCAGCCAATTTCCTCTTTAGCTTATGTCCTGTGACATTGTCCTCATCTACAGATCTCCTTCTATTTTTCTTTGGCCTTCCTCTTTGGACCTTTTTATGTGGTGGAACAGGGTGTGTATACTGTGTCTGGGCCCAATATTGTGGTCCTTGGACTGGTTCAATAAAATGCTGGTATGTCTTATTATAAGCTTCTATTGACAGCCACTCATGACACATGCCCTCAGGCTTCCCTCCTTTGTGAGTTATTGTTGCAATGGCATGTCGGCATGGCATCCCTACATCAAAGTTGTAAAATCAGCACACATGTAGGTTAGGAATGAAAAAAAACTATAAAAAACACAACCTGTTAGTTGCCATACTCCACAAGTGCATGTCCATTCACCTAAATTGACCTCAACCTTATTCCCCCACATGTGGACCTCATATCTCAGGCCCATGTTATCACCACACCAAATGGAAGTCCATTGATTAGCAAAATGGAATTCTTTTTCTAGTCTTTTATACTGCACTGGACATAATGGTCCAGGTTTTCCAGAAAGTTTAACCTTGCGGGCAGCCATGGTTCTCATGATATAACTTCTAATTTCTTCAAGCATTGTGATAATAGGCTTGCATCTATACTGCAGAATTCTGGAATTGAATACCTCACAAGTGTTGTTGCATATATTGTCCACCTTGGGTGTTGTACTGAAGTGGGCTTTTGTCCATGCTTGTTTGGGCCATTTATTCAAATACTCCCAAGCCTGGCAGTTGATTGTCTTCAAATGGGCCATATGGCCTTCAAACTCAGCAACAGTAGTGGATTTTGCACATTGCCACACAATTCCTTTAAGTTCCTTGCTTTTCCATTGCTTTGTAAAATTTTTCCAAAGATGCAAGACACAAAATCTATGAGGTGCACCAGGCATGACTTCCTGTAAAGCTGGAATAAGTCCTTGAAAAATTGCAGCAAAGTAGTAAATACTTCTGGACTAGTCCCTAACTTATGTCATTAACTTCAATTAAATACCTAACTTATGATAACAATTGCAAATCACACCATGTCATACCTTTTGCATGTCTGACATGAAATTCCACCCATTCTGTATGTAATCCCCAAGATCTTCATGCAACAAAGTTAAAAACCATTTCCAATTGTCTTTGTTCTCAATGTCCACAACAGCATAAGCAATAACATAGATGTGGTTATTGCCATCAAGCCCAACAGCAGAGAGCAAGTTTCCTCCAAATGCACTCTTTAGGAAACATCCATCTAGACCTATGAATGGTCTACATCCAGCAACAAACCCCTTTTTACAGCCAGCAAGACAAATATATAGCCTCTGAAATTGTGGTGGACCTTCTGGACTTGGCACTGTGTTGATCTTAACTGTTGATCCAGGATTGCTCCTCAACAATTCATGTGCATAATCAAATACTTTGGCATATTGTTTCCTCTCATTCCCTTCCACTAATTGCTTTGCTTCTTTCATGGCTCTCCACATCTTTGTAACTTCAATGTGCACTCCAAACTCTTGCTTGAAATATTCCAAAGCTTCAACACATTTAAGGGTTGGCTGCATTCTGAGTTTGCCCTCAAGTTTACTGACCACCCACTGTCTATTTGCTTGTTTGTTGTTCACTTCTCTGCAGCAATTATGGTTATGCTTAAATGTCTTTATCTGAAAAGAGTTTCTAACTTCATTCTTTGCACAGTAGATTTCCCAATCACAAAATGCCTTCTTGCATTTTGCTCTAGCCCTCTGTTTATCATTCTTCTTCCACTTGAACTCCCTGCCCATCAATATGCTATACTCCCTCAAGGCAGATTTAAATTCATCTAGAGTACCAAACTCCATCCCTAATTCCAACTTCTGTTCACCAACTCCACTACTTTGACTATATTGAGGATAAACTTCAACATCCTCATCTTCATCATCACTACTAATGGGGATATTAAGCTCCTCTGAATGATAACCATCTGTCTCAACTTCAGCTTCAACTTCATTCAACATACAAGAGAAATTTATAAACCACTCAGCATCTGTCTCATCACTGTCAACTTCCCTTTCCTCCTCACTATCAGCAACATCTCTCTCTTCACCATCAGCATCTCTCTCCTCACCAGCTTCAGCATCCCTCTGCTCACTACCATCTCTTTGCTCACCAGCATCAGTATCCCTCTGCTCACTACCATCTCTTTGCTCACCAGCATCAGTATCCCTCTGCTCATCACCATCCCTCTGCTTACCAGCATCCATCTGCTCACCAGCATCTGTCTGCTCTCCAGCACCAACATCTGCATCAATGGTCATAAAGTAAAAATTAATCATATTAATTAATTATGGTAACCATGTCGGACCAAGTACAGATGAATTAAAACTTACCTTCCTCATGGCCAGCAACAGGTACATCATCTAAATCATCCTCATTCTCAACAACTTTTCGAATTGGATAACATTCCAAGTACAACATTTGTGGGACTTCTTCTAAAATTGGATCTACTTCATGATGAAAATAAACATTTATCTCATTCTCATTTTCAAAAGCATCCCTAACTAAGTGTAATATATCTCCATCAGTTGTACAACTCCTTAACCCATGATTAAAATCTAAGTCCTTATCAATCAACCAAAAACATTCTCCTATATTACTATACTTCTTACAAGCTTTCACCAGATCATATAAGATAAATGCATTCAGGCAATCTGCAGATATATCCTCCCAAACGTCAAATTCTCCGCCTATATATTCAACCTTTCCATCACTGGCACGTGAAGTGAATCTTCCTCCATGGTGCAATACTAAAGTTATATTATCATTCATTCTACACAATCAGAAACCGCAAACATGGTCAGATATTAGGAAATAAAAAAACCTACCTCAAAAAGCGCGAAGACATTGACATTGTCAAAAACCGCGAAGACACAATCAAAAACCAAAAACATTGTCATCTATAAAAACAGAGCATCATAAACGAAAATAATAAACGATCATAAACCTCCCTACGAAGCGCGAAGACAATGCCGCAAATGAAACCCCTCGAACATGTAAAACCCCAAATCAAACCACCAAAACAATGCAAACGAATTGAATGAAACCACCAACCTGACAAAAAGCGCGAACCCTCAATCACGAGAATGCAGGGGAGGGAAGAGCAACAATGAAAGGGAAAATGGGTTTACTTCATTTTTGATTTCTTTTAAACCTAATTTTTCAATTCAGTCCTTGCCTTGCCACATAATATTGCTGACTTGGACTCAAACCTGCCACATTGGATGCTTACATTTGCCAAATAGACATTTGACTAACGGAGGAAATTAGATTTTAACAGCAGGGACTTATTTGCATAACGGAGGTAAAGTTAGGGACTATTATGAATTAAAATTTAAGTCAAGGACTAATATGCAAAGTGGTTACAATCTCAGGGACTAAATTGCCTATTCACTCGTAACAAAAGGCATATTTTGAATTTTAACTAATTGTGGAATTAACAAAGACAAGCAACAACAGCTCCTCTTACAATCTCAACTGAAACAATTCACAATATGGATAAAGGAAAAGCCCAATAAACCAAGTCCAGCCACACACAAAAGGACAAGGAAGGAACATGTATGTTACAGACATACAATCATTGACGGTAGAATGGTCAAAAGCCAAAAGCCATCGAGCAATCCAGGGTATGTTTGTTTACCCGTTTGGACCTCCAAACGGCCATTCACGGGGCATCGAACGCCACTCCCATATCTTTGGCAATTTTTTTTCCATTACGTTGAATGCAATTATAATGAAAATGTATGTTGAATCCAAAATAACATGCCACTTGCTTTCCGTTAAACGCTACCTAATTTCTCTTGGCAATTTCTCTTCGCCTCAAATATGTTGTATGTATTTTATTTTATTTTTTATACTAATTTTTAATTCTAATATTAATTAAAAATGTATTTTTATATGTAGATATTTTAATAATTTTTTTGCAAATTTGATGTTTTTTTATTTTATAATAGGCCAACAATTTTTAACAAAATGTAATAATATATTATCAATTTAAGTATACTTAAAAAAATAATGAAATAAATCATAGTATTCTATTTTAAATTCTATTCAAACTTGATTTCTAATTTATTAATTATATGATCATTGCAATTTTCATCAAAATCATTCAAATAAATTTCATTTTAACCAAAGTACTTTTACAATAAAGGATCCAAACATAAAAAATCATGTTTGTATTTCCATTATATTCTCACTTAATTGACACAAATTCTAGAGTACTATTTTATGAGAAGTAACAATTTGTTACTTTTCATCGAACAAACATTTGAGACCTCTCAAATGTTAAACAAATACGCACAAACAATTTATATTCAACTTAAGTTAAAAAGTTAAGTTATGCTGAACTTTGCAAATTGTAATCGAAATACACGCAAACGTTGTTTCAATTCTTCATCAAAGTGGAAAATTTTCAGACAAACCATCAAACAAGGCTCTCCAACACTAAAAAAAATACATTTGAAGAAGGTATTCATAGGTCTGTCACCTTTCTCTTTTTTTTTCTTTTTTTTTTTTGAGAGAACTGTCACCTTTCTCTCTAATGAACAAAATTATTTTCATTTGAATTTGGAAATGATTTAGTTTAGTGGGAATGAGTGTTGCAAACCGCTGTATAAACTGGTTATGGATTTCACTATCAAGGGTCTCCTTGCTCTCTACTTATTGCCTGAACTTATTCCGTGGCCAACAACTTCACCCTGTTGCTGAGATTTGTCTGGCGAAGGAGAACTGAAAGATCATGGTCAAGGTTATTCGGAATGAGAGTTGTACTTCCTCCGTCGTCGACAACCATTATTAGGAAAGTATTTCTTCTTTCTTCTTTATCTTTTCCTCTTCTCAACAAAAATCCTACTATGAGAGTGATGTTTCTTATCTTACTGTGAGTATTTTTCATTTGCTCATTAAAATATTTTTTACTATTAAATTAGTTTTGATCATTTTACTTATTATTGGTGTTAGTTTTAGGAACCAAAATAATGTTTGTCAAAGTCACAAATGGATCAAAATTCTGGTGTACACTTGGTAAGCTCTTTATACCAAACTTTGAACACCTCCGATTTTGGAATGTTCTAAAGTCTGATTTTAACCTTCTATGTTTCCTACCATTTTCTTAGATTTTGCATTCTTATTATTATGTATTTGTGTTTGTGGAATTCGTTTGCTTGGTCCTTGCTAAGAAGAAAAATTAAAGAATCTAAAGGTCGCTAGTTGCTGCAAACCCCATAACTACAACGATAAAATCAGTGAGTGTCTACCCAGAAACTTTATAATTAGAGTTTACAACAAGCCAACCTACGGATAGATTTTCAAATTGGATTTACACTGGAATAAATGGGTTTTGCAGTCTGAATGTGTCATTTAGCACAAAGGGATATTAGAGATCACAAGAGATAGCCAAATAAAAAATCACAAAGAAATCTGAACTACAACGCAAAAGCCAAAGTTATAGAGAGAAAAATGAAGAAAGTAATTACATTTTTAAATTGATCAATTCAAAGAATCAAATTTTGTAAATTGATCACTGCATGTTGTTTAGAGCCATCTAGGGGTCTATTGACTTTACTGCTTTTGAAATTTTTTTCCTTTTCTCTTTTAGGCAGTTGCAATTTTTTCTTTTGGAGCTTTACAAATTTTGAAGAAAAAAGAGTACTTTGGTTGATTCTAAGCTTGGTAGTGACGTTATATTTTGTTGGGTTCTCTTTTATTCATACCTTCATGACATATAATTGTTGATGCTTTTAATTTTCAATAAGCTACTTTCACATTTTTTAAGCTGCATATGCTGTTAATATCATTCTCCATGGAGATGGTCAAAACGGATCCTGATTATGTAGTGGATATATCCTCATTTGGCTAAAAATATTGATTTTTATAATGTTTTATGTGTCATTGCCATGCTTTTAATGGTTGATTTTTTTTTTAATTTCTACGGTACAAATTTGATCTTCAATCCACATTAGTTACTTGACTAATAGAAAGGAAACACGAGTTGATGATTCAATCATCACTACTAGAAAATAGGGTTTTTACATAGGTTATTAAGAACTTTTAAGGATTTTTGACCAATATGCACACTCTCTCATAATTTCCCATAGTACACCACTTCAAATTTTTTTCCCAATGCACACTATTTTTGTCCCCAGGTAGGAAGTCGGGTTTCGCCACCCTGACTTTCGTGCTTGAGTTTTTTTTTTAAATTTAAATTATTAAAAAATATAAATATTATATTATGTAAATATATTTTTAATTGGTTTTAAAATTACTTTTTTATTAAATTAATTTTTTTATTTTTTTTTACTTTTTTTAAAGAGAAATATGTAGATAAAGAAAAATGAAAAAATTGGATAAAATTATAATACAATTTTTTAGTTACGTTTTATGTAATTTTGTAGTTAAATTTATGTGTCGTTGATATTTTTTTTGTTATGTTCGTTAATTAAAAATATGAAAATTAGTTAGTAGTATTAAAACAGTGAAAAAATAATTGATACATCTGTCTTATACAATAAACATAAAATTTAAAAGTGTGGTAACTGAGATGATAGCTGAGAATAATGAAACATATTAAAAAATACAATTACAACGCAAATATGACTACTAGTTTGTTAAAAATAGTCAAAATTTCTATTGGGCAGAATCGTTTCCGATAGTTGGATTGTGCTAACACCTTTAGTACGTCTTCATCATTTTTCAATTCTGTTATTTCATATTCAATTAAATTTTCTAAATACTTAGCATGACCTGGTTGTCGAAAGAACAATCGTCTGACCAATTGTGATTCGTGAATTCCATAAGGGGGAACTCCTATAGGTACAACTTGCTTGATTAAATCCTTGAGTTTGTCTATGCTACATCCTGAAGGAATGCCAAATCTTATTGGGTTTGTTCCAGTAAAGGAGTAACCCAAAAACTCACCTTGGCGTGGTATGTTCCACTTCCCATTGTAATACATAATTGCATCATGAGTAGAAGTGATAGTGGATTGAAGCAGATTGAGTATAGCATCCGATGTTCTATTGATGGTACATAATAATTCTATAGGGCCAACACACGAGTATTGCTCATTGCAATTTAACATTGTGTAAACATCATCATCATTTTTCAATTGTAGAGATTGAAAAAAATATTGCTGACCTGCATCTATGAATGGTTGTCTAGTAGATTTCATCCACTAATTGATTGTTGGTTAGTTGAAGGGTGTTGTGCATTCTACGCTTGAGTGTATAAAAAGAACAATCATTTGGAACTCGCATTGGTGTTGGAGTGGGACTTTGAAAATAAACATCAGTTTGGTTGTGAGTGATTGATCCATTTGGAAAAATGAAGGCTAATCTCAAGTTAGCAATGGTCTAGCTGCTTGTTTCTCCCAAAACAGACATAGTAATAAGATTGAATTTGATTTATGAAGGTATGTGTGAAATTGTGCGTTTGTATTAAGTGTGTTTTGTGTTATTTATAGTTGTATGAGCATTTTGCCACATTGATGTGTATTGGAATCCAATGTTTCTTTTTCCCTAGTAACTGATGTAGCAGACGTCCATTATAATTTCAGAGCGAAAAAAGAGATTCTGAGTTATCCATTTCATGTCAGTTTTGTTGGTGAGACATTTAATTTTTTTGAGACTAGTGCAAATTGCAGAGTGTTGTCAATTTGGACTGTGATTTTCCCATGTAATTAATGCAGCAGACATCCATGATGATTTTCAAAGTGAAGAAAGAGATTATGAGTTGTCCATTTCATGTTAGTTTTGTTGGTGAGACATTTAATTTTTTTAGAGACATGTGCAAATTGTAGAGTGTTGTCAATTTGGACTATGATTTTTCCCTTGTAATTAATGCAGCAGTCGTCCATGATAATTTTCAGAGTGAAAAAAGAGATTATGAGTTATCCATTTCATGTCAATTTTGCTAGTGAAACATTTAATTTTTTTAGAGACGTGTGCAAATTGTAGAGTGTTGTCAATTTGGACTGTAATTTTTCCCTTGTAATTAATGCAGCAGTCGTCCATGATAATTTTGAGAGTGAAAAAAGAGATTATGAGTTATCCATTTCATGTCAATTTTGCTAGTGAAACATTTAAGTTTTTAGAGACGTGTGCAAATTGTAAAGTGTTGTCAATTTGGACTGTGATTTTTCCCTTGTAATTAATGCATCAGACGTCCATGATAATTTTCAGAGTGAAGAAAGATATTATAAGTTGTCCATTTCATGTTAGTTTTGTTGGTGAGACATTTAATTTTTAGAGACGTGTGCAAATTGCATAGTGTTGTCAATTTGGAGCAGTAATTTTACCTTATAATTAATGCAACAGATATTCATGATAATTTCCAGAGTTAAAAAGAAAAGATTATGAGTTGTCCAATTTATGTCAGTTTTGCTGGTGAGACATTTAATTTTTTGAAATAGTGTAGTGTAAATTGCAAAATGTTGTGAATTTCGACAGTTATGTTACCATGCCACCTACTGCAGTAGAAGTGGGTAAACTGAAAATTGCTAAAAATGTTGTAAAAAATGTTGAACATTTGTCGAACATCAGCATCATCTCACAGAATAAAAGATGTGTACATATAACGTTGTCCTGACTCAAATATAGGGCACCGAAAGTGGAGATGTTGGATATGTTGTTGTGGTTCAATGTTTAGTTTTTGGTGAACAAGTTCAAGCAATTGTGTAAAGGTTATGACCTTGTTGACCATGAAAGTTTTTGTGTTGTTACTAACGAAGGTGGTGCCTTCATTTGTGTTCCAAATTTGGTCGTTGTAGTAAACACAAACATATGCAGTTGGGTGACACATTGTGGTAGGGATTGAGATGAAAATTTGAAAGTGTGACGAATGTCTTTAGTGGTAGTGGTATTTATAGAATTTGCTTATAGTTGGGTGAGTCACTAGTTAACTGTGCATTTAGATGAATAGGTTAATGAACACTTAAGCATATATGCAAGGGTCCATAATGTGCAAATTACAGAGTGTTGCTAGTGAGGCATTTAATTTTTTAGAGACATCTGCAAATTATAGAATGTTGTCAATTTGGACTGTGATTTATCCCTGGTAACTCATGGAGCAGAAGTCCATTATAATTTTCAAAGTGAAAAAAGAAATTCTGAGTTGTCCATCTCATGTCAGTTATATTGGTGGGACATTTATTTTTTTAGAGACATGTGCAAATTGTAGAATGTGTCACGAATATATTTTTTTGGTTTCTTTGAAGTTCAAACCATGAAAAAAGTGTGTCATGAATACCATTAATGATTTGGACATTATTTTAAAAAAATGCAGAACATGGACACTTAAGCATAGTTGCACGGGTCCAAATCATAGTTTTTTTTTTATTTTGTACTTCTATTTTGAGGTGGTTTTCCATGGAACTGATGCATGATATATTTGTTTTTGGATTCTTTGACGTTCAAAATATGGAAAAAGTGTGTCACAAATATCATTAGTGTGTTGGACATAATTTTTAAAAAATATAGAACATGGGCACTTAAGCATAATTGCAAGGGTCCAAATCATAGTTTATTCGATTTTGTACTTCTATTTTGAGGTGGTTTTTCATGAAACTGGTGCATGATATTTTTTTTGGATTCTTTGACGTTCAAACTATGGAAAAAGTGTGTCACAAATATCATTAATGTGTTGGACATAATTTTAAAAATGCAGAACATGGGCACTTAAGCATAGTTGCAAGGGTCTAAATCATAGTTTTTTCGATTATGTGCTTCTATTTTGAGGTTGTTTTCCATGAAATTGGTGCACGATATTTTTTTTTTGGATTCTTTGACGTTCAAAATATGGAAAAACTGTGTCACAAATATCATTAATGTGTTGGACATAATTTTAAAAAAAATGCAGAACATGGGTACTTAAGCATAGTTGTAGGGGTCCAAATCATAGTTTTTTTGATTTTGTGCTTCTATTTTTTGGTGGTTTTCCATTGAACTCATGCACGATATATTTTTTTTTGGATTCTTTGGCATTAAAACTATGAAAAAAGTGTGTCACAAATATCTTTAAAGTGTTGGACATAAGGGAAAATAATGCAGAACATGGGCACTTAAGCATAATTGCAAGAGTCCAAATCATAGTTGATGAAACCTTTACAGGAGTAGTTAAACATATTTGATCCCATTATCACAACATTTTATACTTCAATGGCCAAGACGATGACCAGTCCCACAGGGCGGTGGACGCCGATTATGTCGTTGATTTCTTCTTTCCTGTATAACTAGTTCTCCGACGTCATGATGATGTTGTTGTTCTATGTTAGTATATTCAATGTGGGTTGCTGTAGCTGAAGAAGTTTGTCCTTGTTCTCCAAACAAATATGGTCCATCGAACTATTGTAAAGAAGCTAAATATGATGTCGCTAAATTTGGTGTATTCAAATCGACGCCAAATAAATTGGTCATCCATTCATGGCTGGTTGTGCTAACTGACTCGCTAGTCTGACGAAAAGTTTGATGAACAGGTGAAGGAGTACAATACATTGGCTGAGGATGTGGAATTTCAAAATTTTTTTGTTCAACACTTGTCCCTACAACATTATGGGTAATTGTTGTGCGTGGATCATTTAGTTGTTGTGCAACAGACAAGAACAGAGTAATGTTTTTCCCATACCATTCCATGTATGCTGGTGTATGTGTCACTATTCCTTCAACCCATTGCCCAGTTAAAACATCATTGTGTTTGTTTTTTCTAGATATTAATCCACTCCGTATGATATTCCATCCAATCACTATAATGATTGTCTCACATGTCAATTTGGTGAAGTCGATCAAGATTCATGGGATCAATAGGGATATCTTGTTGTAGTCCAAATTGTAGCTTGACCCAGTTTGTTTGATGCCATTCGAAAATCGAGAAACAAATAATTGTAATACATGCAAACCAAATCTCAATGACTCTGTATGCATATCTCGGTAGGTGTTCTTCAAATCCTCTTTATGGGACCCAAGAAAACTGAAATATATGCTAACAATGCAACATTAGTAAATGTTAATATGTACATATTAATGGTGCAGTTCATGATAGTATTATATCTCATGGCTCTCCATATATCTATACGAGATATATACCATGAGGTGTGGCCCTATATTCTAATCTACCACCACTCCACCTGAAATGTAAAACATACAAAACCAATATTCATTGTAATGTTATAATACGCGTCATTGAAATTAAAAATTTAGATTTCGCTATATGTAAATAACCTTTTAGCCAGTGGATAAGTTTGTTAGACAACTGGCCTTAGATATCTTAAGAAGGCAGGTTGAATTAAGATATTGCAAACTATTTTCCCAATTAAAATTCTATTTCAATTTCAATGCAAGTTCCCTTAAAAATGAACTCTTAAATAATGATTCAAATAGAACAATCTGAATATAAATATAAATCAATAATAAATAAATGAGTTTAAGGGAAGAGAAAGTGCAAACTCAGATTTATACTAGTTCGGCCACACCCTTGTGCCTACGTCCAGTCCCCAAGCAACCCGCTTGAGAGTTCCACTATCTTGTAAAATCCTTTTACAAGTTCTGAACACACAAGGACAATCCTTCCTTTGTGTTCAGATTTCTTTACAACAAGAGACCCTCGGTCTCTTAATCCCCTTTGAGAATTTAGAAAGAAGAGAAGAATAAATCTCTCTTAAAAGAGATAGATTTTACAATCTGAGCACTCAATTAATTCCTTATTGAATTGCAAGTGTATTGGCCAAGGAATTCTTAAGAGGATGTAATGTTTTTGCTCTTTGAGAGAATAAGACTTTTGTTATGAAAAACTCTGAGCAAATTCGTGTTTCAAGTCACATATATATAGACCTTTGGTGGCCATGTAAAAACCATTTGAAAAGATGTGACTCTTAGAAATAATTTTCTGAAAATCTCCTCTGGTAATCGATTACAGGATTTGTGGAATCGATTACAGGTTTTAAAATTTGAATTAAAATGTTTATTAACTGCTGGTAATCGATTACCAATATTGTGTAATTGATTACACAATCTAAAATTTGAATTCAAATTTTAATAGCTGTTGTAAACCATTTTTGGCCATTGGTAATCGATTACATCCTCTGGTAATCGATTACCAGAGAGTAAATCTCTTGAAAAAGACTTTTTAACTTAAATTACTTGGCCAAACCTTTTGCTATTTCAATTAGGAATTCCTTTCCTAAAATACTAGTGATCATCTTGATGTTGTGTCTTGTATTCTTGAATCATTGTCTTGAATTAAACTTGAAATGCGCATTTGCATCAAATCATCATGATCATCATCAAAACATCAAACTCATTTGCTTCTACAAAGTTGTTTCGAGTCGTGGGACTCTTGGTGCAATAAAAGGCATGCGGTACCAAGCCCATGACTGCAATAGTATGACACAACCATCCATAACTTTACCAACCTCTGATGATGCTCGACATAGTTCTCTATACAGGTTTGCTAAACAAGCCGAATCCCAACTATATTTTTTTATGTTATTCAAATCACATAATAGGTTAAAATACATTAATTGAACTTTATTTCTAGATTTATCAGGAATTAAAGCACCACCAATCATGTACATTATGTAAGCTCTACACCTGCATTCTAGTTGGTGTGTTGTTGGTTCTTCAGGCAATGGTGCACGCAAGATGCTTAGCAACCATGTCAGCTTCAGTGCAGCTGCTTTACGTGCATTTTCGGGAGGGACTTCCCCTAGTAAGTTGTCGCATAACTCATCCCAATATAAGAAGATAGGTCCAGCCACAACACGACCATCGACTCTAATGCCTAGATGCAGTGCAACATCTTTGAGTGTGATGGTGCACTCTCCCTATGGCAGGTGAAAGGTGTGTGTTTCAGGGCTCCATCATTCAACCAATGCAATGATCAATGCAAGATCAATTCTACACTGTTTGATTAGGGCAATATGTTGGAACCTGATACACGATAATAATGGTATAATTTGTGGTTCGTGTTCAGGTATTGTATGGTAATAGGAAATGATTAAGTTGTTAATCATAGTACGTGAATGATGAACATGTTAATGACGCAATAGAGGTTTATGATCCATGACAATGATGTCAAATGGTAAATTGAGTACAAATGATATAAAATTTGAAGTTGGGTGATGCAAATGTGGTATTGACATGCACCTCCTATCTATTTATCGTATAAACTGCGTTCAGATTCCAAAGCACAAATACACTTTATGTAAGGCCTCGAGATTCCAAAGTACATTTATAATTTGTCTCATTTTAAGGCCTCAAGATTCCAAAGCACGTTAGCACGACTGTGCTAGTGTCATGCATCGAGATTCTAATTCACGTGAACCATGGACCCGTGATTGATTGCATATATAAACGTACCATATCACCCAACACTTTGCCCAATTGCGTCAAATCAAATTGTGAGAGAAAACAGAGAGGGCAAGTTATGAGGTCAGAGCCAATTTGTGAGTATGTTTATATCAATGGTGACAAGACAAAATCATTACTATTGAATCAATGGAGCAGAAGTGATGGAAGCTTGCTTGTGGAGCTTCTATGGAGGCTGGATCTTTGAGCTTCAATGAGGTCCTTTAATGGTGGTTTTCCACCATGGAGATGCAGTGGAAGACAAAGGGGAAGAGGTGAGAGGAGACGCCATCCACTAGGGAATAAGCCATGGAAGAAGGAGCTTCACCACCAAGGATGAGCCTTGGATAAGAAGCTTGGAGAGGATGCTTCAATGGAGGAAAAGAAAGAGGGAGAGAAAGAGAGAGGGGGGAGCACGAAATTGAAGGAAGAAAAAGGGAGAGAAGTTTAACTTTGAGTTGTGTCTCACAAGACTCTCATTCATCAAAGTTACAACAAGTGTCACACATGCTTCTATTTATAGACTAGGTAGCTTCCTTAAGAAGCTTTCTTGAGAAAACTTCCTTGAGAAGCTTCTTTGAGATAACTTCCTTGGGAAGCTAGAGCTTAGCTACACACACCCCTCTCATAACTAAGCTCACCTCCTTGAGAAGATTCCTAAAGAAGCTAGAGCTTAGCTACACATGGAAGCTTGCTTGTGGAGCTTCTATGGAGGCTGGATCTTTGAGCTTCAATGAGGTCCTTTAATGGTGGTTTTCTACCATGGAGATACAGCGGAAGACAAAGGAGAAGAGGTGAGAGGAGGCGTCATCCACTAGGGAATAAGCCATGGAAGAAGGAGCTTCACCACCAAGGATGAGCCTTGGATAAGAAGCTTGGAGAGGATGCTTCAATGGAGGAAAAGAAAGAGGGAGAGAAAGAGAGAGGGGGGAGCACGAAATTGAAGGAAGAAAAAGGGAGAGAAGTTTAACTTTGAGTTGTGTCTCACAAGACTCTCATTCATCAAAGTTACAACAAGTGTCACACATGCTTCTATTTATAGACTAGGTAGCTTCCTTAAGAAGCTTTCTTGAGAAAACTTCCTTGAGAAGCTTCTTTGAGATAACTTCCTTGGGAAGCTAGAGCTTAGCTACACACACCCCTCTCATAACTAAGCTCACCTCCTTGAGAAGATTCCTAAAGAAGCTAGAGCTTAGCTACACATGGAAGCTTGCTTGTGGAGCTTCTATGGAGGCTGGATCTTTGAGCTTCAATGAGGTCCTTTAATGGTGGTTTTCCACCATGGAGATGCAGCGGAAGACAAAGGAGAAGAGGTGAGAGGAGGCGTCATCCACTAGGGAATAAGCCATGGAAGAAGGAGCTTCATCACCAAGGATGCGCCTTGGATAAGAAGCTTGGAGAGGATGCTTCAATGGAGGAAAAGAAAGAGGGAGAGAAAGAGAGAGGGGGGAGCACGAAATTGAAGGAAGAAAAAGGGAGAGAAGTTTAACTTTGAGTTGTGTCTCACAAGACTCTCATTCATCAAAGTTACAACAAGTGTCACAGATGCTTCTATTTATAGACTAGGTAGCTTCCTTAAGAAGCTTTCTTGAGAAAACTTTCTTGAGAAGCTTCTTTGAGATAACTTCCTTGGGAAGCTAGAGCTTAGCTACACACACCCCTCTCATAACTAAGCTCACCTCCTTGAGAAGATTCCTAAAGAAGCTAGAGCTTAGCTACACACACCTTTCTAATAGCTAAGCTCACCTCCTTAAGAAGAGAAGCTAGAGCTTAGCTACACACCCCCTATAATAGCTAATCTCACCCCCATGACAAAATACATGAAAAAAAAAAAAGTCCCTACTACAAGGACTACTCAAAATGCCTCGAAATACAAGCCTAAAACCCTATACTACTAGAATGGCCAAAATAGAAGGCCCAAAAGAAGGAAAAACCTATTCTAATATTTACAAAGATAAGTGGGCTCATACTTAGCCCATGGGCTCGAAATGTACCCTAAGGCTCATGAGAACCCTAAGGCCTACCTTTGGATCTCTGGCCCAACCTACTTGGAGTCTTTTATCCAATGCCCTTGCGGGGTAGGATTGCATCATTCCCTCCACCTTGGAAAGGATTTGACCTCAAATCCTAAGGTTTTTCATACTCTGGGCTCCTTCCCTGAACACCTGTAAAAAGAACAAAAACATATGTATTAATGGTGTTTGGTATGTTGAAGTAAGGTAAGGTTTGAAAATCCATTTCTTGGGCATCTTCCCATGAAGGAACATGGTTCCTCACCATCTCAATGAGTGGTGCTACAAGTATAGAAAAATATGGGACAAACCTTTTGTAAAAGTTTGTTAAGTCATGGAAGCCCCAAATTTTTCTTATACTTGGTGGAGTGGGCCACTCAGGAATAACCTTTATTCTCTTAGGGTTCATGGGAACCCCTTGATCACTATTTGAAAAATTAAGAAAAGTAACACAATAAAACATACCTTTTTCTGTATTTTCATATTGATTATTCCTACCAAAAAGTATGACAAACCTAAGGTGTCCCATATGAGTACCTAAGTTTGTATTGAAACTAAAAATAAGAACAAACCTACCTAATGGGTCCCTATGTACACACACGATGAAGATGTTAGGTGCATGAGTGATTTTACAAAAAAGGGTTGCACCACTCAAAACATTCATCACACCACCTATTTTAGGGACTTGGTGCCTAATAATACCTATTTTGGGCACCAACAAAGCACAAGGATTTAAGCTCTTGCGAACCAAACCCTCATCCAACAACTTCTTTACTTGAGGAATAAACTCAAGCCCAAGAGGTGTGGCAATGCTAGCAAGTGTCTTTTTACAAAAGAGAAAATGTGGAGGTTGTCTAAGAGGGAAAGTTTCTTTAATGTTTGTCTTTATTGTAAAATGAGTTTCCTTCTTAGCTAACCTCTTGGAGGAAACACTTACCTCCTTACACTTCTCTTTAACCACTAATGATTGTCCTTCTTCTTGGGGGTAGATTTCTTCACTAGATTCTTCCCCTTTTGCTTCTTCACTTTCACTAGAAGAAGGTGGAGTAGTAGCCTTATCTTGGCTAATATAAATGTCTTGGCCCTTCATAATCATGGTTTTTGTGGTGGGGCATTGAGAAGTAATGTGTTCTCTTCCAAGACATTTAAAGAACTTTATAGAGCTAGTTTTCTCTTGCATACTAGCCTTAGGGGCTTGCTTTTCTATTGTCTTCCCCTTATCATCTTTGGGCTTAGAAGGTGTCACCCCTAAGATGCCTTGACCTTGGTCTTTCTTTGGATAAGAGTGAGAGCCATAAGATTTTGACGTAGACTTCTTTTTAAGTTGTTGCTCTACCCTTATTTTCCAATCTAAGTTAGCCTCTACATTGTCCTTCCTATAGAAGTATGGGAGGTTAATGTTAGCCTCTTGAGGCTTTTTTTCCTTTTCTCACCTATGTGAGTGAGGTCTAAGATGTGACCTATGCCTTCCTTCGTAATAGTCACGAAGTTCTTCACTTAGGCTCTTGCAAGAGTTATGACTACTATAGGAGGTATATTTTTCTCTTTTCATTTCTTTCATTATTTTTCTTCTTTCTTCCTCTCTTATTTTCTTTCTTTCATCTTGACTTATTTCTTCCACTCTTTTTTTTCCTTTTTCTTTTCTCTCTTGTTTTTCTTTCCATAACTTGATGGAACTCAACTCATCTAAGATTCTAGATAAAGGGTCTTTATGACTAGTACCCTCGCCATTAACACTAGATGAATGATGACTCATGTTGGTTCCTAAGTTGTGGTTCTTTCTTGTTGGAGGTTTGAAAACAAAAGGTAAAAGAAACTATGGTTGAAACTAGCCAAAATAAACACTAAAAGAGGTGTGAAAGATAAGGTAAAAACTAATTGGTAAAATGCAAGCTATCTAGGCGGTTTGACAATGGAAGGTAAAAGAAATAAGCTACGAAAGTAAGCAAGAAATGTAAACTAGGCGAATCCTAAGAGTGTTTGGATGACCACATTTAAGGTTCCCAACAAAACACTCACAATCCTAAGGTAAAATTGCCTAAAATTATTACACACAAAGGGAAGTAGGGTGACCTATTGGAGGCTCCCAACTTACTTCCAATGAAAGGCCTTTTTGTTACAAAATTTGAAAGCAATGAAAGTAAAGTAAATTGTCAATTACAAAATTGCAAAAAGGTCCTCAATTTTGGTGGTTTTTCTCTCTTTAGTGATTCACTCAATTTGGAGTGCTTCTTAGTCCAATAGCTCATAAGGTGGTTGGCCCCTTGCTTCTTGACTCAAATTCTTCAAGGGATGGCACCAATCCTCCTTTCCAATTCCCTATATGGCAACTCACAAACAAGGAAACAAAGAGACAAGCAATAACCAAAGACCAAAAAATGAAATGAAAGTTAAACCAATGGAATTTTAACAAGACATTTTTTCAAGGATTATTCAACAATTAAAGCAATGAAAAGGACATAGAAGCAAGTTAGGACTCAAAGAGAAACTTAGAATGGCTCTAGAGTAGAGTAAAAAAACTTAAAAAAAAAAGACTCAACAAACCTCTAGCTTTGGCACTTGTTTTCACACAAATTTTCTATTGAAATTTCGGAACTAAGATTGGTATAACATAGGCACCAATTATAGAATAAATTTTGAGCCAAAACAACAAGCACACTTCCCTTTCACTTTTTTTTTTGGATACTGATTTTTTCTGCCAAATTGTGTGATTTTTATTATTTTTTCCTTTTATCCAAATCACCTGGTTCTTTTTTTATAACTTTTTTTCAGATTTCTAGAAAATTCAGTAAAAATTTCAGCTCAAAATTCAAAGTAACCAATTCTCAGTAATTTTTACAACTTTGTATGTCCAAGCTGCCAGCACCAGCGATTTTTTTTAAGCATGGTATATCGATTGCATTGGGCTTACTTTCAACCTTCCTATGTATGTTGAACTCACTAGAATTGTTTACCACAGTTTTAGAAGTTCAATATTCACTTAGGATCAACATTTCAGCCAGCAATTCAATCATCAAAACTCAAATTCACAATAGACACAATCATAAGGAAACCTAAAAGTTCAAGAAAAGGTTCACAATCAAAGACTCTCTAAGAATTTTGCACGAACATGTTAAGGACTAATTAACATGAAAGATTTGACTCAAATCAAATAATAGACTAAAAGAATTTCATACACTCATGAACAAATGAGTTAGACAAAGAAACAAGAAAATAAAATTCAGCACAACATAAGAAATCTTATGTGACAAGTTTCATGACTAGACATGACTTCTATGACAAAACTACAATAGGTGAACAAGTCACTCTAGATTTTTGAGGTTTTCTTCTACTTTAATATTTTTGTAAGAATTTTATGGTTTAGGTTTCAGCCACAAAAAATAATAAGATAAAACTCAAAGGAACCTAAACTCAACACAATTCATGGTTCAAGAACAAGAACAAGAAATTTGAACCATAGAAAATCAAATCTAGCTTCTATAGCAAGTTTAATCGGTGGAAACTCTAAAGAATCATGTTAACAACATTTAGCACAAGACATGTGAGGAGATACATGGAGAAAAATGAAGAAACAATAATGGAAGAAAAGGTAAAGCAAAAAGTCAATGGAGGTTTAAGGAGCACCTACTTGAAGCTTTTGTGCTCTGATTACCACTTGATGGAAGCTTTCTTGTGGAGCTTCTATGGAGGTTGGATCTTTGAGCTTCAATGAGGTCCTTTAATGGTGGTTTTCCACCATGGAGATGCAGCGGAAGACAAAGGAGAAGAGGTGAGAGGAGGCGCCATCCACTAGGGAATAAGCCATGGAAGAAGGAGCTTCACCACCAAGATGAGCCTTGGATAAGAAGCTTGGAGAGGAGGCTTCAATGGAGGAAAAGAAAGAGGGAGAGAAAGAGAGAGGGGGGAGCACGAAATTGAAGGAAGAAAAAGGGAGAGAAGTTTAACTTTGAGTTGTGTCTCACAAGACTCTCATTCATCAAAGTTACAACAAGTGTCACACATGCTTCTATTTATAGACTAGGTAGCTTCCTTAAGAAGCTTTCTTGAGAAAACTTCCTTGAGAAGCTTCTTTGAGATAACTTCCTTGGGAAGCTAGAGCTTAGCTACACACACCCCTCTCATAACTAAGCTCACCTCCTTGAGAAGATTCTTAAAAATCAAGAGCTTAGCTACACACACCTTTATAATAGCTAAGCTCACCTCCTTAAGAAGAGAAGCTAGAGCTTAGCTACACACCCCCTATAATAGCTAAGCTCACCCCCATGACAAAATACATGAAAAAACAAAAAAAGTCCCTACTACAAGGACTACTCAAAATGCCTCGAAATACAAGCCTAAAACCTTATACTACTAGAATGGCCAAAATACAAGGCCCAAAAGAACGAAAAACCTATTCTAATATTTACAAAGATAAGTGGGCTCATACTTAGCCCATGGGCTCGAAATCTACCCTAAGGCTCATGAGAATCCTAGGGCCTTCCCTTGGATCTCTGGCCCAACCTACTTGGAGTCTTTTATCCAATGCCCTTGCGGGGTAGGATTGCATCAAGAAGCTGCATAATTTCCTGAAATTAGAATGTGTGGTGTTGCACACTGTTCACTCATATGCATACGTTTACTGCATTAACGTGGTTCTCAACAGTCCGCATGGGCTCAACATTACACTTAATCTCATTGTAAGGCCTCAAGATTCTAAAGCACATTTATAATTTGCCTCATTGTAAGGCCTCGAGATTCAAAAGCACATTAACACGACTATGCTAGTGTCACGCATCGAGATTCTAATTCATGTGAACCATGGACCCATGATTGATTGTATATATAAATGCACCATATAACCAAAGACTTTTCATAGTTGCGTCAAATCAAATTTTGAGAGCAAATAGAGACAGCAAGCAAAATGAGGTCAAAGCCTATTTGTGCATACGTTTATATCAATGGTGAAATCATTCAAAGTTCAAGTGCAAATGCAGTTTTCAGAGGTGACAAGAAAAAATCGTTACTCTTGAATCCAACAATGACGCTGCCAGACATAATCACCACAATACAGTCATCAATTGTAGATAATGATGTTACACCTATAATTACTGCACTTTGGTATTGTTGTCTTGTATATGAATTCAATGGTGAAGTTCAATATAAGGCAATTCAAATTATTGATGAAGAAGGTGTTTTGTGCATTGTCATATCCTAATTTCGTCTGGGGACTGCCATTCATTGATGTTTTTGATTCTCGCTAGCCAAACTGTGTGGTTCGACACCAGCTACTGCATAAAACGAGTAGAAGCAAGATATCATGATGTTTTGATGATGCCAAATAAAGGTGCTTCTTAAGTTTAATTCATGACAAGACTTCAAGAGATTCAAGATAAATGATCAAGTTGATCTCTAAAATCTTAGGAAGAAGTTTCCAAATTGAAAAAGCAAAAGGTTTGGCCAAAGAATTTTATTTAAATCATTTTAAATTGAGATTTACTCTCTGGTAATCGATTACCAGTGACCAATATGCATTCTGAAAAGGTTTTAAATATTTTCGAAAGCATGTAATCGATTACACAAGGCTTGTAATCGATTACTAAAGGTTTTGAACGTTTTAAAAAAGCCATAAGAAATTTGAATTTAAATTTCAAGTTGTGTAATCGATTACAGTAAGTTGGTAATCGATTACAAGTGTTTAAATATTCAAATTTCAAATGAGAAGAGTCATAACTCTTTAGAAGTAACTGTGTAATCGATTACACCATTATGGTAATCGATTACTAGTGAGGAATTTTCTAAAATAACTCCCAAAAGTCACATATTTTCAAATGATTTTGAATGGCAATCAAAAGCCTATATATAGGTGACTTGGGACACGAATTTTGGAAGAGAGTTTTTCTGAACTGAAATGTCTTATCCTCTCAAAAAGGATTCCTTGGTTTGACACTTTCATATTCAATAAGGAATCTTGATTGATCTTAAATTGTAATATCCTTCTCTTAAAGAGAGAAACTTCTTCTTCTTCTTATTCAAAGGAAGTTGTTTAAGAGGTCGAGGGTCTCTTAAGTTATAAGGATTCCTAAACACAAGGGAAAGGTTGTCCCTGTGTGGTTCAGACTTTGTAAAAGGAGTTTTACAAAGAGAGTGGAAAATCTCAAGTGGGTTGCTTGAGGACTAGACGTAGGCACGGGAAGTGGCCGAACCAGTATAAATCAAGTTTGCATTTCTCTCTTCCCTTAAACTTCTTTTATTTATTGCTATTTATATTTTGCTTTAAAGAAGTTTATTTTGAATTGTCTTTTGAGTAATTCATATTAAAGATGCATTGTTAATCTAAAAAGAGAGTGAAATTTTAATTGGGGAATAATTTTTGTATCTTAATTCAAACCCCCCCTTCTTAAGATAACTAAGGCCATTTGTCTAACAAGTGGTATCAAAGCCAGATTTCTTGTTTAAAGTTTAAAAACTTCAAGAATAGATATGGCCTCATCCAACTTTCCATTTCCTGAGGGAAATTCTATTAATAGGCCTCTTATGTTCAATGGCGAGGGTTATCACTATTGGAAAACTCGAATGCAGATCTTTATTGAAGCCATAGATTTAAATATATGGGAAGCCATTGAAGTTGGTCCCTTTATTCCTATAAAGGTAGTGGGAAATACAACTATAGAAAAACCAATAGAAGAATGGAATGATGATGAAAGAAGAAAGGTTCAATACAATTTAAAGGCCAAAAATATAATCACTTCTGCATTAGGCATGGATGAATATTTTAGAGTCTCAAATTGTAAAAATGCAAAAGAAATATGGGATACATTGCAAGTAACCTATGAAGGCACAACTGATGTCAAGAGATCTAGAATAAATACTCTCACACATGAATATGAACTGTTCAGAATGTTTCAATATGAAACCATAGAAGATATGCAGAAGAGATTTACTCATATAGTTAATCATCTTGCATCATTGGGAAAAATATTTCCTAATGAAGATCTTATTAACAAAGTGTTGAGATGTTTAAGCAGGCAATGACAACCAAAAGTAACAACAATTGTAGAATCAAGAGATCTCACTAATATGTCTCTTGCCACTCTCTTTGGAAAACTTCAAGAACATGAAATGGAACTTATGAGACTCCATCAACATGAAGAGAATGATATAAAGAGAAAAGGAATAACACTCAGAGCCTCATCATCTTCTATTCAAGAAGAAAGTGACAAAGAGGACTTGACTGAAATAGAAGAAGATGGTGATTTCATATTCTTTCTGAAGAGGTTCAATAAATTTCTGAGAAGCAAAAGAAATAAAAGGGAATCAAGCATCAATACAAAGAAGAAGATTCCTCCTCAGCCCCAAAATGCTATGAAAGCGATCAACCTGGCACATGAGATTCGATTGTCTTGTCTTTAAAAGAAGAATGGAAAAATTCGACAAGAGTAATCTCAAAGAAAAGAAAGAAAAGAAAGCATAAATCACTTGGGAAGATAATGACAAATTCTTTAAGTGATTTAGAAAAATAAAATCATAAATTTGGGTCTCATGTTGAAAGACTATGAAAGCAGAGAAGAGCAAAGTTGATACATTGATGGAAATTTCTCCAAACACATGGCGGGAGATGCATAAGAGTTTATTCATATTTCTCCCAAAGATAGTAAATATGTGATCTATGGAGACAACAAACAAAGGCCACTTGATCAACAAGCCCAACTAGTGGTATCAATGATACCGAAAAGGTCACTTGTCTTTGATTAATTACTTTTGATTATTTTTTGCCTATGATTGTTAACTCTTGATTGAATATTGATGCTTGTTTTCTGCTTAAATGTTGATTGTCTTTGATGATTTTTTTGAATGAGTTTTTGATTGTAAGTATTTGATTGTGTTTTTGATTGATGTGTTATTGTGTTTTGATTTTGCTTGATTAATATTGTATGCTTGTTAGTATAATTGATTGATAGAGTTAGATGATCAATTACACAAGAACAGGTAGCCTGTAATCGATTACAAATCCCTGTAATCAATTACCAGTAGGCAATATGGTCCTATAATCGATTACGAAGCCCTATAATTGATTACCATTCATCCTCCACTATAAATAATATGCGTTTCAAACGTTGCAGCCACAAAACTCTCGATTGTGGCGCCCCCTTTTCTCCTAAACTTCAAATCCTCATATCTTCTTCGTTTCTTAACCAAATCACGTCCCACAAAGCCCAAACTTCATCATTTTCAATCCTCGTTTGGTTCCACTGATTGAAATATGCAAAAACTTCCTCAAATGGCTGAATCAATGAAAAAGCGAAAGGGCTTTTCCACCACCACCGCCGCTGCTGGCCATCGATGCCACAGGCCATCTAGAGCACCCACAACACCAGTTCCTCCTTCCTTGTCATCTCCATGATCATCTACTCTATTTTCTTCAAATGATCAACATCTATGGTACTCTTCTCAATTTTCTACTAGAATCATATTAGACCCTAAGTACCTAGACATAGATTTCTTTGATGATGAGACATTTGACTGCTATCAAGTATTTCAAAACTTTGGCTTAGTTGATTTTATGTCTTTAAAGTTGCCTTATTATCCTGAACTAGTTAGAGTCTTTTACAATAACTTAAGAATTCAGGATAGTACACTTTACTCTGAGGTGCATGGTATTCCTATTGTCATTGATCAATCTCTGTTTTTCTCATTGACTAAATTCCCTAGTCAAGGTGTTCCTTTTGAGGGCACTGTTGTTGATGACTGGAAGTTTGATTATTTGAGTCATGATGCTCGTTGTATGGTTTGTAATGACTGGCAGATTGCTTGCTGGGTCATTAACCTTTGATTGCCGCATCATGCACTACATGATTGTTAGAATTTTGGTACCCCGTTCATCTAATCTTGCTTAAGCCTCTGAGGAGGACTTGATTTTGATGTGGGCTTTTCTTACCGGTTGTCAGATTGACTGGGCCCACTTGGTTAGGTACTGAATGCATAAGGCATTACAGGTCAATGCACCTTTTCCTTATCCTCAGTTGGTCACTCTTTTTCTTCATCACTTCCAAATTCCTTTGGATGCTGAACCTTTTGTTCAAGTTAAGAGGTCTTTTGCAATTGGTGCTCGAGCGGTAACTTATTTTGGGTACCGTAAGGATATTGATGGACAGTGGATTAGGAAACAATATTTACCACCACCTATTCCTGACGAGCGTACTCGGTCTTCTCCTCCACAGAGAGATGCTTCCTCTACTCTTATGCATGAAGTCCTTTCTGAGCTACGTGGCCTTCGAGCGTTCGTAGGTGACCATTTGGATGCCATGGATAGTTGCCTGGATGCCATGGATGCTTGTTTTGAAGGCATGGATACATGGATGACTCAGCTTGAAGACGACATGGGTTTCATTCATCGTTGCTTCAATCCACCAGCTGCCCCATAGTTCTTTCTAGTAGTTCTTTATTTCAGCCATGTATTTGGCTTTTATTGTTTTAGTTATGGTTAACTTGCACTTTTATTACTATTTCTAGACTTTGAATTGATTAGTTAAGACTTTGTGGCATTTGTTTCAGTTTATGACTGACTTTGTTTACTATTGATTGTTTTCCTTAGTTCTTTTCCTTATACGTTGTTGGCTTTTTGATGTTGCCAAAGGGGGAGAGAACATGGGTTAGAAATCATTAACTTAGGCGTAAATTCCAAAAGATAGGGGGAGTACGGGTTATGTGTATGCGCTATCAACTTGTATATAGTTTATCTTGATTTCAGGATATTGTCATCATCAAAAAGGGGGAGATTGTAGAAGCAAGATATCATGATGTTTTGATGATGCCAAGGAAAGGTTCTTCTTAAGTTTAATTCATGACAAGACTTTAAGAGATTCAAGATAAATGATCAAGTTGATCTCTAGAATCTTAGGAAGAAGTTTCCAAATTAAAAAAGCAAAAGGTTTGGCCAAAGAATTTTATCTAAATCATTTTAAATTGAGATTTACTCTCTGGTTATTGATTACTAGAGGATGTAATCGATTACCAGTGACCAATTTGCTTTCTGAAAAGGATTTAAAAGGTTTTAAATATTTTCGAAAGCATGTAATTTATTACTAAAGATTTTGAACATTTTAAAACAACCATAAGAAATTTGAATTTAAATTTCAAGTTGTGTAATCGATTACAGTGTAGATGCAATTGGCTTTGATGTTTTGATGATGATCATGATGATGTGTTGCAATTGATGCAAATGGGCTTTTCAAGATTAAAATTCAAGACAATACTTCAAGATTACAAGTCACAACATCAAGATGATCACTAGAATATTAGGAAGGGAATTCCTAATTGAATTAGCAAAGGTTTGGCCAAGTGATTTAAAATAAAAAGTGTTTCTCAAAGGTTTTACTCTCTGGTAATCGATTACCAGAGGATGTAATCGATTTCCAGTGGCCAAATACGTTTTATAACAGCTATAAAAATTTGAATTCGAAATTTTAAAAGCTGTAATCGATTACACAATTTTGGTAATCGATTACCAGCAGTTAGTAAATGTTTTAATTCAAATTTTAAAAGCTGTAATCGATTACACAATTACTGTAATCGATTACCAGACAGGATTTTCAGAAAAATAATTTCAAGAGTCACAACTTTTCAAAGGCTTTACTCATGACCACCAATGGTCTATATATATGTGACTTAAACACGAAATTGCTCAGAGTTTTTCAGAACAAAAAAAGTGTTTATCCTCTCAAAGAGCAAATTCATTTTATCCTCTTAAGAATTCCTTGGCCAATTCAATTGCAATTCATTAAGGAATTATTTGAGTGCTCAATCTGTAAAATCCATCTCTTTCTAGAGAGATTTGTTCCTCTTCTTCTTCTCATTTTCTAAGGGATTAAGAGACTGTGAGTCTCTTGTTGTAAAGGATCTCTAAACACAAAGGAAGGATTGTCCTTGTGTGTTTAGAACTTGTAAAAGGAATTTACAAGATAGTGGAACTCTCAAGCGGGTTGCTTGGGGACTGGACGTAGGCACAAGGGTGTGGCCGAACCAGTATAAAACTGAGTTTGCATTTTCTCTTCCCTTAATCTCCTTTATTTATTATTGCTTTATATTCATATTCAAGTTGCTTCATTTGAATTAATATTTAAGAAGATTGTCATTAAGGGAATTCATAACTTGAGTAAAAAGTGAAATAGATTTTTAATTAGGGGAAACAGTTTGGAATATCTTAATTCAACCCCCCCTTCTTAAGATATCTGAGGCCACTTGTCTAACATACAGTAAGTTGGTAATCGATTACCAATGTTTAAATATTCAAATTTCAAATGAGAAGAGTCATAACTCTTTAGAAGTAACTGTGTAATCGATTACACCATTATGGTAATCGATTACCAGTGAGGAATTTTCTAAAATAACTCCCAACAGTCACATCTTTTCAAATGATTTTGAATGGCCATCAAAGGCCTATATATAGGTGACTTGGGACACAATTTTTGGAAGAGAGTTTTTCTGAACTAAAATGTCTTATCCTCTCAAAAAGGATTCCATGGTCTAACACTTGCATATTCAATAAGGAATCTTGATTGATCTTCAATTGTAATATGCTTCTCTTAAAGAGAGAAACTTCTTCTTCTTATTATTCAAAGGAAATTGTTTAAGAGGTCGAGGGTCTTTGAAGTTATAAGGATTCCTGAACACAAGGGAAGGGTTGTCCATGTATGGTTCAGACTTTGTAAAAGAAGTTTTACAAAGAGAGTGGAAAATCTCAAGTGGATTGCTTGAGGACTGGACGTAGGCATGGGAAGTGGCCGAACCAGTATAAATCAAGTTTGCATTTCTCTCTTCCCTCAAACTTCTTTTATTTATTTCTATTTATCTTTTGCTTTAAAAAAGTTTATTTTGAATTGTCTTTTGAGTAATTCATATTAAGGATGCATTGCTAATCCAAAAGGAGAGAGTGAAATTTTAATTGGGGAATAATTTTTGTATCTTAATTCAACCCCCCTTCTTAAGATAACTGAAGCCATTTGTCTAACAAGGATCATTAAATGTTTTGATCAAGAATGCGAAAGATACCAAAAGGAGGGATAAATGGGTCTTTTTATTGAGTTTCTTGACCCCTAGCTCACCGAGGCTAGCCTCTGGCTCGCTTGGGCCACCAATAGACTTTCATGTTAAGTAACCAGCTCGCCTAGGCGAGCCAGTTGCTTCATGGCTAAGTCTCAGCTCACTTGGGCGAGCTGCCATGGTCCCGAATGCTTGTTTTTCCTATAAATATGCATGAAGGGAGGCTGATCAAGGGGTTCCAAGGGTCAGAAGGTGAGGGAATTGAGAGAAGAGAGAAAGAAGAAGAAAGAAAGAAGAGGAAACAAGGCCGAGGCACTACCGAATCGCGACTACGATCATTCCTTACTTTGTTTCTTGTTCTGTGTTCTTTGTGCGATCGTCGGTTAGTTTTATTTTTGAGGATTGAATGTGATTTATGTACCCTTAGGGGTCCCCCTTATTATTATGTGCACATTAATCATCTCCATCTATCATCGGCGATCTCATTTTTCTTTGTAAAGTTCAATCTTAACCGATCACTAGTGTTGTAAAATTATCTTTAAAAAGATTGAAAGTTAATAAACAAAACCAAGATAAGACCAACTCATAACTAACTTCTTTTTATCAAATATCACTTGAGATCGTTTCAAGGTCCAACACCTTAACTATTCTCTCCACTTTTCAAAAATTTAAAATAACATTTCAAGGTCCAACGTCTTAAACGACTCTTTGTTCACAACTATAATGAACCTTTCAAAAACATAAAATCAATTTAACACACAAACCGCTTGAATTAATTATTAATGTGTCTTGACAAATTAAAATGTATCCTTCTTAATATTACTAGATTCAATTAGGCTTTACTACTTAGTTATGAGAAAGTAAAAAACAGAAACAATAACTTAGACAAAAGTAAAGCGGAAATAAAAAGTACACAGCGGAAAGATAAAGAGTGTAGGGAAGAAGAAGACAAACACGATATTTATACTGGTTCGGCCACAACCCGTGCCTACGTCCAGTCCCTAAGCAACCACCGGTTCTTGAGATTTCCAATAACCTTGTAAAATCCTTTACAAGCAAAGATCCACAAGGGATGTACCCTCCCTTGTTCTCTTTGAACAACCAAGTGGATGTACCCTCCACTTGAACTGATCCACAAGAGATGTACCCTCTCTTGTTCTCAGTATTACAATCCAAGTAGATGTACCCTCTACTTGTACCACAAAGGATGTACCCTCCAATGTGTTAAGACAAAGAATTCTTAGGCGGTTAGTCCCTTGAATCTTTGTAAAGGGGATACAAAAGATATCTCAGGCGGTTAGTCCTTTGAAATCTTTTGTAAGAAACAGAAGATATCTCAGGCGGTTAGTCCTTTGAAATCTTTTTTCAGGAGGGAGAAGGAAAGAAGAAGAAGAATAGCACAAGTTTTTGATCAATGAACTTTTCTTGAAAGAGAAAGTATTGAACAAAAACTTTTAGAAAGATGAAGAGAAATGAATGAAAGAAATTTGTTATGCATTCTTGAAATTCATGCCATGGTCACATATTTATAGTCATTTGATGACTCAAGTTAAAAGTTGTGACTCTTGGCAATTTCTTCAAAACTAGTCACTTCAAGAGTTGTGACTTATGTGAAAACTAGTCACTTAAAAGTTGTGACTCTTAAAAAATCTTCAGAAAACTAGTCACTTTAAGAATTGTGACTTTTGGTAATTTATTTTTCAAAGTAAGTCACTGGTAATCGATTACCATCATAGTGTAATCGATTACACATCAACAGATGTGACTCTTCATGTTTAAATTTAAAAATCAAAATGTTTAGAAACACTGGTATCGATTACAAGTATTGTGTAATCGATTACACAAGTTTGAAATGATTTGAAAATGTTTCATCACAAGTTGTGACTCTTGAAATTTGAAATCTAACGTTTTAAAACATTGGTAATCGATTATATGATTATGGTAATTGTTTACAGCTTTGTAAATCAGTTTGAAAACAATGTTGGCTACTAGTAATCAATTACTACCTTCTGGTAATCGATTACCAGAGAGTAAAACTCTTTGGTAAAATTTTTCTTTTGAAAATTCTTTTGAACAAAATTGTGCTATTCAATAGTTTTTGAAAAACTCTTTTAATACTTATCTTGATTGAGTCTTCTCTTGATTCTTGAATCTTGAATCTTGATCTTGATTATTCTTGAATCTTGAATCTTGAATCTTGATCTTGATTCTTGAAACTTATTTGACTCTGGATTCTTTGGCATCGTCAAAATAATCTTGGAAGGCATTGCTTCCACAAAACCTTCAGACTTAAAGAACTACGTAGGTCTAAATTCCTCATCGAACTTGAGGATACGTAGGTGCAAGGGCAACACCCTTGTCGACCCCAAAAAAATAAAGAAACATAAAAAGGGAAAATACATAATTCTGAAGTCACGTTACGCACACTCGATAAAAGGTTGTCGTCTGTCATACCCTAATTTCATCTGGGGACCATTGTTTGGTGGCATGCAACCTTCGATTGACCGCCTCGAGGTACTTAACACCCATTATTAGGTAATCCGTAAAGTTCCGCGATATTACAGAAGTAAAAAACAAGCATTGTTGCGCAATCCGTAAAGTTCCGCAACATTCCAGAAGTCAAAAAGAGCATTGTTGCGTAATCCGTAAAGTTTCACAACATTCCGGAAAGAAAATGGATCTCGTTACGGAGTCCGTAAAGTTTCGTGAGATATCAAAAAGAAAACAGCCAAAAACACAAAAATAGGGGTGAACTTATCAAGATAGGGGTGTAAATAGAAATTTGAATCTAGGCCCGAAGTTGGGTTGCTTAAAGAGGAAGCAACTGGGCGGCAAGCTCCTCCATGTTTTTGAAAAATGGTTTTCGGGGCTCCCGTGGCTTCCGTAATGCTTCCGTAAAATTTCCGAAAACCTTGGGTAAGCATATTTCACTTAACATGGGTGAAAGGGAAGAGAAAAAAATATGAAAATCAAATCCAAAACACTTCCGTAAGGCTTCCGTAACTTTTTCGTAAAGTACGAAAAGGAGTGTGAACTTAGTAATTCGGGTGCGCTTAGAAAGCTTCCTCAAGAAGCCTCTAGGCGGCAAGCACCTCCCTTTTTCCCTATAAATAGGGGAGGGGGCTGTTTCAAAAATATTCATGACCCCTAAGCTATGCCTTTCGGCTATTTTGGGCAAAAAAACACGTTTTCGTGAAGAAAAATCGAGTCGAAGTGCTTCCATAACGCTTCTGTAACGCTTCCGTAAGCGATTCTGTGGAAATTCTTCATCGTTCTTCACCGTTCTTCGTCGTTCTTCGGTCTTCAACCGGTAAGTTCCCGAAATCGAATCTTTCAATTCATTCTATGCACCCTTAGTGGTCCATACTTGTTTTATGTACTTTCACTTTCAGTTCGCTTACTTTCAGTTTTCTTTTCTTCCATTTTTAACATGCTTTAACCGTTTATTTAAGCCGTTTTCTCACCTAATAAATGATAAAATGAATTTCAACCGATCATTTGTGTTGTAATCTCGTTTAATCACTGTTAAAACAAAATCTGTTGGATCAAGTGGCCTCAGAATAATTAAGAAGGGGGGGTTGAATTAATTATTCCTAAACCTTTACTAATTAAAAATTACTCTTTTAAGGCTTTTACTAAATTGTTAACAGAATGAGGAGTAGAAGAGAAACTTAACAGAAAGTAAAAGCGGAAATTAAATGCACAACGAAAATTAAAAGAGTAGGGAAGAAGGAGACAAACACACAAGAGTTTTTATATTGGTTCGGCAACAACCCGTGCCTACATCCAGTCTCCAAGCGACCTGCGGTCCTTGAGATTTCTTTCAACCTTGTAAAAATCCTTTTACAAGCAAACATCCACAAGGGATGTACCCTCCCTTGTTCTCTTTGAACCTAGTGGATGTACCCTCCACTAGAACTGATCCACAAGAGATGTACCCTCTCTTCTCAGTCAAACCCAAGTAGATGTACCCTCTACTTGTACCACAAAGGATGTACCCTCCAATGTGTTAAGACAAAGATCTCAGGCTGTTAAACCTTTGACACTTTGTGAATGGGGATACAAAAGAATTCTCAGGCGGTTAGTCCTTTGAACAATTTTGTATTAGGGAAAGGGAAGAATCAAAAGAATTCTCAGACTGTGTCATTTTGAATTCTTTGACAAGGGAGAAGGGAGACACAAAATAATTTAGGCGGTTAGTCCTTTGTTCTTTTGGAAAAGGGAGAAGAGAGACACAAAAATAATTCAGGCGATTAATCCTTGGCGAATTCTTTTTGGCAAAGGGAGAAGAGAAGAAAAGAATGAATAGCACAAGTTTCCAAGGTTTAGAAAACCAGAAAACTTTGAAAAGCTTTTGGTACAAAGAAGAAGAAGTTCAAAGAGATTCAAGGCTTGTAAAGGATTGTATGAATTAGTGTTCAAGATACTTGAAATGCAAAACAAAGCCTTGCTTTTATAGACTCTTCATGTCTGGCCAGGAGGACAATTTAGAAAAGTTATAACTTTTAGAAAAACTTAAAACCGATTTGAAAAAGTCAAAAAACCTTTTGAAGAGTTACATCTTTTGATTTATTGAGAAACAATCACTGGTAATCGATTACCAAATCAGTGTAATCGATTACACAAGGCTTTTATGTGAAAGGATGTGACTCTTCACATTTGAATTTGAATTTCAACGTTCAAAGGCACTGGTAATCGATTACCAAAACATTGTAATCGATTACAGCTTTTTGAAATTAATTGGAACATTGTAAATTCAATTTGAAAACTTTTTCAAATCCATTTTGCTACTGGTAATCGATTACAGCAATCTGGTAATCGATTACCAGAGAGTAAAACTCTTTGGTAAACATGTTTTGAGAAAAATCATGTGCTACTCAATTTTTGAGAAAAACTTTTCATACTTATCTTTTTGATTAAGCCTTCTCTTGATTCTTGAATCTTGAGTCTTGAATCTTGATCTTGATTCTTGAGATCTTGAACCTTGAATCTTTGATTCTTGACTTTTAACTTTCCTCTTGAGTCTTGAATTCTTCTTGATTCTATCTTGAACTCTTGAATTGTTCTTGATTCACTTGAGTTGTTCTTTGATTGATCTTTGAGCTTTTTGTCATCACCTTTGTCATCATCTTTTGTTATCATTATTGTTATCATAAAAACACCTTTGAATCACCTTTGATTCACCATGAAGCATTGCTTCTACAAAATCTAACCGATCGTTCACACTATAACCATGGTTAAACGAAAAAAAAAAGCAAAATAATAATAAAATAATCAAAATATCTTCAAAAATAATAATAAAATAATCAAAATATATTTGAATAAAATAATCAAAAAAATCAATCAGGCGTTTTTCTTTGGAAGTTTCCTTGAATGAATTGACTAATAACCAAAGTGAAACTAAGGCTAAAATCAACTCACAAATCAAGATTCATCCGCAAAAGTCACTCAAAACCGTTTTAAGGTCCAATTCCTTAAACGGTCTTCTTTGCTTTTATTGGTTAACATGGACCGTTCAAAAGCATAAAATCAACACATAATTTTACTGCTTTTGCAAGAACTACGTAGGTCTGATTTCCTCATCACAATTGAAGATACGTAAGAGCAAAAGCCCTGCTTTTGTCGACCACCCCAAGAGATCGTTAATGGTGCAACGCCTTAACGTTTCTCTCCTTTCAAAAATGAAGAGATCGTTAATGGTCCAACGCCTTAACATTTCTCTCCTTTCAAAATCAAAAGATCGTTTAATGGTCCAACGCCTTAAATGATCTTTTGTTCGGTTAAAATATATCTTGCGAAAAAAGATAAAAACGACTTAACCAACGTTTAGTTCTCAAAGAACTACGTAGGTCTGATTTCCTCATCACAATTGAGGATATGTAGGAGTGAGGGAAACACCCTTCTCGACCACAAAAAAGATAAAAAAATACAAAAGGCATAAAAAGACATAAAAACATAAAAAAGGGAAAATAAAACAAATTGAATACATGATATTGCACATTTGATTAAAGGCTGCCATCCTTTGTGGGGTGCTAATACCTTCCCCGTGCGTAAATACAACTCCTGAACCTTTCACACTCAAAGTTCATAGACCACACACACCTTTCCATTTTTTCTGATGTTTTCCTCGAATAAACGTTGGTGGCGACTCCGCGCATTTTCCTCCCATGGAAGACGCACCCGTGCGCCCTCGCGTCGCCCTCCTGCCAAAGGGTAGGTTGCGACACCATCCCTTGTGATGGGCGCGTGTGGTGCTAATACCTTCCCCATGCGTAAACAACTCCCGAACCCTTTTTTTTCAAAATTTGCATACCTCTTTTTTGTTTTTCTAACGTTTTCCTCGAATAAATGTTAGTGGCGACTCCTGTGCATTCTCCTTTTTGGAAGACACACCTTTGGCTTTTCGCCTCACACTCCCATCTTAGGGTAGGTTGCGACAGATAGCGACTCCACTGGGGACTGTTAGAGAGTTAAGTCATTCGATCAATGTGCAATGTTTTATCATGACTTCTTTATTTTTCCTCTTCTCTTTTGTCTTTTGTTTTGTCCATATTTGTGTATAAACTTTGTTATGTTATTGTGTTTGGTGTGTGTCTGTCTATCTATTACATTTGTAGTTAGAAATATTTTTGTTCTACGTACACATGGCACCTACACCTTTGCACACACATTGAGATATTAGGCCATATACCCGGGTCTATGTGAGCCATAAGGAGTGGAGGTCGATCTGTGGTCATGCTGGGTCTCCGACTCTCTTGATAACACTGAAGCCTCATCTAGAGTTTTCCTCTTTTAGTGATGCATTGCCACTGATAGTCCCTATCGCCATAATGTATTACCTAAGAGGATGATATCTTTAGAAGCCAATAAAGTTACATGAAACCACCCTTGGGAGTTGTCACTAGAAGGGGACTTTTGGATCCTTTCCATTAGGTTCCTAAGTTAGGGGGGCACATAGAAAACTCACTCTGACTTGTTCCTTGATCGCATCATGCATCTCTTCATGGCATCATAATGGACATATCATTCCTACATTTATCATTTATCATATTCATGCATTGCATTTGCATGAGTCATTGCATTATCATACATCTTCATTTAGCATGCTTTTGTTATGCCAACTGCATACATTCTATTTTCATTGTTCGCATGTTATGTTCACTCATGCATGATCCTTGCATTTTCTTCTGCAAAAAAAAAAAACAAACAAAAACAAAAGAAAGAACAAAAAGAAAGTCACAATGAAGAATGAAGTTTACACCACATTCTTAGTTACATGTGTTGGGTACCATGATGACAACTATAAGCAAACCATGTTAGGATTATACACTCATCTCTCTTAAAAAATGATTGAAAATCATGTGAACATGGTACCTAAAGCATTGTTAACCAAGAAATAGTGGTTCTTCGAGCGTCTCATGTCGATCTCATAATTACATTTGTCATGCATTGCATAAGTATGCCCTAGTCATTCATCTCTATGATATGTTGTCGAAGTATTGACAATCAAAATTTATATTCCTTGGATTATGGGGTCGAACCAAGCACATGCTTTTAAGAAAAGGGTTTCATCAAGTCAAGGTCAAGTATAGAAGTAACCAGCTTGCAAAAGTTGGGGCAGAAGATGGATCGAGTTTACATAGCTTCTTTGGCTACTACCAACACATGATTGAGCTAAATAATTTACAAAATTGAGGATTGTTGATGTCCATGTTTTATTTCCAGTTTCACTTTGACTCTAACAAGATGTGATGAACCATGTTGCTTTAATGAAAATCTGAATTGATTCAACCCTATGTTCTACTGAATGTCCTGTGTAAAACTTGCAATACTTCAACAATATATCATTCACATACATCGATGCTTTTTTTTCACATTTGGATTCATTGTTCATTGCATTCTTTCCTTGAAGTCAGAACCGTAATCATTGTAATCAAAAGGAAAGAACGCGCTTTATGGAGCCCTTACCGAACGCGTGCCAAAGCGAGAGTGATGAGTGAAATAGAAGAGGTGCAAGAGCAGATGAAGGCCGAAATGGAGGCCATGAAAGAGCAAATGACCACAATGATGGAAGCCATGATGAGTATAAGAAAAATGATAGAGGTCAACATGGCTACATTCGTTGCCACAAGTACCACCACTGAGGTGGACCCGACTCACCCATCTGGCCTCAACCAAGTAAATTGCCCAGCCTCAAATATGGTAGCTCAGGGAGGCAAAGCATTGGGAAGTACGGGCAGCCCCCATTTTGTGCAAGTCCAGAGCAAGCATTTTTTCCCACCATATGGTTTACCTCCTAACAATACACCACCCAATGTTACATATGCTCCCGACGAGAATGTCGATAACTCTACTCCCATACCCATTGAGAGCCAACATCCCCAATTTGGTCATGCACAGGTCCCTCAACCCATAGGGGAGACACATGAAGCACCCCGAGACCACAATCTAGTCGACTTCGAGCCTCACCTCGGATATGCCGTTGAGGGGCAGGCGTTTTGTGGCATACCCCTGCCAAACACTTTGGGGGCCCTCAATATCGCCCACAACCATAACCCTTGCATTTTGCAGTGGGAAGAGTTCCTCCTGCTATGATGGAAAGGGATAAATTTGATCATATAGAGGAAAGGCTAAGGGCTATTGAAGGAGGCAGAGATTATGCCTTTGCTAACATGGTAGAACTATGCCTAGTGCCCGATGTCATTATCCCTCCAAAGTTCAAGGTGTCAGATTTCAATAAATACAAGGGGACTACTTGCCCCAAGAATCACCTGAAGATGTACAGCAGGAAAATGGGGGCATACTTGAAAAATGAAAAATTATTGATGCATTTCTTCCAGGACAGTCTTATTGGGGGTAGCCGTCACCTGGTATACTAATTTGGAACCTTCCTGAGTCCATTCTTGGAAGGACCTAATGGTTGCCTTCATTAGGTAGTATTAGTACAATTCTGATATGGCTCCGTATAGAATGCAGCTACAAAACATGTGTAAGAAGGAGCATGAATCTTTCAAAGAATACGCCCAAAGGTGGAGGGATCTGGCAGCTCAAGTAGCACCCCCAATGATGGAGAGGGAGATGATAACAATGATAGTAGACACGTTACCGGTGTTCTACTATGAGAAGATGGTGGGTTACATGCCTTTGAGCTTTATCGAAATTGGTCTGAGAAGAGGCAAATTTGATTATCCTGCTTTGATGAATAGGAAGATTGGGGCAAATGAAGAGAATAAGAAGGAGGGAGGAACCCATGTTGTGACTGTCATTCCTACATGGCCAAATTTCCCACCAGCTCAACAATATCAATACTCAGCCAATATCATCCCTTCTCATTACCCACCACCCTATCAGCCAAGAACACCCAATTATCCACAAAGTCCACCCCTAAATCAACCACAAAACCCGCCTGCTGCATATCTGATACCAAACACCACCCTTAACATGAATCAAAACACCAACCAGGGAAGGAATTTTACAAAAAAAAAGCCTGTAGAATTCACCCCAATTCCACTGTCGTATGCCAACTTACTCCCATATCTACTCAATAATGCAATGGTAGCCATAATCCCAGCAAAGGTTCCTTAACCTCCATTTTCCTAAGGATACAACTCGAATGCAACATGTGTTTATCATGGAGGAGTTCTGGGGCATTCCATTTAGCATTGTATGACCCTGAAACATAAGGTGCAAAGTCCAATTGATGCAGGCTGGCTAAAATTCGAGGAGGAAAATTGCTTGTGAATTTTGACATTTTTCAAGCGACACTATGCGTGGGGAAATTTGAAGGTTGTTCTTAGATGTCTCCAATGACTCATTAGGATTTTCAAGTTTTTGCCATTATTGTAGAATAGTCACAATGCTAATAAAATGGATAAATTTGATGTCCTTGCCTCATTCTCTCATAATTACATCTTTGCGTATTTATTTAACATCCACTAGAATGTCAATGTATGTTTTGTTTGCTCAAGTGACTTGCACTCCTGAGTTGATCTCCAAGTCTGTTCAATCAAAAATTGCTCATTCTACATGTTAGGTTGGGGTGCCGTAAATAACGAGTAAAGTTCAAAACAAAAAGGAAAAAATGTTCGATTGACTATGTTGCAAATAAGAAGTACAAACATTCATGTGACCTCATTTTATCATTCTTAAAGGTTTTTTTTTGGAGAAAAGTGAGTTGTCAAGAACAAGAGTCATTTGACTTAATTTGTCAATTGAAAATCCTATAAATATTTCTCGTCCTTGAAAATTCATTTTCAAGAACCTGCATAGTTTCTTTCATTTTTCCTTACTACAAGGTCATGACAAACGGCAACAATAGATACCTCAGAGCCCTACACTAGGGCAATGAGAGGCACCATGCATGAGTCTCAAGCGAACCTAGGGACAAATTAGAAATTCTCACTCGGTAGGTCGAAAACCCGAAAGGGAAGCCTAGGCAAAAATTAGGGTTGATAAAAAAAAGAGAAAACAATCAGGAGCGTGTTTATCAGAGGTTTGGTCCCAAAATCCAAACTACCAAAAGTATCTAGTCAAGATTTGAAATGACACATGGCCATGTTTCAACATCCCAAACACTAATTTATCTCTTGCTACCCCCTCCGAGCCAAAGCATATTTTTTTTTTGTAAAAACAACACACACAAAAAAACAATAAAAACAAAATAGGAACCCTGAGTAGGAACCACCGCTAAACTGGTGGGAAGAGCAATGCAAACAACACATGCATGAAGTTGGGCAACAATGAAAGAAGAAAAAAGAAAAAAAAAATCCACCAAAGGCGAGTGAAAAAAAAAGAAAGACAAAAGATCTCCAGATTTTACAAGGCACAAAAGTGCAATAAGGATTAATGTATAAGACAAAAGGAGTAGAACCCGACCCAAGAGTTGAAAGGAACAAAAGTACAAGAAAGACTCTCAAGGTTCTTACTCAATATAAACCTTTAAACACTCTTTGAGCCTCTCTGATCCTTTCTTTCATAGCCCTCTTACCCCTGATCATGTTACAAGCCCAATAAAGTCCATGTGGATCAAGGAATGACTAATTTTACTTTTAAGTTGAGATTCTGGAATGAAACCCGCGCACGCTTGTGATTGTTGAAATATATATATATATATATATATATATATATATATATATATATATATATATATATAAAGAATCCTCGAGGTTTCACACTTGCACATTTGAGAAGAAAACTCATTTGACCTAAAGCTCCTGGAAAATTCCCAAAGACAATTGTGTCAGTAAGGTACATCTGATGTTAGTCGCTCATGCAGACTCCTTAGGAATCCTTTTGAATCCAAGGATGGCCTTTGTTGTATAAATTCTCTCCGGATCAGCCTATGTCATCAAGTTTTAGTAGGATCGACAGACCCATGGCATCACTCTATGACCTTAAATCAAGAAAGTTTCACTTGGTCATCATATACCAAAGTGTAACAATCCATTGTCATCCTTCAATGGTGTATGTGATTGGTCCCAAAGCCTTATATTTCTCTAGTTGTGCAAAATAATCAATGTTTTTAAACAAAAAAGGGATGAGCCCTAGGATCAATATTTTGGTTGATTGATTAAATGTCAAATGACTCCATTGTTGTCATTCCAAAATTGTCAAGTGACTAAATCAAACAAATTATACACTCTGAGGGAGTCCCCGAAGAGATTTGCAAAAAGATAGGATGAGGTCTCATGAGTTATCATGTCTTTCAGAAAGAGACAGTCAATATGTGTTTTCCTTACAAAAAAAATCAAAATCGCAAAAATAGGAAAGAATGTCATGAGCATTACACAACTTTCACGATTCAAAACCTTTTGCATTACTAGAATAAATATATTATTAGACAAAATTCAGATTTAAAAAAAAAATTCACCTAAAAAATATCTTAAGTAAATTAAATAATATAACAAAAATAATTATATTTAATAAAGTAATTTTAAAATCAATTTAAAATATATTTATATAATATAATATAATATATATATTTTTTAATAATTTAAATTAAAAAAATTTAAAAAAAATTAATTTAATAAAAAAGTAATTTTAAAACCAATTTAAAATATATTTATATAATATAATATTTATATTTTTTAATAATTTAAATTTTAAAAAAAAACTCAAGCACAGAAGTCGGGGTGGCCAAACCTGACTTCCTACCTGTAGGCAAACCTAGTGTAGATTGGGAAAAAAATTGAAGTGGTGTATTGTGGGAATTTATACGAGAGAGAGTGTGCATATTGGTCAAAAAACCGACTTTTAACATTGGTTATTAAACGATGTTAAAACTACTGACATTAAAGTATCAATGTTAACATTGGTTGTTTAAAAATCAATATTGTTTTAGCAAAAAACAACATCGGTTTTTAGAAAAATCGATGTTGTTTTTTACTAACAACATCGATTTTTCTCAAAATCGGTGCTATTTTTTGGATTTTTTTAATATCCTATCTATTTTTTTTAATTACCAACTTGTAATTATTTATATCACAACTTATCATTCAAAGTTGTAAAAAAACTCATAAAATAAGCCATGCACCAAAACTCATAAACAAAGTATATCATGCACCAAGAGTAGTTATAAACATTTATAAACAAAACATAATACAAATGTGTTTAGGATATTCCAATATTTGTCACAAAATATATCACCAAGACTTATAAACAAAAATTTACAGATTGATAATTGTAAAGTAGTAATGTACTTTAATTACAAACAAATCCAAAATAAAACAAAGTTAGAAGTTGCATCTGGGAACTCAAATATAATCCACCTTGCAAATTTTGTTATTGTGCATAAATTCCTCCATCCATTTCCAATTTTTGCAGTCTTCTTCCAATGATTATAAACTATTATACACTCTGTAGTCCCTTCCAAGTTCAGATGGGTGAATCCTGTCGCTTTCATAAATGAGTATATGGTACTCAACACATCCTGAAATTAACATTAAATTCATATTAGATATGTATATGATTTTAAAATTTGACATACATAGGAGTGTTTAATTACTGACCAAACTGTTGTAAGTCACTTTGTACTCTGTCAGCAGGACTTTAAAAGTGGCTGAGTTAAGAACTTGATGGTACAAGGAGGACCATTTAGGGTAAGGTTTTGGTTCAGAGCTGCTTTTGAAGATGGTGAGGAGGAAAACACTCTGTACAAACTGGGTCAAGGTTACTTGATGATTTCCCGTGAGACCACAGAAATCTCTAAGTTCTGTTCATCCAGCTAGTAGAGTTGGACTCACCAGATCTTGATTGTATGTAACAGAGTGCATGTTGTCACTAGAGTGTAGCAGATACTAAGTATGCTCTAGTTCATCCTTCCATTTTTCATCAAATAACCTACTAACTTCACTATAAGGCTACATTTAACAAGAAAAGTAATATAAGCAATGTGTTATATCATGTCATGTTTATTTGAGAATAATCTTGAGATTTCTAACCTGATCCATAATATGAATAGTGTTGAACATTTCCTCTGCTTTTTTGTTAATATTCATCATCATGTTAGTCATTTCCTTCCAATTCTATTGATCTTCACCCATCATTTCTAAACCTCATTTACAATATAAACATGGCATTAACAATATGCTACCCATAAATTTGCAAAACAATAATATGATAGTGGAGGAACCATAACCATGCAAACAAACAATAATGAGGCCTACACTGTCGAAAACAACCAAAACTAAAACCATGCAAACAACCAAAACACCAATAAATTTGTAAAACAAACATAATAGACCAAAACACCAATAAAAGGCATACATTGTTTGTTTTGCAGTATGACTTAGATACTTAGGAAGGCCTACATTGTCGAAAACAACCAAAACACCAATAAAAGGCCTACACTGTCGAAAACAACCAAAACACCAATAATTATGCAAAATCAAAACCAGAACCATGATTTCACTGTCGAAAAAAGCTTTCATTGGACCATTTGACACTAGAACCTTGTGAACACTTGCAATGATTATGCACTACTTCTTTCACACACTCATAGTAAAATTTCATAAATTTACAACGCAAAATGAGGAAGATACACACAATCCACAAAGCTTCGAGAAAAAAACATATTGTGAGAGCGAGAGTGAGAGTGACACCTAGACCGTGAGCGAGAGTGAGATTGAGAGCGAGGCTAACACTGAGATTGGTTTCACCGTGAGCGAGATTGATCGAGAGCTAGACGACCATGAGCGCGAGTGACACCATGAGCGATAGTGACGACATTGGTTTCAACACCATGAGAGTGAGAGTGAGAGTGACAAAGGGTTCGTGAGGGAGACGAAGAATGAGGGAGATGAGTGAAGTGTCAGAAGCGCGAAAAGTATTATAAATAGGACAATACAACGTCGATTTTTTTTTTTCTAAAAACCAATATTAACCAACTCATGTTAACATCGGTTTTCTAAAAAATCAATGTTAACAAACTCACGTTAACATCGATTTCTGGAAAACTGATGTTAACAAACTCACATTAACATCGATTTTTAGGAGAATCGATGTTAACAAAGTCACGTTATTTACGATTATGCTATCGCGTTTTCGTTTACATCGGTTTTTTAGAAAATCAATGTTATTCTAACGATGTTAAAAGTAAATTTTTTAGTAGTGAGTTATGCTTACACAAGTTTGTAAAAAGTGTGTTACTGTTGTTGAATCCAACTGATTTAGCTAATTAAAATTTTCTATATTGGTAACAATATTTGATGCCTAAGTTCTCAGGAGTGGCTGTTGATCATGTGTCTCAATGTGATGAAAAGGAAGTTAAAGGTAGTTCAAAGATTCAGAAGACTTAACGCCTCTTAAAAGGTACTTTGCAAGTTTGCAACTCATCTAAAGAAAATAGTTAGTACTGTCTCCAAGGATTTAGAGGAGTTGACTCCGAAGCTGGCTCTGTAACTCAGCAAAAGGAAGGATATGAGAAATCCAAGTCTTTTAAGGACGTAATTCCTCTTGAAAGTGCCCGTGCAAGTAAGAATAAAAGGAAGTAGTTGATCTGTCCAAGGATTCAGACCTTCATGTTCCAATTAAGGTGTTGAAGAAAAAATAAACTTTGAGAAGGATTAATATTTGAAGAGAGCCTTTAAAACTATTTTTATTTACTGTTATTTTACTGTTTACGTTATTCATGGTTGCTGAGAGGATTTGAGACCTTTATAGTTTGTATTTTGGGGAATAAGTTTGTGGATATGAGTTCTGAATTGTTTAAACTCAAAGCAATCAACTTTGAATATATGCTAATATTAGGTTCTTCACTATGTGCTCTAATACATAAACTTAGGCAATAGGTACAAGGCAACAATGTTGAACAGGAAGTTGAAGGCAGAGTTTTAAATGAAAGTTTTTATCATGAACCCAATATTTGAGTTGGACAGCTTTGAAGAATAAAAAAGGGTATTTTATTTAAGTGAAATTTTTAATTTTGATAACTCCAATATCTGAATTAGTAGATTTTCAAGTTAGAGAATATGTAACAGTAAAAAAATTTGTATAGCAAGTTTCCATGAAAAGAATAACCATCCCAACAGATTTTTTTGAGTTATTTTTTGTAATGTGTGGTTTTTTTTTTGGTAAAGTTGAAAGAGTTATTTAAGTTCAATTTTTAAATGAAAAATTTAATGTTGGTAACTCCAAAAGTCCGAGTTGGTTAATTTTCAACTTAGAGAATACGTAGCAGCATGATTTTTTTTTTTGTATAGGCAAACACAATGCAAAAATAATTAGTTTTCATGTATTATGATATTTTTAAAATTCATTATTATAATTATTTTTCTCTTATTATCTTTTAGCATAACTAATTTATTGAATGTTGCCTTTTATCTAATCAAATTAAAACCGTATAATTGAAAAAAATGTTGAATTTGTTTACATGATATTCAAAATTTAAAATCTTAAAAAATTGTATAGAAATAATTTTTCTTTTCTTATTTTTACACACTAAAATCTATGTGTATAAATATAGAATGAACATTTTGCATGAATTTATATGTAAATTTATTAAAATAAAAATTATGTATAATTACATGGAAATGAATATCTATAACAATATATAAAGAAATATTTTATTTTGATGTACATATTTTGTTTGATGTTTTTGTTCCTAAATTAATTAGGAAATTATCATTTATCCTTCTCAAATGCTCATGTGCAATTGCACACTCCCTTCAAGTTACAAACTGCTCCCACGTAAAGGTGTTGTTTGAAAGTTGAATCAGTACATGCTTCGTGTTCTTTTATTTTCGTAGAGAGAGTAATCACAATATCTCCACCCATGGATAACCGTTGACTCTTAATCATGGTTCCTAACATTTTGGCTATCATTCACTCTTTCAAAGCCTTAAGTATGTTTGCCAATATTCTCTTCCTCTCCCTTTTTTGGTCAATATTTCAGATCTACAAATGCCTACTGCTTCGATCTTCGATCCTTCGCTAAGGTGAGTCTCCTATTCACTTTATTGTATTCCTCTCTTTTTTTCGATTACTTTCGTTTGAATGTGTTTTATTTGTTCTTTTTCTTCTTCTCTTCTTCTGGGTATTGTTTAAACTAGTTTGAATTCTTGAAACTTCTCTTCTTCTACTAATTTTTTTTTGTCAATATTTATTATACATGTCATATTTTTGCGTTTGATTTTGTTGATATGTCAAGGATAAGTTTTATTATGTGGGGGTTATTTCCATATCCTATTTTTTGTGCTTCACTACTAGAAAAAGGGTTTTTTACGATGGTTAATAAGTGTTTTTAACGACGGTTCTAAACCATTGTTGTATACAACATCGTTAAAACCAAATTATTTTTTATGACGGTTATTTTAAAAACCGTCTTTGAAAGTAAGAATCATTCAAAGACGGTTATTAGCTAATAACCGTCTTTGAATGCTATATCTGTGTTGACATTCAAAGACGGTTATTAGCTAATAACCGCCTTTGAATGTTATGTCTACTTTGACATTCAAAGACGGTTATTAACTAATAACCGTCTTTAAATGTTGTTTCTTCTTTGTCATTTAAAGACGGTTATTAGTTAATAACCGTCTTTGAATGTTGCTTCTTTTTTGACATTCAAAGACGGTTATTAGTTAATAACAGCCTTTAAATGTTATGTCTTCTTTGGAAGACCTTCAACTTTCCATGCATGAACAAACTCCATCACTCCATATGAAGTTTCATTTGAAACACGTATATAGCGTACCTGATGCAGACAAAATAGTTGAATTTCATATTACCATTTGACACAAATGTCATCAAAATTAAACAAAGGAAACAGTAAATCCTACCTTGATTGGACTTGAAGGTTATGGGTTTATGCTGACTACACAAACATGCAATAGTTTGTTTTTATTTACAGACTTGTAATAGGAATATAGGATACGAGACATTTGCCGAATATAACATATAAAAGTAGACAACAAAAGTGGTATGACCATCTCATCCCTCTTGTCCAACCAAATTTTTTGAGAGATAAACAATCTACTATACCATTCCACTCCTTAACAGCATTTTGTCTATCAACTTACAAGCAAATACATATCAATAATTTCATGGAAATATCAATATTTTCAGTTGGAATAAATACTTTTAGAAAATAAAAAAATGTGTTCAGTTTCTCTGAGCCAAAACCAACACAAATCACTAGAAATCGTTAGAAAACTAGGAAAGCTAAAGCATGAAGTAAATTGAGTGAAATCAATCACCTTTCCCTCATTGATAAGTTCTTGGAAAGAGCTTGCAATTGCTCAACAAATGGCACCCTGGATCTCCATTATGAATAATGATAGGAAAACTTGCCAAACGATGCAACATATCGATCTGGCCTATAATGAAATCAAGTAATTAAATCCTTGTTAATTTATTTGATATCTCTCTTTATTTAAAGTAATTAAATCAAAATATTTATGTCATTTTATATTTATTAATTAGCTTATTGACTAATATTATTAAATATTTTTATTCAATCAACTAGCTAGCTTATAAATTTTTATTATTTCAGCTCTTATGAGTTTCAACTAATTTATAAGTTTAATTTTCAACTAACTTGTAAATTTGTTTTGACAAATATTCTCGTATCAACTATTTTCTATTTTTATCTCTGTATGACCTAGACTCAAAGTAACTACCAATATTTAGTCAAAAAATAGAGTGCACCGAAAAGGACAACATAATATTATTTTTAATGTATATAAGTTTGGATGGGATTGGGTGCACGAATACATCCCATGATGAACTCCATTACAATTGGAATCGTGGCTTCTCATTCTTCAAATTGAATTATTCTATAATAGTTAGATATAAAAATACTTTTTATTCAATAAACTAGCCATTAATAAAAATATATGAATATTTTTGGACAACATAATATTATTTTTAATGTATATAAGTTTGGTTAAAATATTCTTGAATCTATACAAATCTAGCCAAATATGACTTTAGTCTTTAAAAGAAATTTATTGATTTTGATTCTTATAAGTGTTAATTTTTTTTAAATAATCTGTAATTAACTTTTAATGATGTAATATGTATTTAAATGTGAAAATCATTAATTTTTAATGATTCAAATTTTAAAATTTAAGAATGAAAAACAATAAAAAAATTATGAAACAAAATTTAATTTAATTATATTTAAAAAAAACTAAAAAATATATTTTATCATGTAAAATTCTTATATTCAGACATCCTGATCCTAATCTTAATCCTAATAGATGATAAAGCACGTGCAACACATTCATTAATTATTTTTATACCACAAAATCAACTGAAAAGAAATTAATTTAATCACTCCTCAATCCTCATCTCATAGTATATAAGAATTTAACATTATTCAATAAAAAGGACTAACCTTGACGTTTCCAGCTTTTTTTATTGCTACATTGATCTTCAACTGGACTTTTCAATTAGTAGTCTACCAGTGGGTCCCAAAATTAGGATTCTATCTTTCCCAGCCATGGAATTGGAAGAAATTAAAACTAGTCCAAACAATTGCAATGTGTTTTTCTTGTTTTGATAGGTAATCAAACTAGCAACAGAATGACAACTCAAAACTAGGAAATTATGTAATAATAATTGATGGAGAAAAAAAAAGTTCTATTGCAGTTTGATTACAAAGGTTCAGCAAGTCTTTCGCCTACACTTCTTATTAATTGCTTCCTATATAAGTTTCCTTATTAAAAGGATTAATATATTATTTGTACAATTCCTTTATAATATTCTTTTATCTTTCTTGTATATCGACCATCTTATATACATTTTTTTCTGTTTTTTTAGTCTCTATTTTTATTTCTTTTTATTTTATATATATATATATATATATATATATATATATATGAAATATTGTACGTACAAATTCATAATTAAAGGTCACAAATCATGGTATCTCTTTTTAGAATAAAATTATGAAAAAAATATCAACGAACACCTTGGAGCAAGCAATAAAAAATCCAAAACTATTTTTTTTATAAAAAAAATATAACATTTAATATCATGAATATACCTTTGTTATAACTGTACATACGTACACTCCAAAATATAATGTATATATGTTGTCATTTCCCTCTACATATACTTTTGCGTGTCTTATACTAGTGTCAGTGTCCCTATTTATTTCTTTTTGTATTTTACTCATTTACTCTTATCATTTTCTTATTTTCAAAGTTCAAATTAATTCATCTACTAAAAAAACACGTAGAGAGAAAAAAAAACCTTGATGCCCTTTTCTGGCCTGAACCTCTCGCCTACGGCTGTTATCCCATAGATGCGCTTCATATCTTACTGTTCCAAGCAAAGCAAAGTGAGTCACAATCATGTCCAAAAAATATAAAAACATACACATTATCAAACACAAAATAAAAGCATTATGTTCCTGAATTCAGTACCAATATAGTTTGATATTCTCAAAAAAGATACAAATAATTATCATGGGTCATTAGATACAGAAAGATTTGTAGCACTTAAACCAGAAAAGCATGTACATTTATCAATGTCTTCAATATTATTGTTCCACTTTTGCTAGCCTACATTGTTCCACTTTTATGAAGTGAACATTTTAGTCCTTAATGTGAGTGGGAAATCTAGTGAAAAAGAAGTGAGGTGAATGATATTTTCTAAAGTTGGAATTAAATATTTATGACATCACAAAACTAAAGCATGGTGAACAGGATTCAAGTTCAACATTCATTGAAGAGTATAATTGACTCAAAATAAACACAGATTATTTTTTTAAAACTATAACCAAAATCAAATCATATTAACATGATTAAAATCATACTTTATACATACGTATTGATGAATGTTTTGAAACCTGCATATTAACATTCAAACAAAGTACCTTCCAGGAAGAATCCTTACAATTTCTGCCCACTTATTATCGTATATTTGGTAATAGTAAGCTAGTTCCTCCTCCTCTGTCCATGCATCCTTCTTTCCGGGAAGCAAGTATTAGTACCTGAAATGATAACTAATTAACTACTAGTTCATCTAACGTATTTTATAGGAAACAAAGAAACAATTATATGCCAAATATAAAACCTCAGGTTATCTAACATATTTATAAAAGATAATCAATTTGATTCAAATATGTTCTTGATGAGTTAGTAACATGTGCAGAGTTAGACGCCAAGCAGGAAACTCTAACAGAAAAGGCTATAGAAAATGGTTCTTGATTAGTACATTGTACACAAAAGTTGCCATTGGATCACAGAAAAAAGTAATACATCAAATAAGACAAAAAAGATAAATTCAAAGTATACACAAAAATGGCCACTCTAAAATCTAAAAGGTCTATTGTTGCCTACCTCTCTCGGCATTGCTTTCCAATACGACCTGTTGATGAACAAAATTAATATAAAATAATAGTTCAAACTTATACTAATACAGTCACATCAACTTATTTTCTTCCAGTTCCTTCCATTGCTTCTTGACCTTCTCACTCAAAAGGTTGTCCTGTTTGTCAGAGCCACGTGATTGCAAAGTTAGGGAGCATTAACACGGCAAATTGTAAGCTAAATCAGGACGATGATGTGCCACAACCACCAAAAAACACCATGGAAAATGTTAATCCAAATGAAAGTAATATCAGTGAAGAGTCTCATTCTTTTGATGAAGAAGGATTACCTGAAGTTGACCCAATATTGGCTCCTTGAATGTAAATTATGGATGTTATCATGTCGATGCTATTTGTGTTTTCATTTCAAAACTTATCATGGACTTGTGTAATTGTCTTATTGAATTAAAACTTGTGTTATCAACTTTAATATTTCAATAGTTATTTTAGATTTAGGAGTATGAATGAACTTTACTTAATCAAATAATGTTAGTTATATACTTGTATGTAATAAATACATATATAATTTTAAATTTTTAAATATATAACGGATCAAACTGAACCAATTACTAGTCTACCGGTTGGATCACTGACCCACTACCTCGACCAAGTCAATGACCGGGCCGGATTGGACCAGATCGGGCCATTGTAATATCTTATTAGTTAATGGATTTTGCAGATGATTAATGACATAAACATCATCTTTTTTTAGTTCATATGATCTTAGTTTGTTCAATCATGTATAAATCTTTCATTTTGTATAATTTGTTTTTAATTTTGAAATTTGATTTATACATATTGTGGATTAGCCACAGCCAAATCACCTTTCATTTTTATGCAGTTTTACAAATATATGCTACTTCAAATTATATATATATATATATATATATATATATATATATATATATATATATATATATAATTTTTTTATACCTCGGGTCATTGTAGTAACACTCAAACAAACCATTATGAAAATTTGAGAATAAGAATACCTTTTTTTGTTAGCAATCCACTCATGACTGTTGTATTTGTTTTTATACATTTTATAATAATTTTTCTTTTATTTAGTAAAAAGTTAATTTAAACTAACTTATTATCTCATGGATATATTAGCAACGTTTTGTTATATTATCATGTTCATTAATTAAGATAATCAAACTTAATTAAGGATTTAAATACATACGTTTATGCATTTGATGATAAATTAAAAGATATAAAAAATATTCACAAAAAAATGATATATAAAATAAGTTTTTTTTTAAGAATATTTTAAAATATACAATTATATGTGATAATAAATAGGAACTAAAAAATGTCATAACTGTCTTTTTACTTTACAAGAAGTAAATAGTATAGTTAGTATTACGAATTTTTTCATTAAAATAATATAAACTAATTAGCGTAATAAAACACAACAGCATAGTAAAAATGCGAACACAAAAGGCGATAATGCATGTATTTTCGCTAGCTTTTATAAAAACATGTAGAAAATTTACAATTAGTTAACGGGGATTAACATTTTATTTGAAATCACTTGAACATCTAAATTATTATGGCAAAATTATATCTTTTTATATCTATTATTATAAATTTTTAAATATATATATAAATGTATTTTATTCATTGAATGATTTATATTATTTAACATAAGTACAAATAAAATATCACTGATGGAGATCAATATTTCTTTATGAATGTAATAAAAGAAATTTAGACTTAACTCATAAGGATGTACAATTATTTTAAAACCAGCTTAAAATTAAAATTACATGAAAATAATTGGGTTCTATTATAATTTTAGATTTTTTTAATTGAACATTAATAACTATGCACTAGTAAAAGCTTAAGAAAAATTTACAACTAATATAATTCATATAATACTCATCACTCAAAGATAAACTGTTTATATCGATTGCATTGCACGAATACTAAATCTGTTATCAGTTACCTACAATTTGGATTTTGTACCTAATTTTATTTGATTTTTACATTTATTTGCTCAACTTATTGTTTCATAAATTACTATACTTCCAACTTTTGACCAATGCATTGTAATTTTTTTTAATCTTTATCTTTATATATATATATATATATATATATATATATATATATATATATAAAAGTAAGTAGGTCTGAGACATTTTTATCATTTTATTTTTCCACTCAAAGGGTAAATATGTAAATAACATGTTTAGTATTTATGGTAAATAAAATTATTTTTTAATTAATTTTTCTTTGGTCATTAAAGCAGACTCTTTATTAGATCATGATGGAAAACAAAAGACACAAAGTAAAGAGTCATTCATTTCTTGAACAATTAGAACAATATCTAACGTGTTCAAAGGTATTCTAATTCTTCTTATTTAGTTTGATCAAAACATGTGCATTAAAAGGAATTAATTGAGTTAAATAAAAACAAAAATTGATGTTATATCTCTTGCAGTAAAAAAATGAGTGAATATGCAATTTAGTCCCTAAGATTGTATCCATTTTGCATATTAGTCCTTAACTTAATATTAAATTCAAAATAGTCTCTATCTTTGCATAAGTGTTGCAAAATAGTTCTTCCGTTAAATTTTAAAGTAACGTCGTTAGTGAGGTCAATTTTAGTATCACATGGACTATCCAACGTGACACTAAAGGATGACGTGGCATGACACGTGGACATGCCTCTTAAAAGATGTCACATCATTTGATGATAACAAAATGAGTAAATAGGCAATTTAGTCCGTGACTTTGTACCCATGTTGCATATTAGTCCCTAACTTAATAAAAAATTCAAAATAGTCCCTATCTTTTGCATAAGTATTGCAAAATAGTCCTTCCGTTAAATTTTAAAATAATGTTGTTAGTGAGGTCAATTTTAGTGCCACGTCATTTGATGATGATAGAATGAGTGACTTCTTCAAATTTGATGGTTCTGAACCAATTGAGGCATATATACGAAAAAGAACTCACACACACTTGCAAAAATAAAAAGAACCAAAAATCCACAGCAACAACCTTATCTTTGTAGCCGTCAACACCAATGGGCGAGGTCTGCATAACCATTCTCTTTTCCTCTTTTTTTTCTCTTCAATTACCATCAATGTATCATTCCGGGTTTTGATTTTTTTTTTTTGTGTTTTAAATAAGAAGAGAAAAAATCAGAGGAAAACAAAGTGGAGGAGAAAAAAACAGATGAAGAAGAAAAGAAAGAAGAAGAGAAAAAACCAGAGGAATCAAAAGATGATAAGGAATCCAAGGAGGAATCTGCGCCACCAGAAATCATGCAAGGCACAACCTTTGCAATGCATGGACACTTTAAGCATGATTTCTGGCATCTTTTAAGTTAAGGACTATTTTGCAACACTTATGCAAAAGATATGGACTATTTTGAATTTTTCATTAAGTTAGGGACTAATATGCAACAGGGGTACAAAGTCAGGGACTAAATTGCTTATTTACTCATTTTGTTATCATCAAATGATGTGGCATCTTTTAGGAGACACATCCACGTGTCATGCCACATCATCCTTTAGTGCCACGTAGGATAGTTCACATGGCACTAAAATTGACCTCACTAACGACGTTACTTTAAAATTTAACGGAAAAACTATTTTGCAACACTTATGTAAAGATAGAGACTATTTTGAATTTAATATTAAGTTAGGGACTAATATGCAAAATGGGTACAATCTCAGGGACTAAATTGCTTATTCACTCCTATTTATATTATCTCTCTGAAAAAACCTAAACAAATAATGTAAAAATATTTTCCCTAATATATGATTTATTTTCATAAAAGGAATTACTTGGATGATTAATGCATGCACGCTTTGTTTTTCTAAAGCAATTCATGGGAATGTCAAATTCAATACATTTAATCATTGATATTTCCTAATGCATTTGAAAATAGATAAATGAAGATCAAGTTGTAACGTGCGGAGTGGAATCATTAACGTTTCTTCTTTAGGTTGTATTGGAGGTTAGGTTTTTTTTCTCAATAAACCAATTGTTTCAAGTACGGTGAGAGGAGGTTGATCGGGGGACGGTGGCAACCAGAAGTCAATAATGACGTGAAGAAAACAAACTGGTACAGGAGGAGATAGAGGCGTTTAGAGAGGGAGGAGGTTTCAGAGAATCAAGCGTCGTACTTTCAGTGGGATTGCAGCAGAGATTGGATACAAAGTCATATGTTTTTCTTCTTTTGTCAATCACTCATCCTCCTGTCTCTCATACGTCAACATTGTTTCCCGGAGAGATTGCGGTTTCAAATGACGTGTATTCATGGTAGTAACATACTTTTTTTTATTATATTTTCATTTTCGATTTCTCACCCAGCGAAAGCAAAATTGGAGATTCAGCTTTCCCATGGTTGGCCACCATGACAACAAGTTTTCCTTTTTATTTCCTTTTTTCTGTTTGCCCCCACTCAAATTTCTCATTTTTTATGTATTTTATAAGGCCGAATCCTGCCTTCTTCATTTTGTTTTGTATCATTTTAAATTTTTTTATCAACAATTATCATACGGTTTCCTACTTCTCTCTTTCTGATTCTCTTTTTCCATCTATGGTTGTATCCAAAACTGAACAAGAGTAACAAAAATAAAGAACGAAAGCAAAAAGCATGGTTTGAACAAAACTCCTTCATGCTCCCAAGTGCCAAAGGGTTTTCCTTTTCCTTTAAAATTCTTCTTTCTAGCTCGATTAGCCTTTTTTGTTTCGTTATGATTCTAGATAGGTTGATGAAGGTGTTAAACAAGTGACCTCAATAGCTTACGAAGTGGAGTGAATTAAGTTTAAAGAATTTTCCCTAATAAATTTTAATTCTCTTTAAATGAAATATGCAGACTTAATAGAAAAGAAGTAAAGAACAATTCAATTGATACTTCTTTGAAATATACAAAGTAAAATTAAAATGCAATAAATTAAAGGAGTTTAGGAAAGAGAGAATTGCAAACTCAGTTTAGTACTGGTTCGGCCACGCCCTGTACCTATGTCCAATCCTCAAGTAACCTATTTGAGATTTCCACTAACCTGTAAATCCTTTTACAAATTTTGAACCACCTAGGGATACCCTTCCCTTGTGTTCATAGAACTTTACAAATCAAGAGATCCATTGTCTCTTGATTAACAATTGATCGCTTTGAAGTACAGAAGAAAGTTGCTCTCTTCTGGAGAAGAATGATACAAGTTGAAGAACTTATAAGAATTCTTAATGATTTTGCAAGTGTTTGGTCAAAGGTTTTCTTGTGAGAGGATATGACAATGAATGTTCTAAAAAACTCTGAAGAATTTTGAGTACAAGTCACATATTTATATCTAGGCTCAAACCTTTTGTATCTATTCAATCGTTACTTACCCATATTACTTTACTTGTCACTTTGGGACTATATATGCTATTTACTGGTTTCATTGAGACACTTATGTTTTGCTACTCATTATGGTACCTAAAACTTATTTATTTATATTTTGTGACAATGAAGGCTCACTTGTTTGCCATTACTAATTATTTAAGCATGCATGCTTTATTTATGTCAGTGTTTCGATTTTGTTCATTGATTTGTAGTTTTAACACAATAAGTGATTACTATGATTTATTATGCATGCTTTAACAAGGAAAATGAGTTTTAATAAATTGGAATAGAAAGTTTGTATTTTCGGCAAAAAATTCCTCAATCTTTCCTTATCTTTTGAGTTAATAATAAAGAAGGCTTGAGACTATCTTTTTATTAAGGGAATCAGTAGGTTATTTTGGAAGTCTATATTTAAAGGTGCTACACAATGCTCTCTATGACTCCAAGAAAAGAAGATATGTTATGCCTCTGCTCTTGTTGAATATTTGAGCTGAAGAAAATCTCAAATTTTTGGTAGTTGATTATCTGCCCTAAGGCAGAACCATAAGTATCAAGAGTCTCCTAAAGGATAGTAATTGATATGCCATCATTTTCTTCTATTTTCTAAACCCTTTTTTGCACCATTTTAATTACTGATTGGTCTTAATTGTCAATTAATCAGGCAGTTTTATTATTTGGGCTCATTTAGCTAATTTGATGTTTTTAATATAATTTCAGGAATTAATGAAACATTGGGCTTAATCCGGATTTTGGTTATGGACTTGAAGAGGGCAAATAAAGCAGCGCTTACCTTAGTTAATTTCTAATTAGGAAATTTCGCAATTTTATTTTATGTTGTTCAGTGTTTATTTCATTTTGGGCAAGAGTATTGTAATAGGGCCCAGTGACTTTGAGTGACTCTTTTTAAATAGCAGCCTTGGGATTCGTGAAGGCCATTCTGTTATGCTATTCATTATTCAGAGCTTTTGGTTTTTAGGGTTTTACGTTTTCTGCTTTGATGCTACTGTTCACGTAATGCAATTTTACATTTTCTGCTTCTAATTACAATTTCGTTCTTGTTTCTTCTTCTGCTTTCAATTTCGTTTCTGTCCCATTTACGTTTCTGTTCATTTACATTTTTGTTCGTTTACGTTTCTGCTTCATGTTTCATTTACGTTTTCTGTTAGAATCTATGGAAGGCTAAATATTTTGGTGTTGTTTCCTTTTGAGGACGAAGCCCAGCTCTCTTTGAGGTTTCGTTTATAATGTGGTTTCCTGGCAGTTTTCCCTTCACCAGTTAACCCAAATTCGTGAACATTAATCAGTGCACGCTTCGTGTTCGATTAATTGCCTCTGAGCCTAACTTGTGTTCATGCTTAATGGACGAAGGGCTAACTGGTGTATGTGGTGCCTAATCATGGATTGACAACCCTAAGTTGATTTTTGCTTAGTAAATTGAAATAGGGTTGGATTAAGAGGTTAACTGTTAGGGACAAATTCTCCATGACCCAGGATAAGAGAATGACTTCTGAATCAGAGGAAACAACCCATTTTTAATATTAGTAGTTTCATATTCCAGTTTACTTATTCTGCTCTTTAATCACAAAACAAACAAACCCCCCCAATCGTTACTGTTACTGCGCAAGTATATTATGAACATTTGGTTTGTCATTGCTCATTGGGAAACGACCTAGGATCACTTCCTAGTTACTGCATTTTCATGTTTATTTGATTCGGGTACGGCCTCGATCAAATTTGGCGCCGTTGTCGGGGAGCAGTGTCCAAAGGTTCATAATAGCTAGCGTTGTGTGTTTAATTTTTTCCGTGTTCTATGTTTAATTGTTAGTATTGTGTTAATATGTGTGTTAATGTTGTTTAGTGTCTTGGTATTTTGTTTAGTGTGTGTTCTGTTTCAGTTTTTCTATTAAGCGTTTCCCCTGTTTCAGTTTTGGGTGTTTTGCTATGAATAGTGTTTTGCGACGGACTTAGCGACCATTTTTTGCTTGCGGCAAACCAGAGTAGTAGTAGAAATCATGTAACGACGGATTTTAGCGACCACCCATGCTAAATTATTTGTGATTTTTTGTTTTAGTAGCTAGGGTTGTTATTTTTGGCTGAATTTTTTGGTGGTAACTTCTTTTAATCCATATTTTGTGGGAAAAATAGCTAGAGCCTTTAGTTTGATCAGATTTGAAAGTTCCAAAAAAGTAGCAAATTTTGTGTTTGTCAAAACGTCAAACAACCATAACTTTTGCTCCGGGTATCAGAATCGCAATTATTATATATGTATTTGGGGTAGAAAAAAATTTCCTACGCCGTGGCAGCCTACCATAGGCTGGCTAAGGTCTCCATCGTCCAAAAAAAGTGATTCTGTCAAAAGTTTTTTATTTTTCAAGTTTTATTCACTTATTTTTCTTAACCTACCATGTTTAGCTTCTATAGTTATACTTTGAATTTTTGTCTGAAATTTTTGTGCTATCTTCTCATCATTTTATAAGGTTGCTCACAAAATTTCAAGTCATTTGGATATCATTTGAGGGTAGCTGTAGTTCAAACCTACACCTTTATTTACATGACAAGGCAACTAGTTGTGTATGCTGAATGTAGTGTATGACTAGAGGCAATCCATCTGACTTACAACCCTTTGATCCTGAGATAGATAGGACATTTCATAGATTAGTTAGGCATCATTTTATACCTTTTGATCATTCTGAGCATTCCATTACTGGTGAATCTGTGCATTCTGTTATTGGTGATTTTGAACATCCTGATCTTGAACATTATAATTTTGAGCATTCTGATTCTGAGCATTCTGATTTTGCACATTCTGAGAACATGGTACAACCTCCACCCCGTGAGAGGACTCTAAGGGAAATGGCTGCACCTGATTTCACCTACGAAAGCTTGTGCATCCAATACCTTGATGAGGATGTCCCATATGTTCTTAAAACTGGACTGATTCATTTGCTTCCAAAGTTTCATGGCCTTGCAGGTGAAGACCCGCACAAACATTTGAAGGAATTTCATATTGTCTGCTCCACCATGAAACCCCCAGATGTCCAAGAGGATCACATATTTCTGAAGGCTTTTCCTCATTCATTAGAGGGAGTGGCAAAGGACTGGCTATATTACCTTGCTCCAAGGTCCATCAAGAGCTGGGATAACCTTAAGAGAGTATTCTTAGAAAAAATTTTCCCTGCTTCCAGAACCACAGCCATCAGGAAAGATATCTCAGGTATTAGACAACTCAGTGGAGAAAAAATTTCGTGGTAACTTCTTTTAATCCATATTTTGTGGGAAAAATAGCTAGAGCCTTTAGTTTGGTCAGATTTGAAAGTTCCAAAAAAGTAGCAAATTTTGTGTTTGTCAAAACGTCAAACAACCATAACTTTTGCTCCGGGTATCAGAATCGCAATTATTATATATATATTTGGGGTAGAAAAAAATTTCCTACGCCGTGGCAGCCTGCCATAGGCTGGCTAAGGTCTCCATCGTCCAAAAAAGTGATTCTGTCAAAAGTTTTTTATTTTTCAAGTTTTATTCACTTATTTTTCTTAACCTACCATGTTTAGCTTCTATAGTTATACTTTGAATTTTTGTCTGAAATTTTTGTGCTATCTTATCATTTTATAAGGTTGCTCACAAAATTTCAAGTCATTTGGATATCATTTGAGGGTAGCTGTAGTTCAAACCTACACCTTTATTTACATGACAAGGCAACTAGTTGTGTATGCTGAATGTAGTGTATGACTAGAGGCAATCCATCTGACTTACAACCCTTTGATCCTGAGATAGATAAGACATTTCATAGATTAGTTAGGCATCATTTTATACCTTTTGATCATTCTGAGCATTCCATTACTGGTGAATCTGTGCATTCTGTTATTGGTGATTTTGAACATCCTGATCTTGAACATTATAATTTTGAGCATTCTGATTCTGAGCATTCTGATTTTGCACATTCTGAGAACATGGTACAACCTCCACCCCGTGAGAGGACTCTAAGGGAAATGGCTGCACCTGATTTCACCTACGAAAGCTTGTGCATCCAATACCCTGATGAGGATGTCCCATATGTTCTTAAAACTGGACTGATTCATTTGCTTCCAAAGTTTCATGGCCTTGCAGGTGAAGACCCGCACAAACATTTGAAGGAATTTCATATTGTCTGTTCCACCATGAAACCCCCAGATGTCCAAGAGGATCACATATTTCTGAAGGCTTTTCCTCATTCATTAGAGGGAGTGGCAAAGGACTGGCTATATTACCTTGCTCCAAGGTCCATCACGAGCTGGGATAACCTTAAGAGAGTATTCTTAGAAAAAATTTCCCTGCTTCCAGGACGACAACCATCAGGAAAGATATCTCAGGTATTAGACAACTCAGTGGAGAGAGCCTGTATGAGTACTGGGAGCGATTTAAAAAACTATGTGCCAGTTGCCCTCACCATCAGATTTCGGAGCAGCTTCTTCTCCAATATTTTTATGAAGGACTCAGTAATATGGGGAGAAGTATGATAGATGCTGCCAGTGGTGGAGCCCTTGGAGACATGACTCCTGCTGAAGCCAGAAATTTAATTGAGAAGATGGCTTCTAACTCCCAGCAGTTTAGCGCCAGAAATGATGCCATAGTCATTAGAGGAGTGCATGAGGTAGCTACAAACTCAACTGCATCATCTGAGACTAAGAAGCTTGAAGGCAAACTGGATGCATTGGTTAACTTGGTAACCCAGCTGGCCTTGAATCAGAAATCTGTACCTGTCGCAAGGGTTTGTGGTTTGTGCTCCTCTGCTGACCACCATACAGACCTTTGCCCTTCCATGCAGCAACCTGGAGCAATTGAGCAGCCTGAAGCTTATGCTGCAAATATTTACAATAGACCTCCTCAACCTCAGCAGCAAAATCAACCACAGCAGAACAATTATGACCTCTCTAGCAACAAATACAACCCTGGATGGAGGAATCACCCTAATCTCAGATGATCCAACCCTCAGCAAGACAACAGCAGCCTGCTCCTTCCTTCCAAAATGCTGCTGGCCCAAGCAGACCATACATTCCTTCACCAATCCAACAACAGCAATAGCCCCAGAAACAGCCAACAGTTGAGGCCCCTCCACAACCTTCCCTCGAAGAACTTGTGAGGCAAATGACTATGCAAAACATGCAGTTTCAACAAGAGACCAGAGCTTCCATTCAGAGCTTGACTAATCAGATGGGACAATTAGTTACACAATTGAATCAACAACAGTCCCAGAATTCTGACAAGCTACCTTCTCAAGCTGTCCAAAATCCCAAAAATGTCAGTGCCATTTCATTGAGGTCGGGAAAGCAGTGTCAAGGACCTCAACCCGTAGCACCTTCCTTATCTGCAAATGAACCTGCCAAACTTCACTCTACTCCAGAAAAAGGTGATGACAAAAATTTACCTAACAATTTCTGTGCAGGTGAATCTTCTTCAACAGGTAATTCTGATTTGCAGAAGCAGCACATTCCCCCTCTTCCATTCCCTCCAAGAGCAGTTTCCAACAAAAAAATGGAAGAGGCAGAGAAAGAGATCTTGGAAACATTTAGAAAAGTAGAGGTAAACATACCTCTGTTGGATGCAATAAAGCAAATTCCAAGATATGCTAAATTCTTGAAGGAGCTGTGCACTAATAAGCGGAAGCTTAAAGGAAGTGAACGAATTAGCATGGGCAGAAATGTCTCCGCATTGATTGGTAAATCTGTTCCTCAAATTCCTGAAAAATGCAAAGATCCAGGTACATTCAGCATACCTTGTATTATAGGGAATAGTAAGTTTGACAATGCCATGCTAGATTTAGGAGCTTCTGTTAGTGTTATGCCTCTGTCTATTTTTAATTCTCTATCTCTAGGTCCCTTGCAGTCAACTGATGTGGTAATTCATTTAGCTAATAGAAGTGTTGCCTATCCTGTTGGTTTCATAGAAGATGTCTTAGTTAGAGTTGGTGAACTGATTTTCCCTGTTGATTTTTATATTTTGAATATGGAAGATGGATTTTCTCAAGGATCAGTTCCCATCATTCTAGGCAGACCCTTTATGAAAACCGCTAGAACTAAGATAGATGTTTATGCAGGCACACTATCCATGGAGTTTGGTGATATAACTGTTCATTTTAATATTCTGGATGCTATGAAATACCCATCTAAAGATCTTTCTGTATTTCGTGCTGAAATAATTGACCATATTGTTGATGAATACATGATTGATCTTTATTCTAATCTGCATGCCTCTCACTCTTCATGCATTGAGTCTGAAATTGTACTTGATCATATGTCTGAATTTGATGCTGAGAGTGAATCTGAGAGTGATATTGATTGCATGTCTGGTAGTGGTGTTTTACCTCTCGAGATTGATTTTATAGAGTCAGATAGGACTAACCATGTTTCAGGAAGTACACATACCTCTGACTTTCTTTATGAGGTAAAGGCTGAGAAACCATCTCCTTCTACCACTGTTGATGCAATCCTACCCCGCAAGGGCATTGGATAGAAAACTGCAAGTAGATTGGGCCAGATATGCAAGAGAAAGCCCTAGGGTTCTTATGAGCCTTAGGGTAGATTTCGGGCCCATGGGCTAAGTACGAGCCCACTTATCTTTGTAAATATTAGATTAAGGTTTCATTATTTTTGGGCCTTGTATTTAGGGCTCCATAATGTAGGTAGGGTACCCTAGAAATATAGGATTTTTCAGCCCTTGTATTTTAGGGCACCTAGACTAGTTTTTGTATTAGGGGTAGTTTTGTAATTTCACATGCACTAAGTGGATATTTGATGTGTGTGGTTGGAAATAAATTTAATTGAATTGGTAGAAGCCCAATCCAATTAAATTTTAGAGGGGGAGGTGAGCATTTGCTAACTACACCCCATTGCCACATCATATAGTCACACTTTGTGCATGTCCTTCATGCTTTTCATGCCTCATGACACCTAAGCACACTTAGTGGAGAATCTTGGAATTGATCTTGGATTAGTGGGCTGAACCATAACTAAAATTCACTAATCATAATTAGTGAAATTTTGGCTCCAAAGTTTGGCTCCACAAATTCAATTTCAAATTCAAGTGAAATTTGAATTTCCCTCCAATTTTGTGTGACACTTAGGCTATAAATAGAGGTCATGTGTGTGCATTTTTTTCAACTTTGATCATTTGAATATTAACTTCAGATTTCAGAGCTCCTTTTGAGCACAAAATTTCGTGCTCTTCTCTCTCTCTCCCTTCATTCATCTCCTTCTTCCTCCAAGCTCTTATCCATGGCCTCCTATGGTGGTGAGCTTCTTCTAGACTCATCTTCTCCTTGAAGTGGCGTCTCCTCTCTCTCTTCCTTCTCCATTCCGCTGCCATTTATCTTCCAAGAAGCAAAGGAATCCATTGATGAAGAAGATCCTAGGCCTACAAGCTCCAATGGAGCTTGCATCATGTGGTATCAGAGCATCTTCATCTAGGTGTTGAGGGAAAAAGCCCAGAATTTCAAGAACCTCGGGATTTGAGGTCAAATCCTTTTCAAGGGGGAGGGAATGATGCAATCCTACCCCGCAAGGGCATTGGATAGAAAACTGCAAGTAGATTGGGCCAGATATGCAAGAGAAGGCCCTAGGGTTCTTATGAGCCTTAGGGTAGATTTCGGGCCCATGGGCTAAGTACGAGCCCACTTATCTTTGTAAATATTAGATTAAGGTTTCATTATTTTTGGGCCTTGTATTTAGGGCTCCATAATGTAGGTAGGGTACCCTAGAAATATAGGATTTTTCAGCCCTTGTATTTTAGGGCACCTAGACTAGTTTTTGTATTAGGGGTAGTTTTGTAATTTCACATGCACTAAGTGGATATTTGATGTGTGTGGTTGGAAATAAATTTAATTGAATTGGTAGAAGCCCAATCCAATTAAATTTTAGAGGGGGAGGTGAGCATTTGCTAACTACACCCCATTGCCACATCATATAGTCACACTTTGTGCATGTCCTTCATGCTTTTCATGCCTCATGACACCTAAGCACACTTAGTGGAGAATCTTGGAATTGATCTTGGATTAGTGGGCTGAACCATAACTAAAATTCACTAATCATAATTAGTGAAATTTTGGCTCCAAAGTTTGGCTCCACAAATTCAATTTCAAATTCAAGTGAAATTTGAATTTCCCTCCAATTTTGTGTGACACTTAGGCTATAAATAGAGGTCATGTGTGTGCATTTTTTTCAACTTTGATCATTTGAATATTAACTTCAGATTTCAGAGCTCCTTTTGAGCACAAAATTTCGTGCTCTTCTCTCTCTCTCCCTTCATTCATCTCCTTCTTCCTCCAAGCTCTTATCCATGGCCTCCTATGGTGGTGAGCTTCTTCTAGACTCATCTTCTCCTTGAAGTGGCGTCTCCTCTCTCTCTTCCTTCTCCATTCCGCTGCCATTTATCTTCCAAGAAGCAAAGGAATCCATTGATGAAGAAGATCCTAGGCCTACAAGCTCCAATGGAGCTTGCATCATGATTAGTGGAGCCAAACTTCCTTCTCCAAATTTCACTTGAATTTGAAATTGAATTTGTGGAGCCAAACTTTGGAGCCAAAATTTCACTAATTATGATTAGTGAATTTTAGTTATGGTTCAGCCCACTAATCCAAGATCAATTCCAAGATTCTCCACTAAGTGTGCTTAGGTGTCATGAGGCATGAAAAGCATGAAGGACATGCACAAAGTGTGACTATATGATGTGGCAATGGGGTGTAGTTAGCAAATGCTCACCTCCCCCTCTAAAATTTAATTGGATTGGGCTTCTACCAATTCAATTAAATTTATTTCCAACCACACACATCAAATATCCACTTAGTGCATGTGAAATTACAAAACTACCCCTAATACAAAAACTAGTCTAGGTGCCCTAAAATACAAGGGCTGAAAAATCCTATATTTCTAGGGTACCCTACCTACATTATGGAGCCCTAAATACAAGGCCCAAAAATAATGAAACCTTAATCTAATATTTACAAAGATAAGTGGGCTCGTACTTAGCCCATGGGCCCGAAATCTACCCTAAGGCTCATAAGAACCCTAGGGCCTTCTCTTGCATATCTGGCCCAATCTACTTGCAGTTTTCTATCCAATGCCCTTGCGGGGTAGGATTGCATCAACTGTCCAGCCAACCACACCAGAATTGAAGCCTCTGCCATCAAATTTAAAATACGCTTACTTGGATGATAGCAAGAGTTTTCCAGTGATTATATCTGCCTCCCTTGCTGATGAGCAAGAGGAGAAGTTGTTGTCAGTTCTCAAGAAGCATAAGAAGGCTATAGGCTGGACCCTGGCGGACATTCCTGGTATTAGCCCATCCACATGTATGCATCGAATAAATTTAGAGGATGGAGCTAAACCAGTAAGATAGCCATAGAGAAGACTCAACCCGGTGATTCTTGATGTAGTGAAGAAGGAGATAACCAAGCTTTTGCAAGCTGGAATCATTTATCCTATCTCCGACAGCCAATGGGTGAGTCCCGTCCAGGTAGTCCCGAAGAAGACCGGCCTCACAGTGATAAAAAATGAGAAGGAGGAGCTGATTCCTACTCGGGTGCAGAACAGTTGGAGAGTCTGCATTGACTATAGGAGGCTGAACCAGGTTACCAAAAAGGACCATTTCCCCTGCCATTCATTGACCAGATGCTTGAACGCCTGGCAGGTAAATCCTACTACTGTTTCCTTGATGGTTTTTCTGGTTATATGCAAATTACTATTGCTCTTGAGGATTGGGAAAAGACCACATTCACCTGCCCCTTCGACACTTTTGCCTATAGGAGGATGCCTTTTGGCCTGTGCAATGCCCTTGGTACCTTCCAGCGGTGCATGATTAGTATTTTCAGTGATTTTTTAGAAAATTGCATAGAGGTGTTTATGGATGATTTCACTGTATATGGATCCTCTTTTGATGGTTGTTTGAATAGTTTGGAAAAAGTTTTGAATAGATGCATTGAAACTAACCTTGTTCTAAATTTTGAAAAATGTCATTTTATAGTTGAGCAAGGTATAGTTTTAGGCCACATTATTTCCAATAAGGGTATTGAAGTAGATCCTGCAAAAATTTCTGTTATTTCACAATTGCCTTACCCCTCTTGTGTGCGAGAGGTGCGATCTTTTCTTGGTCATGCAGGATTCTACAGGCGCTTCATAAGGGATTTTAGCAAAGTAGCCCTTCTACTATCCAACTTGTTGCAAAAGGAGGTGGAGTTTGACTTTAATGACAGATGCAAAGAGGCTTTTGATTGCCTCAAAAGAGCGCTGACTACCACCCCCATCATCCAGGCACCCGATTGGACAGCCCCTTTTGAGCTTATGTGTGATGCATCAAATTATGCATTGGGGGCTGTCCTTGCTCAGAAAATTGATAAATTGCCCAGGGTGATATATTATGCTTCTAGGACTTTAGATGCTGCCCAAGCGAATTATACTACTACTGAGAAAGAGCTTCTAGCCATAGTTTTTGCTCTTGAAAAATTTCGATCTTATTTGCTTGGTACCCGCATTATTGTTTACACTGACCATGCAGCTCTAAAGTACTTGTTGAAGAAGACTGATTCTAAGCCTAGGTTGATCCGATGGATGCTCTGGCTCCAAGAGTTTGACTTGGAGATCCCTGATAGGAGCGGAGCACAAAATCTAGTTATTGGTCATTTGAGTCGGATCGAACGTGTATCAGATGCGGATTCACCCATTCGGGATGATTTCCCGGATGATCATTTGTATATACTGTATAGTATTTCTGACTCTCTTTCTACTCCCTGGTTTGCTAACATTGTCAATTATTTAGTTGCCTCTGTTTTTCCTCCCTTAGCATCTAAGGCCCAAAAAGATAAAATTAAAAGTGATGCTAAGCATTTTATTTGGGATGACCCCTACTTGTGGAAATTGTGCAGTGATCAGGTAATTAGACGATGCATTCCAGATCATGAGACTGACTCAGTCCTGCAATTCTGTCATTCTTCCGCACCGGGAGGTCATCTGGGTGTTCAAAGGACAGCTCGCAAAGTGCTTGATTGTGGTTTTTATTGGCCCGCCATCTTTAAAGATGCGTGGAAGATCTGCAGCACTTGTGAGCAGTGTCAGAGAGCAGGAAATACACTTACATGGAAACAACAAATGCCTCAGCAACCTATGCTATTCTGTGAGGTGTTTGATGTCTAGGGTATAGATTTCATGGGCCCTTTTCCTGTCTCTTTTGGTTATGTTTACATTCTCCTTGCAGTTGACTATGTTTCAAAATGGGTGGAAGCCAAGCCCACTAGAACTAATGATGCTAAAGTTGTTGCAGACTTTGTCAGGTCTAATCTTTTTTGCAGGTTTGGAGTACCTAAAGCAATTGTTAGTGATCAAGGAACCCATTTTTACAACAGGACAATGCATGCCCTGCTTAAAAAGTACGGGGTGGTACACAGGGTATCCACACCATACCACCCCCAGACCAATGGACAGGCAGAAATTTCTAACCGGGAAATCAAGAGAATTTTAGAGAAGATTGTGCAGCCAAGCAGGAAAGATTGGAGTACCAGGCTTGATGATGCTCTCTGGGCACATCGGACTGCCTACAAAGCACCCATAGGAATGTCTCCTTATCGGGTTGTCTTTGGAAAGGCATGTCATCTTCCAGTGGAAATTAAGCACAAAGCTTACTGGGCAGTGAAGACTTGCAACTTCTCTATGGATCAAGCTGGTGAGGAAAGAAAGTTGCAACTGAGTGAGTTAGATGAAATCCGCCTAGAAGCCTACGAGAATGCCAAGTTCTACAAAGAAAAGACCAAGAAGTTCCATGATAGCATGATAGTTAAGAAGGACTTCATGGTTGGGAAAAAAGTGTTATTGTATAATTCTAGGCTTGGACTCATGAGTGGTAAGTTGAGGTCTAAGTGGATTGGTCCTTTTGTTGTTACTAATGTTTTTCCTTATGGTACAGTTGAGATAAAAAAACGACTCCACAAACAAGAGCTTCAAGGTCAACGGACATCGACTTAAGCCATTCCTCACGAACCCTTCTTTAGTGGACGTAGTGGTGGAAGAGACTTCCTTACTCCACCCTACTCTTCCTCCACCATGACTTAGGGAGTTTTTCTTTTCCTATCTCCTTCTTTGCTTTTATTACACTTGTTCGATTCTATTTGATGATTTAATTGTTTTTAATCTTTTAATTGTGCTACATTGAGGACAATGTGTTGTTTAAGTATGGGGGGGAGTGTTCTTTGGTTTTGCTAGTTTTGTTGGTTTTGTTAATTTGTTAGTTGTGTTAATTTGTTAATGTTGTTAGTTTTGTCGGATTTTTAGTTTAATATTTTGGGTCAATTTTGTGTGCATGTACAACTTTGCATGTTTTTCTTTGAATTATAGGATATGTTCAAGAAATGGTTAATTGTTTTGAAAATAAAAGTTCTTGACATTTTGTGACTTGAAATCCTTGATTCTCCTCTACATGTCATGATAGTTTTGAAAGCTCAATTTGAAAGTGATGAGTTTACCTTTGTGAGAATTTGAGCCATCCATCATCATAATCATTTGGTGTGTTTTGCCCCATTGATTGCTTGCACAATAGCCTTGGCTTGATTCTTGTTGATGCTTCCTAATTCACATGCATATTTGGAAATGATTGAGGCAATTTTGTTCTTATAAGCTTCTAGCCAAATGGACTTACCTTGAATTAATTCCTTTGATAGCCCTTTTGAGCCTTGTTTCCCTTTCCTTTTTTTGAAGCTCACTACAAGCCTTAAATGAAAAACCATGATATCACCATATCCTTAAGGAATTTTGGAGCTTTGGAATTGTTTTGGGAATAAGTGTGGGGGGTTTTTGTTTCATTGGATAACTTGTTTTGTTGGCTATGCTTCATGATGTATTTTGGGCCATACTTGATGAACATTGTATATTGGTTAAATGTTGGACATGCTGAATGAAATGTTGTTTCTCAAAGGCTATAGAGTAAAAAAAAAATCCGAAAAAAGAAAAAGAAAAGCAATAAAGTTGAGTGAACAAGATCTTAAATGGCACAAGAATGATGAAACTCTTGGTTCTACTCTTTATGTTTAAATTTTATCTATACTTCTTTTTATTTTCTTATTTTTTCTTAATATGCACTTATTCACCATTGCTCCTCTATTCCTTTGGGATTTAGCCACTTATTCCATATTTTCCCATACCTTGTCCTTGGCCCCATTACAACCTTAAAAGACCTTTTGATCCTCATGTGCTTGTGTTTATGGGTTGATTGTCAATTTTAGAATCTTGCCAAGTTTATGTGGTGTTTGTTTTCATGGGTGCTTTGAGGGTAAATAGTAGCCTAGACACTTGAGAGATAGAGTGTATATCTTGTGAGGCTTTATCATTTTTCATTCTTGAGCTGATTAACTATTTTGCCATGATTGGGTTGCTTGGATGATTTTCATGAATGTCTTGATTTTTTTTGGATCTCCTTATGTTAGATGTTACCCATTCCTTTCATTCCTTGATGTTCATTGAGAAATATGTGAATGTTTTTGTTTGTCTCTCTTTGATATCCTTGGATTTTGTTCTTTGTTTCATTTTGCCCAGGAGTGCAAAAGGCTAAGTATGGGGGGTTTTGATGTGCCATCATTTTCTTCTATTTTCTAAACCCTTTTTGCACCATTTTAATTACTGATTGGTCTTAATTGTCAATTAATAAGGCAGTTTTATTATTTGGGCTCATTTAGCTAATTTGATGTTTTTAATATAATTTCAGGAATTAATGAAACATTGGGCTTAATCCGGATTTTGGTTATGGACTTGAAGAGGGCAAATAAAGCAGCGCTTACCTTAGTTAATTTCTAATTAGGAAATTTCGCAATTTTATTTTATGTTGTTCAGTGTTTATTTCGTTTTGGGCCAGAGTATTGTAATAGGGCCCATTGACTTTGAGTGACTCTTTTTAAATAGTAGCCTTGGGATTCGTGAAGGCCATTCTGTTATGCTATTCATTATTCAGAGCTTTTGGTTTTTAGGGTTTTACGTTTTCTGCTTTGATGCTACTGTTCACGTAATGCAATTTTACATTTTCTACTTCTAATTACAATTTCGGTCTTGTTTCTTCTTCTACTTTCAATTTCGAATCTGTCCCATTTACGTTTCTGTTCATTTATATTTTTGTTCGTTTACGTTTCTGCTTCATGTTTCATTTACGTTTTCTGTTAGAATCTATGGAAGGCTTTTGGTGTTGTTTCCTTTTGAGGATGAAGCCTAGCTCTCTTTGAGGTTTCGTTTATAATGTGGTTTCCTGGCAGTTTTCCCTTCACCAGTTAACCCAAATTCGTGAACATTAATCAGTGCACGCTTCGTGTTCGATTAATTGCCTCCGAGCCTAACTTGTGTTCATGCTTATTGGACGAAGGACTAACTAGTGTTTGTGGTGCCTAATCACGTATTGACAACCCTAAGTTGATTTTCGCTTAGTAAATTGAAATAGGGTTGGATTAAGTGGTTAACTGTTAGGGACAAATTCTCCATGACCCAGGATAAGAGAATGGCTTCTAAATAAGAGGAAACAACCCGTTTTTAATATTAGTAGTTTCATATTCCAGTTTACTTATTCTGCTCTTTAATCACAAAACAAACAAACCCCCCCAATTGTTACTGTTACTGCGCAAGTATATTATGAACATTTGGTTTGTCATTGCTCATTGGGAAACGACCTAGGATCACTTCCTAGTTACTGCATTTTCATGTTTATTTGATTCGGGTACGGCCTCGATCAGTAATTTACTTGTTCTCTACCCTGCAAAATAAAAAACAATTGTCAATGAATAAAAGATGTTAGAGGGTTGGAACCCCTCTACACACCTTCAATCAATGGATATCTCCTTTCGCCACTCTATATTTTTAGGATTGCTGAAAGACTTTTAGTAACAAGGATAAAAAAGGTAGGGTGATAGTGGGTCACCCTATCTTAAACCTCTCCCTAGAATAATTTGCCCCACATTCTCACCATTTACAATCTTTGAGAGTTGAACAAATTGAAGACAAAATTGCATCCACTTCACTTATTTTTTATGAAAACCCATTTTTTCTCAAAACATGTAAGAGAAAATTCCAACCAACACAATCAAATGCCTTGCTAATATAAATCTTGAGAGCAATTTCACCCATTTTTCCTATTTTTTTACATCTCACATAATGTAGCTCCATGTAGAGCATGTGGGCATTGGATCTTCTTCATCAATGGAGTTCTTTGCTTCATGAAAATCAATTGTAGTGGAATAGAGAAGGAGGAAAGGTGATTGAAGACGCCACTTCAAGGAGAAGACGAGTAAAGAACAAGTTCACCATCATAGGAAGCCATGGATAAGAGCTTGAAGGCAGGAGAAGATGAGTAGAGGGAGAGAGGGATAGGGGAACAAAATTTTGAGATAGAGAAGAGGAAGAATGAGGTCTAAACTTTGAAGTCTAATTTCTCAAAATTAAAGTTGAAAAAAAATGCACACACACGGCCTCTATTTACAACCTAAGTGTCACACAAAATTGGAGGGAAATTTGAATTTGAATTTGAATTTGTAGAGCCAAATTTGGAGCCAAAATTTCACTAATTATGATTAGTGAATTTCAGCTATGGTTCAGCCCACTAATCCAAGATCAAGTCCAAGATTCTCTACTAAGTGTGCTTAGGTGTCATGAGACATGTAAAACATGAAGGACATGTACAAAGTGTAACTATATGATGTGACAATGGAGTGTAGCAAGCAAATGCTCACCTGCCCCTCTAAAATTTAATTGGATTGGGCTTCTCCCAATTCAATTAAATTTCTATCCCAACACACACATCAAATAGTGCACTTAATGATATGAAATTACAAAACTACCCCTAATACAAAAACTAGTTTAGGTGCCCTAAAATATAAGGGCTGAAAAATCCTACATTACTAGGGTACCCTCCCTACACTATGTAGCCCTAAATACAAGGCCCAAAAATAATGAAACCCTAATTATTATGTACAAAGATAAATGGACCCATACTTAGCCCATGAGCCCAAAATCTAACCTAAGGCTCATGAGAACCCTAGGGCCTTCTCCTGCATCCCTACCCCAACCTTCTTGAAGTCTCCTAGCCATGGCTCTGGTGACGGGTCCCCTCCTTGGGAGGATTGCATCATCACGTGGTGAATAATTTTGTAAGCTAGAAGGACATTATCTAAGACAAAACATTCCTCAGCAAAGGCTAACTGTTCTTGGGATATACATTTGGGAAGGATAGTTTTAAGGCGATTGGCAAGGACTTTGGATATGATTTTGTAAGTGATGGCAAAGGGAAATGGGTACGAAATCTTTCATAATGGAGGGATTGTGGTTTTGGGGGATAAGGACAGTAGTTGTTTGGTTGACCTAAGGTTGGAAATGACCTCTTTCAAGCTAGCAAACAACAATATTACAAAGTTCAGGACCATATAAGTGCCAAATTTTCACGTAAAAAGTAGGGTTTAAACCATATGGGCCAGGAGATTTGTTAGAATCCATTTGGAAAAAAGCATATTTGAACTCGTCTATGGTAAAGGGTGCTAAAAGGGAGTCATTGTCATAGGTTGAAACATAGGCTAAAACTTTATTTATAAATGGAAGGAAACCATTACAATTATTTTATGCTTGGAACAAATCATTAAAATAACTTTAGAAATGCCACTGTGATCATAAACATTATCACCATTTGAGTTGACTAAGGAAGAGATGAAATTTTGTTTTTTTCCTTGCATTGATAGTTGCATAGAAAAAAATTGAGTTTGAATCTCCACCCTTTAGCCAAAATGCTTTTGCTTTCTACTTCTAGTAAGCTTCTTCATGAGAAATCAATTGAGCTATTATTTTTGGTGAGAGACTAGTGATTATCTGCTTCAAGATTGATTGATTGATGCAATTGATCAATTTCCCTTCTACAATCATCAATTTGGTCTTTGAATTGTCTCCTCAAGTTTTTTCCCCAGGCATTAATTTCATCAGTGCAAGAAATTATTTTTGTGAGAAATTCTCCATGAGGAAATCTGCTCAAATCGTGATGAACAATGTTAGGGAGCTCAGGTTTAAAAAGCTAAGAGTTCTCAAACTAGAAGGGTTTCTAGAAATATCTCTTCCTTGATACGTCTAAACAAATGATTCTTAGGGAATGGTCAGATTTAGAACTTAGACCATTTGAAAGCTTGAAGTTTGGAAATAAATCAATGCAGTCAAGAGTTTTCATGCCATGATCAAGTTTCTCTTCAATAGAGTCATGTTTTCCACGTTGCCTTGCCCACGTGTACTAGTAGCCCTTCATTGGAAGATCATGAAGATTGTAGTCAATCAGAGCTTCTCTGAAACCATTTAGAAGCCAGTTTGGGTGGCCACCATGCCAACTTTATCATCGTTGGATAGAAGGTCATTGAAGTCCCTGAAAATACACCAAGGGAGAGAGGTATCAACTGCTAGAGACCAGAAAAGTTTCCAAGAATCTTTATGCTTGTCTCTTTCAGGGAAGCCATAGAAGCCTTTTAATCTCCAAGTAGAGGAGCCAACTTAATGTACCCGAACATTGATGAAATTAGAAGAAAAAGAAAAAAGGTTACAAACAAAAGGTTTATGCCAAAGGAGAGCAACCCTTCACTTTTGCCGTTAGCATCAATAGCGAACCAAGAATCAAAATCGAGTTGTGTTTTTATTTCTTTAATTCGTCAAGTATGAACTAGGGTTTCATAGAGGAAGATCACATCTATTTGATAAGTTTGAAAAAGGTCCTAGAGGGAGGGAACTACACTCAGGTTGCCCAAACCCAATAATTCCAATTGAGGAGAGTCATTGTCCCTAGTGGGCTTGGCAGCTAGGGCCCACCATTAAAAAAGGTATTTCGTGTTTAGGGTTTGATATTGGTTGGGGAGTTTCACACAACTTTTCATCTATGGCTATTCGTTGGGTGATCAAATTCGAATTAAGAATTTTATTTTCTATTAGCCTCCTTTTTTTATCACCAATAACGAGCTCTTGATTGCTTTTATTCTCCATAATCATTGTATTGTGAATAATGGGTGTAACCAATTTAGAGTTTTTAAACACATACTCCATAAATTCAATACAATTTTTGCTTGCCTCTGGATTGGCAATGAAAGCACAACCATTGTCATTAATGCCATTGTTCCCTTGTCTCCCTTCACTCTAAAATTTCCGTGAGCTTATGTCTCTGTCGTCACATAAGTAAGATCAAACACCAATTCCACCATCGGGTCGAATTTCAGCTCGCAAAGCAGTCCCCCAACCTTGGTTTCCATCATCTTGGGACATGGATAATAGTTTGCAACAATGATCTTCGATGTGGCCGAGTAATCCACAAAGATAGCAATAAGAGCCAAGCTTTTCATACTTGAAAGAGACTTCTTTGAGTTATCCTCTTGATTTCCTGGTTTTTTTGGATTTCATAAAGGGCTTTCAAACATCAAGCCACACCCTAATTTGCTTGAAAGATCAAAGAAAGTTTGCATTGTTCCTCTCATCATATTCCAAAAACTAGCCTAAGTAATTCCCTATTCTCTCACCCACTTCTTGGGACATGAATCCCACTGGTAGATGATGAATTTGGATCTAGAAAGGTACATAAATAATGGAACACTTAATGGATCTTCCCCCTCTTTGATGGCTCCCAGTATCAGTAAGTTTTTGTCAAAACTCCATGAACCTCCTTTTTGATTCTCTAATACTCCACTGCATGATAGAATCAAAATAGAAAGTGAGCTGAATCAAGCTCATCGGTTGTGTCTCCTTGAAGTGGTTTCCATATCAATGACATGTGTTCCTTCATAATTTGGTTGCAAATAGTTTTATTTGATAAGAATCTACCTACAAGATAGAGAGATATATAGTCTACTAATATTAGAAGTACAATGTAAAAATATATTATAGGATTATATAAATTTTAATTAAAATAAAATTAATATACAAATTACTATATAGAAGAATATTGCAATAGAAGTTATATATTAAAATAATTTTTTTAATATAAAATTTATATTTTTTTAAAATATATTAATTTTCCCATCATGGGATCTAATATTACTAATAGTTAATATTTAATGTAATATTATTAAATGTGATTTTTATGTAAGTTATGTTTTAATTGTAATTTTTTTATTTCCTATGCAATAAGGAAAATCAAAGGATTCCAATCACTAAAAATATTGTATACAAAAATGTGTTTATTAATATATAATGAATACTAAAAATATTTTGTTTTTAATTTATTTAGGTTCATATTTATCAATAAATGTTATAAAGAAACTTGTATAAATTTATTTTGTATATTTAACTTATACTCTCAACAGATTATTTTCTTTTTATATCAAATTCGGCTGTTTATATTTGAAAGTTTACAAAATTATATTTATTATTCAATTCTCTCTCTCTCTCTCTCTCTCTCTATATATATATATATATATATTTATTGTGTAATCCATATTTATATCTATTCCTCATATGTTTAACCTTAATAGAGTAAATTCATTTAGGTGTTTTTTTTATAATCATTGATTTTTTTATGTGAAAAGACTCTTAAATATTCATATTTATATTTATATTTACTGCATACCATTTTTATATAATTATGCTTAAATATATTTTTATATCAAAATATCGTTCATTTATTTAATAATGATAAATAAATATTTTTAAATAATTATATATTATTTATTTTGCTTTAATTTATATTTATATTCATTCGTCACCCCATAACCATACTAAGACAAACCCATTTGGATGATTTTTTTTTTATAATTATTAGTTTTTATATATGTTAAAAGACTCTTATCTTATATATTTATATTTAAATTTAGGTATATAAATTTTATATGAATGATGTTTAAATTTTTGTATACCGCAACATCCATCATTTTTTAAATTTGAAATTATAATTTTTTAAGACTATTTTATATTCTATTTATATTGCGCTAATTTATATTTATATTTGTGTGTTGCCCAGGTAACCATAGTAGGGCTAATCGATTTGGGCAATCATTTTTTTCATAATCATAGATTTTCTAAAGTCAAGAGAGTATTCCCTTATATTCATGTATGGAAAAAAAAATCTATCCTAAATAATTTATTAGCTAAAATTCACAAGCTTAAAAATTATTATTTTTATTATAAAAATAGTAGTTGTAAGATTAATTATAAGACAAATAAATATATTCAAAATACACTTCTTTTATTAACCCAAAATTTTAAATGTGCTCATAAAATTGTGACAACTTTATAACATACATAAGGTTTTTTTTTGTAACATTGTGTTTTCATAATACTTGATTAAGTGGTTTTAATTAAATTGTAAGAGGAATTTAATTTAATTTAAGTACCGTAATTGATTAGTTAATTAATTATGAGATGATGGTGTGGTGCTTGTATATATGATTATGTTTATGTATGCCAAAACCTTGTTTTAGGTATGAATAATAAGTTTTAGAGTATTTGGGCTGAGATGAGTGGGACTTGAGTGATGAGAAGAGAAGAGTCATAGACTCAGCTTTTAGTTGATACAAATCTTAACCACATCACAAAGATCCACCATTAAAGAGTACGAGACATTGAAAATCCTAGCACAAAGGACCTTGTAGTTGTGCTTCCTTTGAGTTTTAGGCTCATTTCAGTGGTAAGAGACCCTCTCTTTTCCCCTTACATCCTCCATTTTGGTTCTCTTCTATGAGCACTTTCAGAAGCTTCATAAAAGTGTCACTTTCAAGGTTTTCTCCAAGACATATGCTTTATGTATGATTTCTACATGTTATGTTATATATGTGATGATAGTGGATTATGCTTTAATTGTTAAGTTTTATTCCTTTTTAGTATGCTTGTTTTTGGTAAGCTTACCCTTGTGTTATTGTATGTGTGGTTTGTGCTTGTGATGATCCCGTATCTGATGTATGTGGAAGCAAATGGATAGGAGGTGACCCTGTGTCTTTTTGAGACTTCATGGATAAGTGTACCTGGATGTGAAGATGTGATTTTCATTTCTTGTTTCCTTTTTATTGTTATTTATATAGTGTTGATCATCTTAGAGTCTAGGAAGTTTATCTTCTTTAGGTTGTCATGTCTATATGCGTGGTTTGAGGAGATTTGAGTTGCTCTGATGTTGTATAAGTTCCTGTTATGTTGGAGTGTTTTAGCTTTTGGTCTTTGAAACGCTAGAAATTTACAAGTATTATCATAATTAAATTAATCAAATAGTTTTAATGAAATTAAAATTACGTCTTCCTCCTGAGATAGTTCATAGTTCCATGTAATGGTGGCAGGTTGTTACACTTATGGTATCTGAGTTGATCGTGTCTTTTGGGAACAAAACTATGGGGAATATGTCTATCGTGTAGCTTTGGTTGTTTGCTTGTTTTATTATGGGAATCTTTCCAAGAGTCAAGTATGATGTTTTGGGGGTACTAGTTGTGTGTTGGATCTCTAGATTGAGTTAGTAATTTCTCTTATTATGTTGTCTAGTCCACTAGAAATTGTTACAATGTGATTATGAAACTGATCATCTCAAAATCATGTTTGGGCATTGAAGGTGGAAGGTGATGTTGTTTGACAAACTTATTGAAAAATAAATCCTTAGTCTCTTTTTTTGTGTGTTTTGAAATCATTTTCGTGAGAGAATGATTGTTGATTGTCGAACCATATTTAGTTGATTCTATAAGGAGATCATTGGCATGATGTTTGTTGTGCATTGAGTACAATTATTCCTTGGGGAGAATAATTGTAGTCAACGAGTGTTGTTTTGCAATCTCACTATAATCCCTAATTAGTCTGCACTATTAAAGAAGACTTGTAGTGAGATAAAGGTTGTCTTAGTTCTTCGTGCGAGAATTCTTGAGTCTGTGATGTATCGATCAGATGGATTGCGATAGATGAAGACTTAAGTGAGGTGAGGCTAAGATTCCTTAGATTGAGAACTAATTTCAAATAGAATATGTTGAGGCTAGTAATCCTTAGGCTAGTACTATGTGCTTGATGAGATTTTTTTTATAACCTATGATGCTTTTATGATATTTTTTGTTGTTATCTATGTGTCTTTTTTAGTGTTTTAACATGTTTGATGTAGTTTGAAATTGATTTTCTTTTGGAAATGAATATGGTGTTTTATTGTTTTCCCCAAGGTGGTTTTACAGAGGTTTGAGATTCATAAGTCTTGTTTTCTATATATGTTGTTGTGTCTCTTCATGTAAACATGCTTTAACTTGTTTGATGTTGTCCATTTATGTTGTTGTGTTTTCTCTCAAGAGTAGCTTTTTGTTTTCAAAATTGATTGGTTTAATTGATTGAATTGCAATGTATTTCACTCGGTTTTGCTTATCTCATGTAAAAAAATGAACTACATCTTTTGATGTATCATTTCATTGTATAACCCAATGTGTTCTAAAATCATTTTGTGAAGTTGTTACCTTAGAGTCTCTTTGTTCTCTTACATTATCTTTAATCACTTGTTGATTTAAAAGTTAGTTGTAATGCATGTGATTTTTTTTATATAAAATCTTTTAGAACTTAATTCTAAAGGCGAAGAAGCATTTAGTGATCTCTTAATTTCGATAGGAAGATTTACTACTTCCTCTTTTATGGAAATCATTTTTGAAAGGTTAAATAGTTTTCATACATTTCTTTGGTTTTGGAATTTTGTTTTCTGAAATATGAAATTGATTTCAAATTTGTTATTAAAAAAACAGAAGTTTGTCACTTTCATCTTGTTTTTTCGAAAGCGGTAATATCTTTCTCAGACCTTTACCCTTGATGAAAATTTGTTTTGCCATCTTTCTTTGGTTATAACATGGATGTTCAAGGGTTTGATAAAGTTTCATTGTTGCATTAAAAATTTCATCATCCTTGTTTTCGTATGAGTTTCATTTCAATGAGACTTTGCATATTTTTGCTTCTTAGTGGTATCTTCCATTCTTCTTTGATGAAGTTTTATGCATGACCTTTCATTGTTGTTTTTAGCCAACCCTTATCTTAGAGGTTTCACTCTCTAGTCTATTGGTAGGGTGACATTGTGTTGATGAGGGAGTATGAGATGTTCTTGTCGAGAACACCCAGTTATGAGATGATGTCAAGCCCGTGTGTTTACCAAACCGAGTTAGAAACTTGTAGGAGTTGATCCTCCAACCCTAGTACTAGATTTTGATGTCAACCACGAGATGACTCCTTTTGGGGACTATTCTAGAAAGTAAGCATGTTGACCTTCACTAGTAGCCAATGGTAAGAGGAGTAGAGCTTTAAGTGATGGCTAGAACCCAATAATTGCTTAAGCTAAGATCTTGTACCTTTGGTAAGAATTGGCATATTAGAAGATATTACGATAAGAAGAGAAAGGATAGTTTTCTGGAGTAAGACCCTATGCTGCGAGAAGCCTGGTGATGATCAGAGTGAGTAGAGTGATGAACCTTGGGGAAATATCTGGTTATATCTAGAGCAGTGACATACACCTTTCTATGCTTTTAAAAAAAATGTTTTGAGATGTTTGTTAGATAGCTTATGGGTGTGTCATTTGAAAGACCTAGTGTAAAAGAAGTTTGATGTTTTAGATCATGTTGAACGTTTTGATTCATGTATCTTTTCATGCGATTTGAAAACTCATTGAAAAATGGATAAAAAAAATGTGGTTTATGTTTTTTTTTAACTTGTTGAAAGTTTAAGTTCAACCCCTTTTTATTTTGTTTTGAACACTCTCTTTTGAAAAATGGATGGATTTGCATGCTTTATGAAAAATGAGTTTTCACCTTCATAAAGTTGTTTGGAATTCATGTTTTCAAAAAGGAAAGAGATTTATGGTAATGATCACACTTTTATGCAAAAAGTGACACAGTACTAGCAAGATGGAAAATTGGTTTGGAACATTCTATATGGGAGGATTAAGGTTAGGGAATTTAGGTGAGTCACTCCATGAAAAGGGGTGACTTGACCAAATGAAAGATTGTTGGGGGAGAGGGGGGGGGGGGGGGGATCAAGACCTTTAGAGAGTGAAATAGTTTTGTACCTTGGATAGTGCTTACATTATTCCCTTAACAAGCAAATTTTGAGGGCACATTTTTTTCTTGTTGGAGAGTATTATAACATTGTGTTTTCATAATTCATGATTAAGTAGTTTTATTTAAATTGCAAGAGTAATTAAATTAAATTTAAGTGTTGTAATTAAATGACTAACTATTTATACGATTATGTTTACGTATGTGAAAACCTTGTTTTAGGTGTGAATAGTAAGTTTAAGAGTGTTTGACTTAAAATGAGTGGGCCTTGAGTAATGAGAATAAAGTGCGTGAGCTTAGGAAATGATGAAGTGTGAATAGAAAGAAGAGGTAGAACCATAAACTTAGCTTTTAGTTGATTCAAATATAAACCACAACACAAACACTCTTTTCTTCTCCAAGACAACTCACCATCAAAGAGTGTGAGACCTAGAAAATCCTAGCACAAAAGATCTTGTAGTTGTTCTTCCTTTGAGTTTTGGATTGATTACAGTGGTAAGAGACCCTATTCTTTCCCCTTTTCATCCTCCATTTTGGTTTTCCTCCATGAGCATTTTTAGAAGCTTCATAAAAGTGTCACTTTTAAGGTTTTAATGTGTTTTATGTTGGTTTTTTAGGGATTGGGTGGCGTGGGTGATGTAGAACTGTTGTAGAATTGAGGGAAGCTTTCATATTGAATCCAAAGTCTCCTCCTTTATTTCTCTTCTTCATCTCAAAGCTAACTCATCGAGTTTGATAGGTAAGAAAAACTTTACTTTGATTGAATGCTTATTTAGGTGGTTGATGCTTGAAAATATTGTTTTGGGGTGTGAAATGATTGGTATGTATGGTTTATGATGTCTAATTTGAAATGAGTTTGATTTAGAATCCATTTTGAGGTTTTACTCAATAAATTTGAAGTTCTACAAATGTTTACGATTTAGCCAAGGGTGAATTGTGATTAAGTAAAAGTGTCTACCAAGAAAATGTGATTGTTGGATTTCAGGCTTAAGAGTGGGTGAATCTAGGTTTAAGCATGATTAGGATTAAGCATATATTAATCTAAGCTTAAGCATTATTAAGCTTAAGAGTATATAGATTTAGGCTTAAGCGTGATTAAGCTTTAGCATAGATAAATCTTTTTTTTTTTTTGCAAGCAAGCATAGATAAATCTTGGCTTAAGCGTGAGTGTCTATCAAGTTTCTTTTGGGGCATTTCAATTGAAATTCAATCTTAAATGCTTCTTGAGGTAAATGTGAACCTTAAATGAAATGAATGGAGTTGATTTATCATTATTATTATGCAATGAACTTTATTTTATGAACTAATATAAGATGATTATGATATGTTATGTTTGGGTAATTATATGTACATGGGAACTTATAAATACTAATTGTTGAACTGATGATGCAAGTACATGTCTTAATTGTTGTAACATGAAATACTCTCAATTTGGTATGAAAAAATATTCTTTTTGAATGCATAACTGTATAGACTATAATGTTTTGAGAAAGTGATATGAGATGTGGATGAGATGATGTTGTATGTAATGTGACATTGAGAAAAATATGATGTTTTGAGAATGTAAATCATGAGATTTTGATGATGTCAAGAAGAATTAAGAATTTGCTTGAGAAAGGGGGAGAATGTAAATCATGCGAGCTTTGATGGTGTTGAGAAGAAATCACATGTTTGTCATCATCAAAAAGGAGGAGAATGTGAATGTATGTATACATGATTTTGATGATGTCAAAAGAAGAATCAAACAAGGCTCATTTTGCTTCAAGATTAATACAAGATTGTTTCAACAAACAAAGCCTTGAATCAAGATTTCTTCAAGATCAAGCCTTGCCTCACAATGAAAGGTTTCAAGTCATTCAAGGCACATGTAATCGATTACCAATACATGTAATCAATTACCAATGGTTTGAAAGTGTGTAATCGATTACACATCATATGTAATCAATTACCAGAGACTCTGAACGTTGGGAATTCAAATTTTAAATGAAGAGTCACAACTGTTCAAGAAAAATAACTGTGTAATCGATTACACTAATTCTGTAATCGATTACCAGAGAGGATTTTCAAGGAATATCGCCAACAGTCACATCTTATCATTTGGATTTTGAATGGCCATCAAAGGCCTATATATATGTGTGACTTGGGATGAAATTGCAGAGAGTTTTGCTGGTCCAGAATGTCTTATCCTCTCAAAAGAAAATGAGAGAGATTCCAAGAGAACTTCATTGTCAAATGCTCTCTCGAGAACTCTTGGGCAAACACTTGCAAATCCATTAAGAGTTCATCCATGGATCTTCATTGTAATATTCTTCTCTTGAAGAGAGAATTCTTCTTTCATTCTTCTTATTCAATGAGATTGGCTAAGAGACTATGAGTCTCTTGTTGTAAAGCATCTGAACATAAGGGATGGATTGTCCCTGTGTGGTTCAGACTTTGTAAAGGATTTTACAAAGATAGTGGAAATCTCAAGTGGGTTGCTTGAGTACTGGACCTAGGCACGGGAAGTGATGCAATCCTCCCTAGGAAGGGACCAATCACTAGAACCATGAGCAAGAGGCTCCAAGAAGATTGGGCTAGAGCTGCTGAAGAAGGCCCTAGGGTTCTCATGAACCTTAGGATAGATTTCTGAGCCCATGGGCCAAGGTTGGGTCCAATTATCTTTGTACATATTAGACTAGGATGTCATTATATTGGTCCTTGTATTTAGGGCTCCATATTGTAGGTAGGGTACCCTAAAAATATAGGATTTTTCAGCCCTTGTATTTTTGGGCACCTCGACTAGTTTTTGTATTAGGGGTAGTTTTGTAATTTCACATGCACTAAGTGGATATTTGATGTGTGTGGTTGGAAATAAATTTAATTGAATTGGTAGAAGCCCAATCCAATTAAATTTTAGAGGGGGAGGTGAGCATTTGCTTACTACACCCCATTGCCACATCATATAGTCACACTTTGTGCATGTCCTTCATGCTTTTCATGCCTCATGACACCTAAGCACACTTAGTGGAGAATATTGGAATTGATCTTGGATTAGTGGGCTGAACCATAACTAGAATTCACTAATCATAATTAGTGAAATTTTGGCTCCAAAGTTTGGCTCCACAAATTCAATTTCAAATTCAAGTGAAATTTGAATTTCCCTCCAATTTTGTGTGACACTTAGGCTATAAATAGAGGTCATGTGTGTGCATTGTTTTGAACTTTGATCATTTGAATATTAACTTCAGATTTCAAAGCTCTTTTTGAGCACAAAATTGCGTGCTCTTCTCTCCCTCTCCCTTCATTCATCTCCTTCTTCCTCCAAGCTCTTATCCATGGCCTCCTATGGTGGTGAGATTCTTCTAGACTCATCTTCTCCTTGAAGTGGCGTCTCCTCTCTCTCTTCCTTCTCCATTCCGCTGCCATTTATCTTCCAAGAAGCAAAGGAATCCATTGATGAAGAAGATCCTAGGCCTACAAGCTCCAATGGAGCTTGCATCAGGAAGTGGCCGAACCAGTATAAAATTGTGTTTGCATTCTCTCTTCCCTTATCTCATTTATGTTATTGCAATCAATTTTGCCTTGCATGTTTATAGAACATTATTAAATTGATTGTTGTTGCTTCTTCTGTATTCTAAGCCTATCCCTCTTAAGATTATTGAGGCCACAAGGTCTAACAGAGATCATAGTAAATATTGTTTAATGAGATGAATTGAGTTGAAATATTTTTATTCTCATGTAATTCACATTCATATGATGAGATCAGTATTTGATTATGAGAACTTGTGTTGTGAAAAATCTCATGATGTTAGATGAACTAGTTGAGAGTTTATGATTGTTGAGAAATATATGAATGGTGAATTAGTAAGGATTGACGATGGTAGATTAATGTAATGGTAATGTGATATAATGTTTAATCATAACATACATGCATTGATAAATGACATTGCATTTGAGTAGGCATGTAAGTTAAGGGTGCTATGAAGGCACTCATCTTAGTGTTGGTGGTTATCAGTGGTGGCTACAAGAATGAGCCTATAGAATTGATGATTGGGCGAATCCCTAGATAGGTTAAGGTCTTTGCAAGCCTTACTGAGGTAAGTCACTACCCATGCTCATCTATTTTTGATAAAACCATCCTTCTTCCATAGGGTTAATTCGACTATCCTCGAATGGTCAAGGTGTGACTATGTTAAGGGATGTACTTGGATTAATCGCTCAAGGTGAAATTTCCTGGGAACAAAGAGTCAACATAACATAACATGATAGATAGACATGTGCATTGATAATTATGACTTGAGAATGATGTGTTACTTGATGAGTCATGAAAATACTGTGATGTTTGATGATGGATGAACTAATGATGACAATGGTGTATGATGATTGAACATTTATGTAATGGTTGATGAATGGATGATTATTATAAGATGTCATATTATGAGAGTTCTAAAACATATGTCTTATGTATGATTTCTACATGTTATGTTATATATGTGATGATAGTGGATCATGCTTTAATTGTTAAGTTTTATCCCTTTTTAGTATGCTTATTTTTGGTAAAATTACCCTTCGTTGTTGTACATGAGGTTCGTGTCTATGAAAATCCCATATCTAATGTATGTGGGGAGTAGATGGCTAGGAGGTGGTCCCGTGTATTTTGGAGACTACATGGATAAGTGTATCTGAATGTGAAAACGTGATTTTCGTTTCTTGTTTCCTTTTTATCATTATTTATATAGTGTTGAATGACTCAAAGTTTAGGAAATTTGTTGGACCTTGTGGCCTCAATAATCTTAAGAGGGATAGACTTAGAATGCAGAAGAAGCAACAACAATCAATTTAACAATGTTCTTTAAACATGCAAGACACAATTGAATGCAACAAAATAAATAAGATAAGGGAAGAGAGAATGCAAACACAGTTTTATACTGGTTCGGCCACAACCCGTGCCTACGTCCAGTACTCAAGCAACCCACTTGAGATTTCCACTATCTTTGTAAAATCCTTTACAACTTCTGAACCACACAGACAACTCATCCCTTGTGTTCAGGAATCCTTACAACTCAAGAGACCCTCGGTCCCTTAATTAATTTCATTGAGTAAGAAGAATGGAAGAAGAATTCTCTCTTCAAGAGAAGAATATTACAATGAAGATCCATGTAAGAATCCTTATAGATTTGGCAAGTGTTTGGCCAAGGATTTCTTTTGAGAGAACATTTGACAATGAAGTTTTTTTGGAATCTCTCTCATTGTCTTTTGAGAGGATAAGACATTTTGATCAATCAAAACTCTCTCATCAATTTCGTCCCAAGTCACACATATATATAAGCCTTTGATGGCCATTCAAAATCCAAATGATAAGATGTGATTGTTGGCGATATTCCTTGAAAATCCTCTCTGGTAATCGATTACAGAATTAGTGTAATCGATTACACAATTGTTTTTCTTGAACAGTTGTGACCCTTCATTTAAAATTTGAATTTCCAACGTTCAGAGTCTTTGGTGATCGATTACATATGATGTGTAATCGATTACACACTTTCAAACCATTGGTAATCGATTACATGTATTGGTAATCGATTACATGTGCCTTGAATGACTTGAAACCTTTCATTGTGAGGCAAGGCTTGATCTTGAAGAAATCTTGAATCAAGGCTTTGTTTGTTGAAACAATCTTGTATTAACCTTGAAGCAAAATGAGCCTTGTTTGATTCTTCTTTTGACATCATCAAAATCATGTATACATACATTCACAAAATTTATCTTCGTAGGATTGTCATGTCTATATGCATGGTTTGAGGAGATTTGAGTTGCTCCAATGTTGTAGAAGTTCATGTTATGTTGGAGTGCCATAAGGCACATGGTATTTTTAGTTGTGTATATGTATCACGTGATGTTTTATCTTAACATCTTGCGTTTAGGGTGACCATGAAAAAGATGACGAAAGTCACAAATCAAAGGGGGCGTGATTTGGTTTTTAAATCAAATCAAACTTAAAAACATAATTTTGAAAAACTTTTGCTTTCAAGAATCGTATGAGAAGCTTTTGTTAAAATTAATATCTAATCAATCACCTATACATAATATCCTTTTGTTAAAGTTTTTTTCAAAAATAAATTTTCTTTAAACTCAACAAATTATTGAGAGAATTGAATATACAATCCATGGAAGCTCCATATCCATTCCTAGAGTGATTCTTTAATAAAGAACAACCAAAAACCATGTATCAAGCTTTGCTCTTGTGCAAGGAGTGAAGAGAAAGATGATATTTTTAAACAACAATGGTCTCCAAAAATTATGTTAGAGCAAATATTAATACAGATAGGATTTAATGCCATTGCTCAACATTATATACCAATCACTAACCGAAAGTGTAACTTAATATCATTGTTGAGCGATATCTCCATTGTTAGGAAATATTGAAATTGTTTCTGTTCAATAGTTATAACTTTTTACATGGCACTATGCCTTTATTCAATGTTGGTGACCATGCAAATGCTAAGGGATGTTGCCCAAAACCCTAAAAACATGCAATTTTAACAAAAAATATTAGTTTCTATTTTGTCTAATTGGTATACTTTCTTATGAAAAAAAGGAAAAAAGAATTTGATTAAAGGGCTGCACTGTAACAAAAGTTTTCAAGTTTGTAGTTAGCCCTGTTGCTTTTCAAGTAACATATGCATTTATTGATTGTAACAAATAATTTCTTAATCATTGCTAAGTGATTTTCAGTATTGATATTGAATCAAGTGATTTTCAGTATTGATATTGAATCAATTGATTAAAATTTTAAGTCGAAAATTGCAATAAGTCTTATAAACTTTGAACTGTTTTTAAGTTATACTAAGAAATTTATTTAAATATAAATTGAAAATAAATTTTAGACAAATCTGAAATGAACTATTGTAATAAATTCTTTCAAACACTTATCCAAATATACTTATGCCTCAAGATAAGTCTAAAAAACTTATTACAAACTAGCGGAATGTACAAAATTTGTCCAAATTTAACTTATTAAGCCATTTTTGTACTACAAAAGTTATGATGGAACACGCATGATACAGCTATTGAAAGTTATGTTTGCATTCAAGAAAACATCTATTTTTTCTTTTTAAAAAATTATACGAATGTAGTGTGACTTTAAATTAAACGCAAGCTTCATGAGTCGTGGCCAATATAAGAAAGGGTTGGAGAGAGAGAATTGAACGGAAACCGGAAAGAAGCAGGTGGAGAAAGAGGTCAAGAAGTGAAATGATGAATTTTTGCGAGATGGTGGAGATTGTCTTGTCGGGTTTGAATCCCCCTTACTACCAAAATCCAAACCCAGTGGCAAAAACAGTGGAACAAGACAAATCTGTGACAGGGACCAAAGCATTGTTCTCGTTCTTAAGTTGCGGACGGCACAAGAAAGAAAGGGAGTGATAGAGGATTCTTATCTAAGAGAAGAATGAGGGAGCGTTATTTTAGCTTCTTGTGTCGTGATGCATGATGTTGGTTTCCATGTCTTGGGCAAGTTCTATATGTGTATGCATACTTGTCCTTGAAGCTCCACACGTACATGACATGACACACCGATATACACTGATATCATATGTAGCTTCTTCTACAATGTTTATATGTATAGCATATGTAGAATCTTAACTTGGAGTGGAACTCCGTCAAATTTTTAAAATAAAAAATGACATTATTAAAAGTGATCTTTCAAGTTATCTAATAAATATCAATCATCCACAAAATTAGTGAATATTCCATCCCAATATGGTGAACTCATGGTAGCAAAATAAATAGAATCTTAATATTAACATGTCATTAGAAACTAAATTCAAATTCTTTAAGATCTCAAAAGAAAACCCTCCATTAAAAGTATATAGAAGAGGATTTTCAACTAAAAGTGGTGAGTCGGGATATTTGGAAGAAATTAATTATTAATAAAATTAATAAATATTTTATGTCAGTCTTATGTAAAATCCTAATGAAAACCAAAATAACACTACAAGAATATAAAATGATTAAGAAAACCAGAATATTGGCGGTGTTTATGTTTGTGGTCATACATATGATTGCTTGCTGTTGGATAGTGGGGGAAAGTATCAAGTGATGAAGAATGGCGGGGCCAGAAGTATCGATGTAGGAATCATGAGAAGTTGAACAGAGCTTCTATGGGAGATAGATAGATAAATGTGTGTCATGAGCTTCTTGCTGTTTTTGTAAGTTGTAAAATGACAGTTTGAGCCACCAGCAGAGTGAACAACAAAAAGGAGAGTTTTTCTATCTGCAACTGTCACGTTAATCACGCGGCCTCATGTCATGTTTTCTCTGTATATGTCTCTTGCCGTGATCCATGAGTCACTGAACCCACATAGCTTATAATTTACTTGAACACAAGTACTTCATCTATACGTTCATGCACAAATATTTTATGAGGAATGCTAGTTATGTACAACAAATTTATTCACCATTTTTACACAGAAGGGGAGAGATATGAATAAAAAAGAAAAGAAATGTGTGATAAAATTGATGTAACAGAGACAAAGGAAAAATATCATATATAAAAAATATTGTATGAATAATATAAATCATATATTTATTTAGATGCTTGCAATATATATAGGTGTACTCCTTCTATCATATGAAATTTAATTAAGTCTAATAAATAATAAAAACATATTAAATGTAATAAAATGTAAGAATGCGGTAAGAGGAAATTTTTAATCAAAAAGGAAGTGTACGGAAAATTAATAAATTCTGAAAAGTAGGAAAAAGAAAACGTTACCTGAGGCAGATTTAGAAAGAGAATATATAACTTACAGAGTAGCAATTAAACACATGTACACAACACTTATTTGTTTTGATGGAGGCAAAGAGTTTGCAACCATAGTGACCTTTTCTACTGAATCATGAGGAAAGGGAATGTTGCTATATATTATATATTAGCTTTGTCTAACCAAGACGATTGATAAAGGCCTCTCATGCTTTAGTTGCTTTTTTTCTTTATTTGAAGAAATGTGCATCCAAAAGATTATTCAGAGAATTAAACCCACGTCTACTATAAAGATGAGAGTTCAATATTTTGGATCAATCCATAACTACTTGTGTGAACTCGCGTTTACTTGCTTTAAAATCTGAAAGGAAAGACTCATTTTCTGTATATGTGAGACATATATATTACACAACTTTGTGAGATCGACCATTTTAACTAAATAATTTTTCTCTCACAGTTTTGGAAGTGTTTTATTTGCATGCTCGCATAATGTATATATATACAAGATAATGATATATGGGGGATAAAAAAGAATGTCAATCTAGTCTTTTAAGCATTTGTGGGGTCTATTTTTTCCTCTCAAATAGTGAAAGTAAGAAATAAAGATGGCAGAACCGGAAGTAAGGAAAAGCAAAACCTTCAATTCCTACTTTGCTTTGCTTTCCCTTTCCCATTCTGTGACATGATGCAGAATCTCAATGAGTTGATGCTCAGTGACATTTAGCACGGATTTGAGGGCTCACTCTCCAACATTTAGATGCCACATTTTTCTCTCTCTAGCTAGCTCATTCAAACCTTGGTAGTGTTTCATTAAACTTACTTTCAAACCACCCCTTTTTCAGACACCAAATCACACCCACACTGTTACTAATTATTGCAAAAAGAACCTTATAGTATCATAGATAGAGGGAAATAAAATAATTAGTATATTTAACAGGCATTGATATTACGGACTAATTAACTTGCAAAAGCTACACTCATCAGTCACTGCCACTACGGTGTGTTTTGTGTATATTGCATTGATCAGCAACTGAAGGAACCTGAGACTCAGCTCTCTGATGATGCACACAGAGAGTGACACGCTAGACAGTGGTAAATTATTATGAGTTGGTTCTTTTTCTTATCAACTAAATGCAAAAAAAATTAAGAATAAAAATGAAAGGTAGTTTGAGAGCATTGAAGTCCCTCGGTTTCAATCAACAAAAGTCCAAAAATCCATTGCGGATTCCACAGATATATCGAGGGAAACAGTAATCTTATCACCGACCTCTTGAGGAAAATGTTATGTAAAGACAAAACTCCCAGTTCATCAAATTTGATCAATACTCGACTACAATTAAATTCGTTTAAAAACATTTAATTTTAATGTGATCTCAATTTCTAGAACATCTGTTGAAACAATGAATTTTAATCTGTCAGCACAATTTCTCGATTTATTGTTGAAGTACATCCGACACATGAAGTGCAGTGGTAAGCAGCCAAAGCTCGTTTAATCCAAGGATGACGTATGTTATTGGCAACACTATTAATGAGCGAGGAATCTAAATAATTATTTATATATATATATATATATATATATATATTAATTAAAAACAAATACAATCATATTGAATAACATGTATTTCATATTGATGACTATGTACAATTGAACACATAGCTATGATCTTAATTCTTATCTTTAAATATCCTTTCTATATATATATATATATATATATATATATATATATATATATATATATATATATATATATATCACAATTTGAACATTTGAACATTCGAACATAACATAAAACAAGAAACTAACTAATTAAGTAATTAACATAGACCTAATTAAAAGGGGTTTAGACAATTATAGATTTGTCCTAGCTAATAATTATAATTTCTTCCATTTTTTTCCTTCCAAGATTAAGAAAAACTAGCTATCTCTACCTCGATATCTAATTCCTCTCTCTTAATTCTCCTTTTTTAGTCAAATCTAGGGCAAAGCACTGTATTGTTGTTGCTGCTGCTGAAAATTCCCCCAAGCAAGGGCATCACTCCAATTGTTGTTTGCATCATTAATATTAATGTTAATGTTGTTGTTGCCATTGCCACCACCATTACCTGTTGAGGGAAAAGAAGAATTCCCAAAGAACCATTCGGTGGGTGGTGCCACTGTTGTAACTGAAGCCCCACTTGGGCCTTCTGTTACGGCACTGCCGGCTGGCAAGCTCTCTACTGGCTTCTGAAACATAACGGGGTTCATCACCAGTTTTTGATTCTCGAACCCATTAACCGTTTGAGGAAACGAAACGCCACTGTTTTCATCACCCTTGTGGTGGGTGTCCCCACCGGACATCATTGTCGCGTAACGCTGCTGCTGCATCTTCAGGTGCAAGTCCCGGTTGACGCAGCTCAGTGACTCAATTGAAGAAGCAAGGCTGCTATGAACATTCAGAGATTGCTGCATGGACTGCATTGTACTGTTTAATGGATCAGACAGTGTCGAGCTTTGAGACCGACCCAGCGCCCAGAAGTTGTTGTTCTGGGCGCTGGGCGGGGCAATGCCCATCAAGGAGTTTGACAGAGCAGCTGGAGGAGCGTCAAGTTGAAACAAAGCTGATTTAACGTCCAGGAAAGGCGACAACTGGTTGTTGTTGAACAACCCTGTGTTTATGATTGTTGGAATGTGGTGGTTTGTGTTGAGCCTCGAGGGGAAGGGCAACGCGCCGAGGTTGAATTCAACCGAGGGCGGAACGTTGAGGCCGCGAAGGCTGAATTCGGTGGTTGAGAGTCTTGGTGATGAAGATGACGAAGAGGAAGAGGGCTTGACGACGGCCCTTTTGTTCTTCCTGCAGCCGCCGCCTATCGGGACGCTGCGCAAGGCTCCGCCGTTGGTCCAGTACCTTCTGCAGGTCTTGCAGAAGTGCCTGGGCTGGGTGAGGCTGTAGTTGTTGTAGTAGCAGAACTTTGTGTTGGATGAGTCGCATCGCGGGCACTTTACGCCTTGTTCCGGCGCTGGCCTTGTTGTTGTGGTGGTGATTTTTCGGCCTTGTGTGGCATCTTGGTCTTTTGGTGTTGCCATGTTCTCTGGTGGCGGCACCATTGAGAGAACATAGAGAAAGAAAGAAAGACAGAGAGAGAGGGAGTGAACTGTGTAGGTTGGGAAATTAAGGTTAAATCAGTTTTGGTTTCTTAGAGCAATTGAATTGTTTCATGGAAGAAGAGGATGATGAAATCTTGATGGGGGCTTGTGATTGTCATCAAAGTGGGTGATTGAGAATGGATGGTATATGTGTGTGTATATATGTATGAGGTAATTGAAATGGGCCTGTTAAAGGGTACAAGGGAATAAAGAAAAGCCATAAGCTTTGACATATGGATATCGAATACAAGAGACAGATCACACTAGTAAGATCATACCGTGGATGCTTTGTGGAGAGAGAATGACAAACAAACAGAGAGAGAAGAGAGAACGTAAACGTGAGAAACGTAGCTTGATGATGCAAAACTGTTATGGCATCCATAATGAGATCCACTATTATAATACTACTAAAAACAAAAAAAAATTAGGCCTTCATACGGTTAATTTTAATGAGAGATGTGTATTGGAATTTGTTGAAGAATAATCAGAGAAATGTTGCTTCCTCCCAGAGTTTTTATAACATTTTTTATTAGTATCAATAATTCTATCTCATTCTTCTTTTATTTTCTTTATTGTGAACTGAAAAAATGTTACAAAAATATTATTTCACTAACAATCTTAATTGTAGTCAGCAATCAAATCACTAGCTAGTACCAGTAAAAGCCCGGTAAATTTAATAAATAGTTGGATCTTTAATATCTTAAAAAATATATTACTTTTAAAAATTAAAATATTTTTATACTTTCATCCAATTATAAATTATTGTATATAATAAATTTATTAATTTAATAGTAATTATTTCAAAATATTATTAACCCAAACATAATTTTAAATTAGTTAAATAACTTTCCCTAATCATGTATATATATTAAACTCTTTAATATTATAATTACATAGATATTCACTAAAAAAAATACTTAATACAGCGGAGAAACAATTTATATGATATTTTTGACAATTTGTCACTAAAATTTTATTGGCGGCAAATCAGTGACAATTGAAAATTGCCCTCAATAACGAATTTTTTTCACTAATGTTATAAATTTTGTAGTGATTTTATATTAAAAAAGGATTGTAGAGAAAGTATTTATTTTAATATTTTTTATTTTAAAAGAAAATAACTTTTATTCTCAACTGAATGATACTCTTTAATGTATAAAAAGGATAAGTATATTCATTTATATTGTTAATACTTTTAATTTTATGTTACTTCAAATATTTTTATACTCTTATCTAATCATAAATTATTATATAAGATAAGTTTGTTAATTTATATATTAATTTAATTAAAAAATATATTTATAATTATTTATTGATTGATCGCCTAAAATGTTTTACATAATTAAACTCTAAAAAAATAGAAGAAATGAAATCAAGTCACCTCAAGATTCAAATACGTGTACTTGGTTGCATAATTAGTAACTCGAACGGCTTTTCTTTCTCAAGAAAAGCTTTCTCATTTCAGTCCGAGACATTATTAACAAACTTTTTCGTCATACATGCATGACCTTGCTTTCTTCTTCAAGTTACTTATACGTTGATTTTGACACTTTTGTTTGTATATAATTGGCAAATTTTTAGCCACAAACGTTTTAAGTGGACCAAAACTATCATCATTTCTACTTTATTGTTGAAAATTAATGTTTTCGCGCTAATATTTTATAATTAAAACTTATAGAGTACCACCAAATACGAAACATTATCTCAACTTTTACCAATCTATGGGAATAAAAATTGAGGCATAAACTGTCAAATTTAAGGAATCAGAATGAATCTTTCATAAGTAGTCTCAAACTCAACATGTGTTCTCTCTGAACCAAATAATAGGTTGAAATAGTTTGTGATGTTTTTACATCTCGATTTTTATATTTATTAATACATTTTTATTACATCATCTATTAATATTCTATAATTTATCTATCTTTTCCCTTACCAAGCTAGAGTGCATGTATCCTCCTTGTAGTATGAACAGTTTTTTTGTTTTTAAATTTAAACCATAATTCTTTGAAATATTTAATGCACTATCTCATCTATGTTACACTTATCTTAGTCATCTTTTCTATTACATGATTCATCGTAATTATTAATTTTTTCTTATTATTTCTCTCTTCTAGAAGGATTTTATATCCTCATTGACGTGTGCAATTTTTTTTATAGAGGGGCATAAAAGCCTTTTTGAAAAAATTATTTTCATTATATATCAAGATGGTAAATGAGCTTGCATACATATACTGAGAAGAAAAATTAATCATATATTTATATAAAATTTTTCATAAAATAAATGTCCAATAAAAAAGAGACAAGAAAAGGTGAGCTAAGTGTAAGATATAAAATTGCTAGTACAGTAGAAACAAATAAAAAGTAGTATTATGAAAATATGATAAAAAGTTAGTGTAAATAATAAAATATAAGCTACAACTACAAGTGGAAGCAGCCACAGCAAAAAAGAAAGAAAAAAAAAAACTATTGGAGCAATACGATAAAAGAGCATGGTCATAGTAGATGGAAGAACTGAGTCAGTAAAGGGTGCACAACAACACACAGTAATGCCACAGCACCACTGTACACTGCCAACACCTTGTCTATTTCTTTCCTTGAAAAAACGTCCCTTTACAAATAAAGAGATTAAGAGCACCTTTTTCTAACTTACTTTGAAGAGCCCCAAAAAAGCTTACACGTGTGATATTTTCCCACACTTATTAATCGACACTAGCTCATCTCATATCTTTAACTTTAGTTAATTGCAATAGACTGGTTGGTGGTCTGTTTTGGGCTGCAGCCAGGTCATGCTTCTTTATCAATCAATGATACATGCATGGCCCCTACCTCAACCCTTTTCTGTCACTCAATTGAACAACAGATTGGGCAAAAGATAATACAAGTCTTTATAAAGTTTTGTTTTGCTACAAACTGAAAGGTTATTGATTGAACTCATAGTTCCCGATTATGCTTTTGCAAGTAGGAAAAATCATACAAGTGAACATACAATAGACTCAACAAACAAACTTTATTTATTAAGCAGAATCTCTAACAATAGCAAAAATAACATAAGACAGGGCAATTCGTCAATACTTTAATTTATTTTTTTCAGCATATTATAAGTGTAAAATATTCAATAATTTTATCGATTAATAACTTTTATTAGAGAATTTGGTTAATCATTTTTAATGAAATTCTTTTTAAAATATATTTTTTTCGTCAAGTATATTCAAATATGAAACGTTAATTAAAGAATTTAAACTCAATTATACTTAAGTCTAACACTTGCTAATAGCGAATACTTTGATTAAACACGAAAACCTTCCCTTTAATTCATCATATTATAAGCAAAGTATTTATTAGTTTTATTAGTTACAATTATTGGCGGACCTAGATGTGTAAATACATCCCGAGTTTGATATGTTACATTCAAATATCTTGAATTTTCATGCTTTGTCCCCACTAGTTCATGACATTTGAATCCACTTCTAACCTGTTTTTCATTCAATAATAACACTAATTGCAAGTAAGCTTCTTTGTCCCCACTAACCGAAGGTCCTGAATTTGCTACTGATGACTAATCTCAATCCAAAAATTTGTATTATCACTTAATTTTAATGAATTTTCTCTTACTAATCACTTTTCTTTTTAATCTAAAATACTCAAACTTGAGACTGAATGAAAACTCAATGGTAGTGAATGCTTTAATTAGTCACGAAAAAACTTCCTCTTTGGTTATATTAGGAAGATAGTTGCCTAGAAAAATATTAGTAAATTAGAAACCCTTTCCAAATCTCACACATTAGGAAGGCTCATGCAATGTGCCATGATTTTGTGAGATAAAAGGAATAACCTTTTATCACATTTGAATCCAGTGTAGTTGACGTTTGTTTCTATGTTTGAGTCTGACATAATGGAAGGAAGTACAAGTGTGAAAGCTCCTGTAACTGCAAAGATACCCAATCTATAACAGGACTTTAACGGTCGTGATCAACCATTAATCTGTCTGTCTTGTTGTAGCTTAGTTGATAGAACACAGTACCTTTCTGGGAACCAGGAGAACCCATAATATACATGCAAATAAAAAGAAAAAGAAAAAGATATTTACTTTGAGATCGCTGTGCATCAGTGGCTCAGTTGCCATGTTATATATTTGCAGTACCACAATTCTTTAGGACCGGCCAATGATTTCCGGCTAGCAATGTGCCTATGTCCAGAAGGATCTTATCAGTGTATAATATTCATAGATATTGAAATTAATTATAGACTTAGCAATGTGCCGATTATTTATCAGTGTTAGCAAATTAAGCATATCAAGTAGGTTGACCATGACACAATCTTGCCTGCGAATTCAGTTCGACCCATATGGATTTGAAAGAGTTCGAAGTTTTAAAATAGACTTAGCGTATTTTTGAAGATAAATTCATGTGTTTCGGGTCTTTTCAACTCGGTTTAATGTTTAAATATCTTTAAAAAAATATAATTTTTTTAATAATTATATATTATAATATTAAAAATTATTTGGTAGATAATATTTTGTATAATATGATATTATATTTATAATGAATTTTTTTATTTTAAAATATATATCACAAAATATACTTTATTTTAAGTTTTATACTTCTTTTATTTTATGCTTTAATTATACAGAATGGTAATTAAGATTGATATTGCATTAAAAGGTGAGGTTGGCCCGGTCTTTTCACATATATTTTGAATCTTAATTAGGCCAGATTAAAATTTAAGTAAATGGTCCAATATATTGAGTCAAGTAAACATGTCCCAATTTGTCTCTTGCTCATCCTGATATCTAGCGACAACATGAGAGTTGAGACTTGAGACATAATAACTTTAATATTACAATTATATATAAATATTGATCAGGGTTATCTTAGTTAGACCTAATTTTTAGTCATCTATTTTAATTACATAATTTAGCTTTGTTTTATTCGCATTATCTCTGATCATTTGATATTTTGTGTTATAGATGTGCGGAATGTATAAATGAGAATTATTAGTTCTTGTAAATAAAATAAAATCATATAATTATAACTATTAAATTATTAATTATATAATTATAAAATTTGTTATTTATTTTTTTAATTTTTTGCCTAGATTTAAGTTATGAAATTTGTGTGGACAAGCGAGCTATATAAACATGGAATGTATGGAACCACCGACCAAAGCTTTGTGGGTTGTGAAGAAACGTGCAACGCCGTAGAAAACAGCTAGCCAAGTCCAGCCGAGAGAGAGAGAGAGAGAGAGAGAGAGAGAGAGAGAGAAACACGTGAGAGGGGTGGTTGGATTCCCGTGAGAGTATACCAAAAACCGTGCCCATACCATACCATACATAATACTACCACATAACACATTACATAGGAACAAGGTTTCCTTCAACGTTACATTATCACGAGCCACCCTCACTCTAACAACTTTTATCATCTACTTCTTCAACATTCATGAAATGTCAATTCATCTACCGGGTTTTAATCCTCGGTTACCAGAATAAATTAAAATGGGATAAAAATACAAAGGTCTAGAAGCAATACATATATATATATATTCTCACAAGCGATTAAAATTATATTGCAAATAAAAAGAGCATTTATTTAATGAATACATTTGTTATTTAAAATGGACGAGTATATAACCGGAAATAGACACGCGTTTGAATCCTAACTACGGGGTCAGGGTACAGGAATATTCTCATATATTCTTGTATGGATCGATTGTCATGCCTTGTTCACTGACTTGGATACCATGCATGTGGCAAACAGAAAAAAAAAAAAAAACTACAGTACGTGACAGCATTTGATCAATTTGACACCCACTATTGATGTTGAGCAATTTAAAACTAATTAAGATAATCCATCAGGTTAATTGTAACAGCCAAATAAATAAAGATTTGTAATTTAGTTTGATTCTAACATGAGTACATTACTTTATAGCTTCTTAAATTATTTTTTGTTTTCACCTTTATCTTCTTTTTTTTTTAAGGTGGACTTTTATCTTGGTTACTTTAGTAAAATTTCCCTTTTATCTAATCATATTAATTTAAGATAAACCTTCAATCACACCATCATTATTTTTACTATTCTTTAGTATTTTTTAATATTATATTATTTATTTTAATTATTAATAAAATATTTCATCTTTAAAAATAATAAAAGTTTAAAGTTAACTAAAAAAACTTTAAACTGTAAATTATCTAAAATGTACAAAAAAACATAAAAATATAATTTAACATATTCTTTTGTATCATTTTATATTTATCAATTAATTAAATAATTAATATTATTAATTTTTTAAATCAAGCTAGTTTAACAATTTTTTGATAAAGAATTTAAATTAAAAATAATTTTTTAGCTTATAGCTAAATTCTTAAATCAAAATAAAAGGTTAGATAATTCACATTTTTGAATTATGACAAAGTACTTTTGTTTTGTCATGATACATCTGATACTGTTTACCAAACTCTGGCCGATATGTTAGTGTCCTTCGAATTGGATTAAAGTCTAAGATATTTTATGATGAAAGAATCCTCCTAGAAGGGCCGACTTGTCATGAGAAATAAATGATTTTTTTAACCAAATTAGTTGGTTTCATAAATTTATAAATTAAATTAGGTGGTGTTGGATTAAGTGTTTATCATTAGGTGGCCAAGATCTATAGTTAATAGTCAAGGCACAACTCTTTCTACTTTAGAGTGTAACAGCCCAAGCGTCATGAGTTGATTGTGACTTGACCCACCTGGGCCTCCGCCATGAGACAATTGATGTTTTCACGACTTGACAAACAATCTCCCCCTCTGCAATTGTCCTGCTGAAAATTGAACTCATGACCTTAACTCTAATACCAATTGTTGTATCGAACACTTACCACTAGGCCAAAATCTATAGCTAATAGTCAAGGTATAACTCTTTCTACTTAAGAGCGTAACCGCCCAAACACCACGAGTTGATTGTGACTTGACCCTCCTGGTCCTTCGCCACGAGACAATTGATGTCACAACCTGACAAACAAGTGGTTTCAAAAATTATTTAACGAAGATAAGTGATTTTGGCTTTCGATATCTGTTAACATTATAACCAATGTTGAAAAATAATTTTTTACATCGGTTATAATCACAACAGATGTATAAACTCACTTTTCTACATCGATTATATCTAAAACCGATGTTGAAAGTCACTTTTTTATATCGATTATAATTACAATTAATGTCAAAAGTCAAAATCACCCATATTTGATAAATAGTTTTCAAAATCACCTAATTTGATATATAATTTTGCAAAACCACCTAGTTTGGTAAAAAAAGTCAGCAAGAATTTGTATCTAGAAAAAGGGTATTTGATAATAACCTAAATTTAATCATATATTCAAAATTCAAAAAATATTTTAATTATTTTTTATAAAACCTATTTTACAGGAATCAAATTCAAAAATGTAAAAACAATATAATTAAAAACCAGTACTAAGATAATATTTAATTAATGATAATACTATAGTATTTATATAAATATATAAATAAGCTGATAATTTTCTTATATTGTATTCATTATTATATTTATCAAATATAATATAAAATTAATTTGATAATACTATTAAATAATATATTTACTAGTATAATATATTTATTTATTTTTTAATAAATGTAATTCAGTTTATTATATAAATTGTATGAAAGACAAGCTCCTTTTGGTTGTCCATTTTTTTAAATTAATTACACTATAATTTGCCCATCTTTCTATTAACAACCATTCAATCTCTATGGATGTTTTTTGAAATTTAGCAACTTAATGGCTTCCTGTCACAAGAATAGGTTATAGAACAATAATTTTGCTAGTCTCAATTATAGCATTAGTGGCTCCACCAGTTATTTTAGAATTTTCTACTTCATCTAGTTCTAAAAGAAGGGAAAGTGATGTAGGATAGTCCCTGAATACATGTCCATAATAGTCAAATCCTGAGTTTTGATATAAACTACTTCATATACTACATTAAATATGAGAATTTATTTGCATGAGCTATCAACTCCTTATGGTGGTCCCATTTTTTTTTGTCAATTACATTATGATTTGACCATTTTTTCTTTTAACAACAATCCAATCTCCAAGGATACTTTTTTGATGTTATAGCACTTTATTGCTTCGTGACACAAGGATAGGATATGGAACAATAATTCCACAATTCTCATATGTAGCTTTGATGGCTACACCAGTTATTTTAGACTTTTCTACCTCGTCTAGCTCCGAAGGAAGGGGAGTTGAAGTAGGACAATCCTTGGATCCATGTCCATAATAGTCACATCCTGAGTAAATGATATCAACAAATTCCTTGTATACTACATTAAATATTGGAATTTATTTGCATGAGTTATCAATTCCTAATTGGTTCCTGACACAAGGATTGGATGTGGAACAAAAATTTCAACATTCTTAGATGAGTTATCGACTCTTTTTAGTTGTTCCCCCTTTTTTTGTTAATTATGCTATGATTTTGCCATTTTTATTAATTATCATCCAATATTCATGAATCGTTTTTCAAAATTATAGTACCTTAATTGCTTCCCTTCACAATGATAGGATATGGAACAACAATTTTGCCATTCTCACATATAGCATTGGTGGCTACACCCGTTATATTAGATTGTTCCACCTCGTACGTCTAGCTCTAATGAAGAATGAGTGCTATAGGACAATCTTGGATAGATGTCCATAATAGCCACATCCAAAGTAAATGATATAAAGTCCCTCATATGATACATTAAATATTGGAATTTATGTGCTTGAGCTCTCAGTTTCTTTTGGTAGGTTGTCCCCCCTTTTTTTATTAATTGCAGTATGATTTACTCAATTTTTCTATTAACAAAACCATCCAATATCCATGGAGATCCTTTTTTTATTTAAATTATAGAACCTTAATTGCTTCCCGACACAAGGATAGGACTAAGACCTATCTTTTTGCCATTCTCAGTTGTTTCATTGGCGGCTCCACTAGTTATTTTTTACTTTTGTACCCAGTCTTGTTCTGAAGGAAGGGGAGTGAAATAGGATAGTCCTTGGATACATGTCAATAATAGCCACGTCCTGGGTAAATGATATAAAGTCCCTTGTATTCTACATTAAATATTGGAATTTGTTTGCATGAGTTATCCGTTCCTTTTGGTTTTCACCTTTGTTTTATTAATTACACTATGATATGACTATTTTTTTTCTATTAACAACCATTCTATCTCAATGGATCTTTTTTTTACCCCTCCAAATTATAGCACCTTAATTGTTTCCTAACACAAGCATAGGATCTAGAATAATAATGTCTCCATTCTCACTTGTAGCATTGGCAGCTACACAAGTTATTTTATACATTTCTACATCATCTTTCTCCGAAGGAAAGGGAGGTGACGTAGGACAGTCCTTGGATACATGTCCAAAATAAACACATCTTGGGAAAATGGTATGAAGTCGCTAGTATACTACATTAAATATTGGAATTTATTTGCATGAGCTATCAGTTCCATTTGGTTGTCCACATTTTTTTTATTAATTACAATATGATTTAGCTTTATTTTCTCTATTAACAATTATCCAATATCGATTTATCTTTTTTCAAAATTATAGCACTTTAACTACTTCTTTTCACAAAGATACGATCTAGAACAAATTTTTTGCCATTCTCACCGGTAGCAATGGTTGCTCCACAAGTTATTAGACTTTTGTAAGATGTGTAGCTCTGAAAGAAAGGGAAGTTGATGTAGAACAATTCTTTGATACATGCCTATATTAGCCACATCCTATGTAAATGATGTAAAGTCCCTCATATACTACATTAAATATTGGAATTTATTTGCACTACCTGGCTTTTTTGGTTGTCCCCTTTTTTTATTAATTACATTATGATTTGGCCATCTCTATATTAGCAATTCTAGGAGGGTTCTTCTTGTGTAACACACCAGGTTTTGAGTACTAGAAATATACTATAAGGAGAACTCTTATTAGGAACCTTTTGTTATATTTTTTTTTGTAAATATTTGTTATTGTTATTTGTATGTTATTGGTTTTGTCATAAGCATGTACTTGTGTTGTGATAGTGTGTGTGTATTTTATGTATATTATTATTATTATTGTTTTTGTCGTCTTTATTATATTATATTATATTAGGTGTTATAAGAGTATTAGATTAACTTCTCATAGTTAAAATGCTTGAAAAGTTGTCTAAGTCTAGTGTTAGTTTTATGATGACATCCCTAGATAGACCACACCATATCTTGAGTTATAGTTATCCATTTAAGATGTTTTTTTTCGTTGTTGGAAAACTTGCTGAAAAAAAAGATATAATTCATTCATACACCTTAAAAACCAAAATCAACTTCCATCTTAGAGAAAATCAGGTCCAAAGTAGGCCTCTTGATCATGAAAAATGCTCTAAGTCTCACATTGGACAAAGTAACCTCATGAACCCCTTTCTATTCCTATATATAGAGGAGACCGACAAGCCTTATATGTGCCAAAGAATTAAGTGGGCATAGCGTTAGGCACGGAGCCCATCAGTCAATATTTTTATATTTCCCTTTAAGTTTTCAAACTCGGGGAATTTAAACAGCTTGAGATTGTGTTTTAAATCACAACCCAAGCTTTTGCCATAGTAAGAGTTGTCATGGAGATCATGGTGGATGAAGCCATTGGATCAATGCGTCCTTGGGAGTGGTCACAAGATCATCTTCCTTTTCTTTGTTGAGAAATTTCTTCATTTGAGGTTAGGGGGAGTAAGTTCTCTCTTTTTCTTTTGTTGTATGAGTGGTAATAAGCCATGTGTAGATTGTATGATCTTAAAGTTATGATTTAGCAAGTTTATTTTCTTTGATGTGTTATGAATACTCTGAAGCACTATGATTTGGGTGAATTTGATTGTTGTATGTTTTGATGTTTTGTCATTTTGATGTTCTTGAAATTGAATTTGATAATTGATATTGGTTACACGTGCTGATTTTTTGATAAAAATGTTAACATAGAACACAAAAATGTGTACTTAAATGATAGAATTAGACTGTGTATATTTCCTAATTTTAGGTTTCTAAACGATTAAAAAGGATTTTGAGGTCAACATAGAAGTTGTAGATAACTGTCTTATCTTTCTAATGAGATAAGAACCAACTTAATAGGATTATTACAACTCTATACATGATTATTATACTCTATAAAGGTCATAGTAACATAGGAGGAAAAGTGAGTGTGCAATATTGATATCATAATGAGTGATAGTATGATGCATGATGTTTATGCTTATGATTTGAAGAATGAAGTGATGTGATGATATTGATGCGTAAATTAGTATGTGTGAAAGTAATATGCTATGGTATATGTATGTGTTGGAAAAAATGTTAGGAGAACTTATCCTCACGGGATAAGAATCACCAAGAGAAATTGAAAATAAACCATGTGCATATTGTCTATGAACCATGCATCATGTTATGCATATGTGTTTTGAAGTGAAAGATATTTGTAAACCTAATTTGGGAGGTCATGAATGAGTTAACGTATGACTCTGACCTTGGGGGTGCAATGGTTTGGAATCTCCTTTAAGCTCATGTTGATCACATGTGTTGGAGTATCCTTGCAAGGCTAGAACACCCTAACGTGCCATCGACAATGTCATCTCGGTGAGAGTGATACTTTTATGCATCTTATATCTTTATGATTTCCTTAATGCTTTAAATTTATTATGAGATGCATCTCATTCCTCGTCTGTTTGTCTTGTTTGTGTTTGGGCTGAATGTCACCCTTGTAGGCGAGTCTCTGTAAGGTTATGATGATGATGGTACATGAGAAGTTTAGGTCTCCTCTTTATATTACTATTAATTTTAGGGTTATGGATGCTTTGAAACAATGTAACATTGGAACACAAGTTTTATTCATTTATATAAGGATTAAATTAATAAGTAGTATTTCACCATATTTGATTTAATATGGTTTGTATGGACTTGGTAGCACAAAGATTTGTTTAACATAAAGTTACGTTATTTATTGGTTTGTTTTCTTTAAGTTTACAAACACTTGACATGTAATACTCTTACTGCGAAATAAGTGTTTTTTTTAAAAGTTGATACATCCTTTTAATTAAATTTCACTACCAACGAATTTAGAAAATATTACAAGTGTATACATCTTGAGATAGAAGAGTGTTACATCTTGCATATACTACATTAAATATTACTCCCTCCTGTCTTGATTTTAAGCAAAAAAAAGAAGATATATTTCACACTTATTAAGAAAATTATTTAGCTTTATTAAATTATGTCATTTCCTGAAAAAAGCATTTTCCCTAAACTATTCTTCATTGGATTTTGATATGAAGCATAACAAAGTGTTTGGCCTTATTAAATGAAGGGATTTTCGGAGATAGTCTCATTAAATAAGGCATAGGTAATTGATATTTGCTTTTATTTGAGAATAAAAAATAAGGCCTTTTGTTGCTTATATTCGAGACTGGAGGGAATAGAAGTTATTCGAATGAGCTATTGGCTCCTATTAATTGTCCCCCATATTTATTATTAATATGATTTGGCCATTTTTTTCTATTATTAATCATTCAATCTCTATGGATCCTTTTTCAAAGTTATAGCACCTTAATTGCTTTCTGACACAACGATAGGATCTTGAACAATAATTTTGCCATTCTCACTTCTAGCAACGGAAGCTCCCCCGTTCTTTTAGACTTTTCTACCTCGTTTGGTTATGAAAAAAAGGGTTAGTGAAGTAAGATAGTCCTTGGATACATAATAGTCACCCCCTGAGTAACTGATATAAATTAAAGTCCCTTGTATTCTACATTAAATATTGGTATTTATTTGCATCTGGAACAATTAAAGTTTTCACCATTCTCACCTGTAGCACTGGCGACTCCACAAGTTATCAGACTTTTCTACCACATGTAGCTCCGAGGGAAAAAGGAACTTGATGCATAACAATGCTTGGATAATGCCCACATTAGTTACATCCTTTGTAAATTATATAAAGTCCCTCGTGTACTACATTAAATATTAGAATTCATTTGCACGAGCTACCAGCTCTTTTTGGCTGTCCCCTTTTTTAATAATTACAATATGATTTTGACATCTCTATGTTAACAACCATCCAATTTCCATTGATATTTTTTTGAAATTATAGCACATTAATTGATTCCTAACACAAGGATTTGATATGGACCAATAATTCTGGCATTCTTAGATGTGGCATTAGTGGTAACACTAGTTATTTTATACTTTTCTACCTTGTCTATCTCCAAATGAAGGGTAGGTAATGCATGACAATCCTTGGATGCATGTCCATAATAGCCACATCCTGAATAAGTGATATAATGTCCCTTGGGTACTACATTAGATATTAGAATTTATTTGCATGGGCTATTGGCTCCTATTAGTTGTCCCCCCTTTTTATTATTAATTACACTATGAGTTGGCCCATTTTTTATTATTGGTTATCCAATCTCCATGGATCCTTTTTTGAAGTTATAACATCTTAATTGATTCCTTACACAAGGATATGATCTTGAACAATAATTTTGCCATTCTCACCAGTATAATTGGTGTCTCCTGTAGTTATTTTAGAATTTTCTATCTTGTTTGGTTCTAAAAAAAGGGCCAGTGAAGTAGGACAGTCCTGGGATACATAATAGCCACATCATGAGTAAATAATATAAATTCCATTGTATTCTACATTAAATATTAGAATTTATTTGCATGGGCTATTAGCTTCTTTTGGTTGTCCCCCTTTTTTTTTTTATTAATTACATCGTGATTTGACTAATTTTTTCTATTAACAATCATTCTATCTCCATGGATATTTTTTTCCTCCAAATTATAGCACCTTAGTTGCTTCCTAACACAAGGACAGGATCTGGAACAATAATTTTTCTATTATCAATTGCAACATTGGCGACTCCACCAATTATTTTAGACTTTTCAGCCTCATCTAACTTTGAGGAAGGGGAGTTGATGTAGGACTGTCCTTGGATACATTTATGCTTGTATATTGTGATTTATTTGTGAATTATTTGTGTTAAATAATAAATATGTGTTTTGTGTGATTAAATATGGTTAGTGATTAATAATAGCTTAATCATGAACACAACAATTAATTTGAACAAAGTTTAAGTTTAATTTTACCTTGGCCTACCAAAGTCAAAGACTAATCAAACTTGTCAAACCTTGGTCAATATAACTAAGTAACTCAAACTTTTTAAATAAATGAAGAATTAATTTCTTAATGAATAAATTGATTTAGTAATTATTTGTGAAAGTTTAATTAATAAAGTTAAATAATTAATGGCAATTAATGATGTATAGACATGGTTAAGGAAATTAATTTTTAATTTAAGCCTAATTAAATTGAATTAAGTCTAACATGAGTAGTAGAGAAATGTTTAATGAAGTGGCACATGTTAAAGATTATTAAATTAATGTATGTTAATTATACAAGGGGATGTGGGACTAAAAACATATAAGGAACTATAAACATCCAAGGACCAAAACCTTACCTTATCCTACATGAGCCTTAGAAAAAAATGTCCCTGATAATTGATGTGTAGAAGTAGATTATGTAATTAAAACATATAGGAAGTAGCAATGCCCTCCCATTTTTATTGCTTCTTTTTGTGTGTATCATTAGAAATTTGGCATCCTCTGAGTTTTATGCAGCAGGTGCCTTAAAATTCTAATTCATACTGTTTTGATAATTTTATTTTGCAAATTTACAGGCAAAGAATAGGAAGTGAATTTGAAGCCTAATGGTTCGCGCTCAGCGCGCAGAGCTCGCTTAGCGAGCTTTGTCGCTTAGCGGCAGAATGTCCACCCAGCACGAAGAAGCAACTTAGAGAACTTGCAGTCAGGCAAAAGGGCACTTAGTGCGCATGGCTCGCTTAGCACCTAACCACTTACTCGCGCTTAGCGCATTTGCGTGCTTAGCGAGCAATCACTTGAATTCAAACTCAGGAGGGTTTTTAAGCAGAAAAGAAGAGAGAAAAAGGCGTCATGCAAAGATAAGAAAAAATACCCTAAAGCTTGAGCAAAGAAGAGGATAATCATTGAGAGCCCACTCTTTTTCTCCATTTTACTTTCATTTCCTATCCTTCCACCCATTACACACTTTTGTATAGTTGAGTCTTTTATGACCATGGAGAGCTAAACATTCCATTATTGGGGAGCTTCCACCATACTCTCTTGATGTAAAAAATCTTACTATCTATTTAATATTATTGCTAGTCTCATTGTTTCTTCCTGTGTCTATTTCCATGTATGTGGTTTGATCATCCATTTATATGTTATGTTAAGGTTGAAGCATTGGGAAATGTGGTTAATCCTTAGAACTTGGAAGAGCATCTAAAATGCTTCATGACTAGGGATAATGTGAAGTAATTTAGCTGAGGTTTACATCTTTATTAGTCATGCAATTCGCTTAGTTTAAATCTTGAGGGATTAAGAATGAAACTAGGAGTATTAGAGTAAATTCACAGGTGTAGGTGATAACTAGAGTATTATTAAATAGAGAAAGATTCCATCAGTTACATCAAGAGAGGTTCCGGTAGGGAGCCCCCGACATAATCAACTCCCGCATTCGCTTTTTGTCATCAAGCTCAGTGTTTGCTTCCTTTACTCAAGTCTAGTATAGAATTGCACCATCGTTAAATTTACAACCAAAATTATTTGCTTAGCATTTTCTCAATTCGTCCATTAATTGCATACAATTGAATATGCATTATTTGAGTACAAGTAAAATCCCTGTGGAAAGGATACTCGGTCTTACCATTTTAAAATACTACTTAGACGAATTGGTGCACTTGCCAATGAGTTAACAGTCCCTAGCCCAAGAAAAGAGGACGTCGACCTTAATTAAAGTGAACACACACCTTTTTCTTTCATTTCCTTTCTTCCTCTCCAAGAGTGTGCTAGCTTTTCTCCAATCTCTCTCAAGAAATTATCTTCTTCTCTCTAAGATTTAAGCCTACATATCAAAACTTTTCCCCTTCCAATTCAAGATATAGTGTAGAGGAGTTCAAGGGCTATCAAACAACACCCAATTCTTGCAATTTGAAGTTAACCCACCTAAGGTATGGAGGGGTTTCTCCCTTGTGTTTAGCCTTTGTGATGTTTTCTTGAGTTTTGCTCTATTGTCGATGTGTTGGAGACCTTGTGGGTTCATATCTTGCTTGAAATTGCTTTTCTACTTTGAGATGCTTGTGATTTCTCTATACGGAAGTCACTGTTTTTAATTTTTATTATTTTTTCTGTGCACTTTCTTTGAAAAGTAGGTCAATTCCTAAGTGTGATTATGCCTCTGGATTCATTACAAAAATGTTTTGGAATATTTTGAGCACTCTTACCATTTTAAATGGAATTATTTTTGTGATTTTCTAAATTTATCATGGGTGATAGTTTGACTTAATAAATTACCTAAGTGATGTATTTTTTAGAACTGGAAGCATAAAACTCTTCCATAAATGTTTTTTCATGTCTCTAATTTTTCTTAGAATTTTATGAGTAGTTTTTACATTTTATTTTGAATAAATATCGTGTTCTCTGTTTATTGTCCTATAGTGTGTTTTGAAAGAAAAATTAGTTTTGTGTGAAAAAAATGTTGGAAAAACTATATATTGTGAAAATGACCTTGGAAAACACCCATGAAGTTGATTAGAAATTTAAATATCGATTTGATAATAATTCTCGAATTTCTAGTGTGAAATATGTTTTCTTTGCATTTAAATAAAAAAATAAAACTTTTGTGATGAAAATTTGATGGCTGAATATATATGTTGAAATATGTATGATGAATGGTATCTCTGCAAATTTCTAAGTCATTATTAGTTTATTTGATAGGCCAAATGATTTTTTAGGTGTATATCGTATCATATCTCTAATAATAAGTTTTATAAATCTAATTACTTAGTTCGTGTTATTTTAACTTTTGTGTATCATGCATGAGTGGTTCCACCCTAAAGGGAGACCCCCGTACCTTGTTGTATAATTATTGGATTGATTGTGATTAAGTCCCTTGAATTGTTAAGTTTTTGAATATTGAATTGTTATTGATTGAATTAGACATCTAGAATTAGACAATTATGTGCTAGAACTCGAATTGTTTGGTGTGAATTGTTTTGATGATGTGTTGATTTATGATGAGGATCATAGGATCCTTGTGATGGCATAAATGGACTCAATTAGAGTGCATTTGTGAGACTAGAATGTTGTTCTAGTGAGTATTAGTGTTAACTATATGATGAGTAAGGAATCAATATATAAAAGAGTTTGAATGAAATAATGAAATGGACTTAATATGGTTAGACAACTTTGTTGAGCCCAAAACCCTTTGTGTTTTAATTATGACAAACCATTTGAACATAAATCATAAGCCTTATGAGTTTATGCCTACTGATGATTTTACGTAAGTGTATTAAGAAAAGACAAATTATGTAAAGAACAACAATTAAAGTAAACTCAAGGCTGTCATGACTCACTCAGAACAGATGATAGGATTGAATGCTTAAAAGAAGACTCGAAGTTTCCTTGGCTATGTATTACAATGTAGTCAACATGCTCACTTGATGAAGATATAACTTCAAGCCAAGAGAAGGAATCAACAACTAAAGAACAAGAAGAACATTGCTATGGATTGAACAAATATGAGCAATCATGAAGAACAACATTATTGCAACACACTTAGAATGAAATTTCTCCAGCAAGATGAGTTCATTTTGGACACCGTATCTAAAGTTACAGAAATGAAATTGAGTTGTTGTTGGTGACTATTGAAAGCTTGAAAAAAGATCTTCAACTTTCATGAACAAGTCGTGGTCTAAAACAACTTGGAACAAGGGCAAAATTGAGCCCAAAGTTGCAGATACTGATCTGCCTGGACAACTTGATATATGTGTAGTAATTTGAAAACCGCTTGAGCTATATAAGTGCATTTGAGATGATCCTAGTGTTTGTGGAAAGATAAGACAAATATCTACATCTTTTATGAAGAAGTTGTGAGCTAATATGTCTTGTAGTTTGGATGAAATTGATGATGAAGATAAATATGTCATTCCATCCTCACAATATAACACATTTGCAATGCTTGAAAGGTTCTATATGTCCAAATTACATGAGACCAGTGCTTGAATGTTCAGGATAGAATACTCTACAACTCTAATGAGGACAACAAAAGCTAGCTTGGCCATTCAAAGGGTCAAAGAAATAAAAAAAAGTAGCAAGCACAACATGCTACAACAAGCTCACACCAAATTGTTTAGAATACAAGTTTGTCATGCCATCAGATAAAAGTATTCCTTTAAGAAGAACATTTAGTGGCTTTCAATCTACATCAAAGGACTCTCTCAAAGTAGAACATCATATGCAAGAAAGCCATGCAAGCCAACAGATTTGCAAATGATACATATACAAAGAGCATAACATGGCAAGTGTCCTGATGAGTTTAGAACAAGCTCGTAATGGATGGCTCAATTGTTGATGAAGTCACTATTCCCTATGAAGATATCAATCTTATCATGTTGCAAAGACATTAAGAAGGCCTTACATAGAAGATGTATCAAAGGCTACAATGTGCATACAATATCAGAATGAAGTTGTACTAGAGTTAACAACAAAATAGCGTAATTGAGGAGTTTTTGAATGGGAACATCAAAATGATACTCTAAAGACATACCACAACCAAGACAAGAAATATTCTAAGAATACTATTGAAGTTAAGATCATGCAGTACCTATGCATCAGAATAATCAAGATGGATCATTAGTAGACTAGGGTTGACATCAGAATGAAAATACAAAGCAACATCATGTCTTCTATATGTTGCTACACATACAAAGGGAACATCAGAATACTGAGGTTGATAACATCTCACTTTCCATATATTGCCACAAACACTGAGGGGATGATGCAATCCTCCCTAGGAAGGGACCAGTCACTAGAGGCATGAGCAAGAGGCTCCAAGAGGATTGGGCTAGAGCTGCTGAAGAAGGCCCTAGGGTTCTCATGAACCTTATGGTAGATTTCTAAGCACATGGGCCAAGGTTAGGTCCAATTATCTTTGTACATATTAGATTAGGATGTCATTATATTTTGTCCTCGTATTTAGGGCTCCATAATGTAGGTAGGGTACCCTAAAAATATAGTATTTTTTAGCCCTTGTATTTTAGGGCACCTAGAATAGTTTTTGTATTAGGGGTACTTTTGTAATTTCATATGCACTAAGTGAATATTTGATGTGTATGTTGGAAAATAAATTTAATTGAATTGGTAGAAGTCCAATCCAATTAAATTTTAGAGCGGGAGGTGAGCATTTGCTTACTACACCCCATTGCCACATCATATAGTCACACTTTGTGCATGTCCTTAATGCTTTACATGCCTCATGACACCTAATCACACTTAGTGGAGAATCTTGGAATTGATCTTGGATTAGTGGGCTGAACCATAACTGAAATTCACTAATCATAATTAGTAAAATTTTGGCTCCACAAATTCAATTTCAAATTCAAGTGAAATTTGAATTGAAATTCAAATTTCCCTCCAATTTTGTGTGACACTTAGGCTATAAATAAAGGTCATGTGTGTGCATTTTTTGGAACTTGGATAATTTGAAAATTAAAATTCAGATTTTAGAGCTCTTTTAGAGCACAAAATTTCATGCTCTTCTCTTCCTCTCCCTTCATTCATCTTCTTCTTCCTCCAAGCTCTTATTCATGGCCTCCTATGGTGGTGAGCTTCTTCTAGACTCATCTTTTCCTTGAAGTGGCGTCTCGTCTCTCTCCTCCTTCTCCATTTTGCTGCCATTCATCTTCCAAGAAGCGAAGGAATCCATTGATGAAGAAGATCCTAGGCCTACAAGCTCCAATGGAGCTTACATCATGTGGTATCAAGAGCATCTTCATCTAGGTGATGTTCTTTTGCTTCCTCTATCTTTTTGTTCGGTGAATTCTCTTTAATTCCTTGTTCTTCATCTTATTCTCCATGTATATCCTCCATTGTCTTATGGTTTGGTGCTGTTTAGAGTAGATTCAAAAAAAATAAACCGATTAAATCTTAGATCTACACTTGTTCTTGCATTTCTATGATTCAAATTTTGTAGATCTACTCTTGAATCATGTTTTTGTGTTGATTTTAGGTTCTATCATTTTTCATTCATAATATTCTTGTGCTGAACTTTTAGATCTAAATTTTCTTCCAAAATATTGATTAGGAAAAAAAAACACAAAAATCTAAGTGTAAATCACTTAATCCATGTTGTCTTAGAGTCATGTTTAGTCATAGTAATTGTCACATTATGTTCTAAGTTTGTGTTGAATTTTTATTTTGTTTATTGAATTCTAGATACATTTGTTCATGTATTCTTGCCATTCTTAGCCTATCTTTTGAATTTTGAGTCCAATTCATGAATGCTATTTAGTTCATAACATGTTCTAAATCAATTGCTAGAAGTAGTCTTGTTGTTGAACTCTTTTTTTTTTTTTTTCTAAGTTTCCTACATGATGCCTATGATGAAGTTGAGTTGTGGTGCTGAGTTGCGGCTGGATTTGTGAATCAAAATAAGTCTTAAGATCTCTTGAATTGTGTTATTCAAGATAATTGACCATAAGCAAACACAAATTGTAACTATCCAAGCCTTAAGCAACATAAACATTACTCTTGATTTCTAGGTTGAAATCGCTGGTGCTGGCAGCTTGAACATATGAACTTGTATAAATTACTGGGAATTGGTCACTATGTTTTTTGAGCTGCAATTTTTACTGAATTTTCTAGAAATCTGGACCAAAATTATGAAAAAAGAACCAAGTGATTTGGATTAAAGGAAAAAATAATAAAAATCACACAAGTTGGCAGAAAAATCAGTGTCTAAGAAAAAAAAAGTGAAAGGAAAGTGTGCTTGTTGTTTTGGCTCAAAATTTGTCCTATAATTGGTGCCTATTTTATACCAATCCTAGTTATTAAATTTAAATTGAAAATTATTGTGAAAACAAGTGCCAAAATTAGAGGTTTCTTGAGTCTTTTTTTTTTAGTTTTTCTATTATACTCTAGAGCCATTCTATATTTCTCTTTGAGTCCTAGCTTGCTTTTGTGGGCTTTTCATTGCTTTAATCGTTGAATAATCCTTGAAAATTTGTCTTGTTAAAAATCTGTTGGTTTAGATTTCATTTCAATTTTTTTTTGGTCTTTGTTTATTGCTTGTCTCTTTGTTTCCTTGCTTGTGAGTTGCCATATAGGGAATTGGAAAGGAGGATTGGTGCCATACCTTGAAGAATTTGAGTCAAGAAGCAAGGGGCCAACCACCTTAAGAGCTATTGGACTAAGAAGCACTCCAAATTAAGTGAAACACCAAAGAGAGAATAGCCACCACAATTGAGGACTTTTTTTTTTTTGTAATTTTGTAATTGGCAATTTGCTTTGCTTTCAAATTTTGTAACAAAAAGGCCTTTCATTGGAAGTAAGTTGGGAGCCTCCAATAGGTCACCCTACTTTCATTTGTGTGTAATAATTTTAGGCAATTTTCCCTTAGGATAGTGAGTGTTTTGTTGGGAACCTTAAATGAGGTCATCCAAACACTCTGAGGATCCGCCTAGTTTGAATTTCTTGCACTTTAATTTCTTGCTTACTTTCATAGCTTATTTCCTTTACCCTCCATTGTCAAACTGCCTAGATAGCTTGCCGTTTTACCAATTAGTTTTCACCTTATCTTTCACACCTCTTTTAGTGTTTATTTTGGCTAGTTTCAACCATATTTTATTTTACCTTTTTTTTTTCAAACCCCCAACAAGAAAGAACCATAACTTAGGAACCAACATGAGTCTTCATTCTTCATCTAGTGTTAATTGTGAGGGTTCTACTCCTAAGGACCCCTTGTATAAGATATTAGATGAGTTGAGATCCATTAAGTTGTGGAAAGAAAAACAAGAGAGAAAAGAAAAAGGTAAAAAAAGAGTGGAAGAAATAAGTCAAGATGAAAGAGAGAAAATAAGAGAGGAAGAAAGAAGAAAAATAATGAAAGAAATGAAAAGAGAAAAACATGCCTCCTATAGTAGTCATGACTCTTGCAAGAGTTTAAGTGAAGAACTTAGCGACTATTATAGAGGGCGCCATAGTTCACATACTAAACATCACTCCCAAAGAAGAGAAAAGGATAGAAGGCCTCAAGAGGTTAACATTAGCCTCCCATATTTCCATGGAAAAGATAATGTTGAGTCCTACTTATATTGGGAAATGAAGGTTGAACAACTCTTTGCTTGCCATCATATTAGCGAAGAGAGAAAAGTTCCATTGGCTACCCTTAGCTTTCAAGGGTATGCCTTCTATTGGTGGATTTCCTTTGTTAGGGAATGAAGGATTCATGGGGATCCACCAGTAGAGTATTGGAATGATCTTAAGAGTGCCCTTAGGAAGAGACACATTCCCTCCTACTATGAAAGGGAGCTTATGGACAGGCTCCAAAGGCTTAGACAAGGGAGTATAAGTGTTGAAGAATATAGACAACAAATGGAACTACTCTTTTTAAGAGCTGGACTTAGGGAGGAGGAAAGAAAAAGCATAGCTAGGTTCCTTAGTGGGCTTAATATAGAAGTGAGGGACAATGTTGAACTCCTTCCATATAGGGACCTAGATGAGCTAGTCCAATTTTGTATAAGAGTGGAGCAACAACTTAAAAGAAAGCCTTCTTCAAAATCTTATGGCTCTCACTCTTATTCAAGGAAGGACCAAGCCCATGAAATTTTAGGGGTTGCACCTTCAAAACCCAAGGAAGATAAGGGTAAGACCATAGAGAAATACACCCCTAAGACTAGTTTCCAAGAACGGACTAGCAACATTAAATGCTTCAAATGTCTTGGGAGAGGTCACATTGCCTCTCAATGCCCCACAAAGAAAACCATGATCATGAAGGGTCAAGACATTTATAGTACTCAAGAGGAGACTACTTCTTGCCCTTCCTCTAGTGGAAGTGAAGATGATATAAGGGGTGAAGAGTCTAGTGAGGAAGTCTACCTCCATGAAGAAGGTGACCTCTTAATGGTTAGAAGGCTCCTTGGAGATCAATCTTGTGATCTATCTTAATCCCAAAGAGAGAATATCTTTTGTACAAGATGCAAAATTTTAGATAAAACTTGTTCTCTCATTGTGGATAGTGGATCTTGTTGCAATTGATGTAGCACAAGATTAGTTTCCAAGTTGAACCTCACTATCATTCCCCACCCAAAATCTTATAAACTTCAATGGCTCAATGAGCAAGGGGAAATGATAGTTAACCAACAAGTGAAGGTACCTTTCTCCATTGGGACATATAAGGATGAAGTTAATTGTGATATAGTTCCCATGGGGGCAGGACATATTCTTTTAGGAAGATCATTTACAATGGCCTAACTAATTAGATTACCCTCACCCATCTTGGCACTAAATTTGTGTTGCATCCTCAAACACCTTCATAGGTGGCTAAAGATCAACTAACTTTGAAAGATAAGAGGGATGAGGAAGAAAAACTAGAAAAACAAAAGAAAAAGAAGCATAGTAAGGCCTTGTCTTCAAAGGCCAAGGGGAAGGAAAAAGAGGGAAAGGATTCCTCCAAGAAGATTGTTAAGAAGGAAAATCATTTTGCAACAAAAGGTGATATTAAAAGAGCACTCCTTCTTAAACAATCTTTCTACCTTCTCCTATCAAGTGAAACATCCCTTAGCACTGCCACAATTCCTACATTTGAGAACTTACCCCAAAGGTCCAAGAACTCTTACATGAATTTGGTGATATATTTCCCAAAGAGATACCCCCTGGGCTACCTCTTTTAAGAGGAATAGAACACCAAATAGATTTAGTCCCAGGAGCACCTTTATGAGGCTTGTATGAATGGCTAGTGATGCCTTTTGGGCTCACTAATGCACCAAGCACCTTTATGAGGCTTATGCATCATGTCTTAAGGGATTTTATAGGTAGATTTGTAGTTGTTTATTTTGATGATATTTTAGTGTATAGTAGGAGCCTAGATGATCCCTTAGGACATCTCAGGCAAGTTCTTTCAGTCCTTAGGAAAAACACCCTCTATGCAAATATAGAGAAGTGTACCATTTGGGTAGATAATATAGTTTTCTTAGGGTTTGTAGTTGGTAGAAATGGGGTCCAAGTGGACCCTGAGAAAATCAAGGCCATCCAAGAATGGCCCACCCCAAAAAGTGTGGGAGATATTAGGAGCTTCCATGGGTTAGCAAGCTTCTATAGAAGGTTCGTTCCTAATTTCTCTACAATTTCATCACCTTTCAATGAGCTGGTGAAGAAGAATGTGGCATTTACCTGGGGTGAAAAACAAGAGCAAGCCTTTGGTTTTGTCAAAGAAAAGCTTACTAAGGCACCTATTCTAGCTCTTACTGACTTTTCTAAAACTTTTGAGCTAGAATGTGATGCCTCTGGAGTGGGAGTTGGAGCTGTATTGTTACAAGGTGGGCTTTGTCCTTGGGCTTCCTAGAACCCAAAGAGGTGTAGACTCTATCTTTGTGGTGGTGGATAGGTTTAGCAAGATGGCACACTTTATACCTTGCCATAAGGTGGATGATGCTTTCCACATCTCAAAACTCTTTTCCAGGGAAGTTGTGAGACTCCATGGTTTGCCTAGGACCATTGTGTCAGATAGAGATGCTAAGTTCCTTAGCCACTTCTGGAAAACCTTATGGGCTAAGCTAGGAACTAAACTTCTTTTCTCTACCACTTGTCATCAACAAATTGATGATGTCATACCCTAATTTCGTCTGGGGACCATCCGTTGTTGGGATGCGACCCTCGTTTGACCACTTCGAGGTATTTGGCACCCATCGTTAGGCAATTTGTGAAGTGCCGAGACATGCCGGAAGCCAAAAGAAAAGCGTTGTAGCACAATCCGTGAAGTTCTGTGACATGCCGGAAATTAAAAGGAAGTGTTAGTGCACAATCCATAAAGTTCTGTAATGTTCCGGAAGGCAAAAAAGGGATGATTACGTAATCCGTAAGGTTCCGCAACATTACGGAAAGAAAACAAGTATCGTTACGGAATTCGTAAGTTTCCGTATCTGGGGCAATTGATGGGTCAAGAGCCTAGGAATCACCAGTCTAAAAGGATTGGGGCAATTGATGGGTCAGCTCCAGCAACAAGCGTTTCACAAAGCTTACGGTAAAATCTGGGACCTAGCCATGGCAAAAGTCTCCACAGAGGCCATTGCCTCCCTCGCCTAGTATCATGATCAGCCGTTGAGATGCTTTACTTTTGGGGACTTCCAGTTATCACCCATGGTGGAAGAATTTGAAGAGATCCTAGGATGTCCTCTAGGGGGAAGGAGACCATACCTCTTCTCAGGGTTTTATCCCTCATTAGCTAGAATTTCTAAGATAGTCAAAATCTCGGCGCAGGAATTAGACCACAGAAAGCAAGTCGAAAATGGGGCAGTTGGAATAGCGAGAAAATGTTTGGAGGCAAAAGCAAGAATCTTGGCAGGTAGAGGCGAATGGGCTCGTTCATAGACATTCTCGCACTGTTAATCTTCGAAGGAGTCCTCTTTCCAAATGTGGATGGGTTGGTGGACCTAGCAGTGATCAACACTTTTCTTGCTTATCATGACCACAAGGAAAGCTCGGCTATCGCTATGCTAGCTGACCTATATGAAACCTTCGACCAAAGATGTGAGAAAAGTAGTACGAGGATTGTTTGTTGTACTCCAGCTCTTTATGCATGGTTGGTTTCGCACCTTTTTCGCCGAGAAGTGAGGCATGCTTGCCCGTTAGAAAGCAACCGTTCATGCACAGAGAAAGGAAGGGCGAATTAGGACCAACTCTTAGCAAACAAAGAAGGAGCGTCTGTCAACTGGTTCCCTTGATGGAAAGAAGGAAGAACCAGAGTTCTTATTTCATGCGGAGGATTCCCAAATGTTCCCTTGATAGGGACGAGGGGTTGCATCAGCTACAATCCCGTTCTTGCTATAAGACAACTTGGCTACCCTATGAGAGGAGCACCAATAGAGGAAGAGATCGCGCCTATCATTTCACGAGGTTTCAATGAGACCAACGTGGAGACACTTCGGAAGGTCCACAAAGCATGGGAAGCAGTACAAAAGAAGGACAAAGAGCTCAGAGGTAGTAACAATGGGCCCATCGGTGGCTACTGTAAGTGGTTGAAAGCCCATGTGCAAGGTTTGGATTGGCTCCTGAGTTTGAGAACTGCTAAAGGGGAGGAAGTTGAGGCACCGGAGGAAGATGAAGAGGTGCAGACCCTTAGGGCAGAACTCGAGCAAGTTCAAACAGTCAAAGAAAGGTTCAAATCGATAGCTCTTAAGATCCGAAAGGAGAATGCCGAACTAAGAGATGTAAATATAGCTACCACCAAGGCCTTGGAGCAAGAGACAAAAAGGGCTCGTAGGGAAGAACACGGCTGGGACAAATTTCGAGGGGCTCTGTGGGGCAGTAACAGTGAGCTTAGGCTCTGGAGAGAGGAGAGGGACCAATCATGAGTAGACAGTTTGATCTTGAAGGGTGAGTTGGAGGTTTGCCTAAAGGTCCAAGAGAAGCTTGTCTTAGCGTTTATGCGAGACAGAGACCAGCATGTTAGCCATCATCAGCAAGTACCAAGAAGAATTAAATCTAGCCACGACCCACGAGCAAAAAGTGGCGGACGAGTATGCCCGAATGTACGTGGAAAAGGAGGCTAGAGAAAGGGTGATCGACTCGTTACATCAAGAAGTAACAATGTGGATGGACCGATTTGCTCTTACCTTGAACAGGAGTCAAGAACTTCCCGGATTGCTAGCTAAGGCCAAAGCGATGGCGGACACCTACTCCACCCCCGAGGAGATCCACAGACTTCTCGGCTATTGTCAGCATATGATAGACTTAATGGCCCATATGATTAGAAACCACTAGGAAGTTTGTATTGTCGCTCATATCTTGACTAGTTATAACTTTCTGAATAAAATGAGTCTATCCCGCATTTCTACTCCAAAGATCAGTGCGAATCAAATCACTCCCGCATTTTATCTCTAGCATGCATTTATATCATGCATCGCATAAGCATCTCTTCATGGCATCATAATGAACATATCGTTCCTGCATTTGTTCGTTATCATATTCCAGCATCACATTTTGCATGAGTCATTCCATCATCATGCATACACGTTCAACATACTTTTTGTTCTACGAACTGCATACCTTTTATTTTCATGTTTGCTCATGCATGATCCTTGCATTTTCCTCTGCAAAACAAAAAAACAAAAAAAGGGAAGCGTGAAAATTCACACTACATTCTTAGATGCATATGTTCGGTACCATGAGCCAACCATGTTGGGATCATAAACTCGTTTCACTTAAAAACAAAATGATTGAACATGGTACCTAATACATGGTTAACTAAGAGAAGATGTTTCTTCGGGCATCTCAATGTGATAATTACATTTTTCATGCATGACATACGTATTCCCGAGTCTTTCATCTCTATGAAATGTTGTTGAAGTATTGGCGATCAAAATTGCCATTCCTTGGATTATGGGGTTGAACCAAGCTCATGCTTTTATAAAAAGGTTCATCAAGTCTAGTTGAAGTATGGAAGTAACCATCTTTCAAAAATTGGGGCAAAAGATGGATCGAGTTACATCGCTGCTTCATCTACTGCCAAACACATTTAGGACTGTTGATGTCCTTGTTACTTCCAGTTTCACCTTGACGAAGATGTCATGGACCATGTTGAAAATCTAAATTAATTCAACCCCATGTCCTGCGTAAAAATTCGCAATACTTCAACTGTGCATCATTCGCATACATCCATGTTGTTCATTGGTTGCATTGCTCATTTCATTCTTTCCTTGAAAAAAAAGGGAACTTAATCATTGTTATAAAAAAGAAAAAGAACACGCTTTACGACGCCCTTACCAAACCTGTGCTAGAGCAAGAGCAATAGGTGAAGTAGAGGAGGTGCAAGAGCAGATGAAGGCCGACATAGGAGGCCATGAAAGAGCAAATGGACACAATGATGGAGGCCATGATGCACATGAAGAAGATAATGGAAGCCAATGCGGTTGCAGTTGCCGCTACCAGCGCTGTTGCTAAGGTGAACCCGACGTCCCCATCTGGCATCAACCAAATGAATCATCCAACCTCAGATATGGTAGGCAAAGATTTGGGAAGTACGAGCGGCCCCTATTATGTGCAAATTCAAAACAAGCACGCCTTCCCGCCATATGGCTTGCCTCCCAACTATACACCACCCAATGTGGCGTACACTCCTAAAGAGGAAGTCGATAACTTCGCTCCCATACTCATTGAAAGCCGACAACCTCATCATGCACATGTCTCTTAAACCGTGGGGGAGACACATGAAATTCCCCACCACAATCTAGCGGACTTTGAGCCTTGCCTCGGATATGCCACTGAAGGGCAAGCAGTTGGTGGTATACCCATGCCAAACACTTTGAAGGGCCCTCAGTTTCGCCCACAACCACAACCCTTGCATTTTGCGGTGGGAAGATCCCCTCCTGCTATGGCTGAAAAGGGAAAGTTGGATCATATAGAGAAAAGGCTCAAGGACATTGAAGGAGGCGAAGATTATGCCTTTGCTAACCTCGAAGAATTGTTCCTAGTACCCGAACATGGTCATTCCCAAGTTCAAGGTGCCGGACTTTGACAAGTACAAGGGGACTACTTGCCCCAAGAACCATCTAAAGATGTATTGTCAGAAGATGGGGACATATGCAAAAGATGAGGAACTATTGATACATTTCTTCCAAGAAAGTCTTACTGGGGTAGCTGTTACCTGGTATGCTAACTTGGAACCTTCCCGAGTCCATTCTTGGAAAGACCTAATGGTTGCATTCATTGTGCAGCATCAGTGCAATTCTGATATGGCTCCGGATAGGATGCAACTACAGAAAGTGTGCAAAAAAAGGGGCACAAATCTTTCAAAGAATACGCCCAAAGGTGAAGAGACCTGGAAACTCAAGTAGCGCCCCCAATAACAGAGAAAGAGATTATCACAATGATAGTAGACACGTTACCAGTGTTCTACTATGAAAAATGGTGGGTTACACACCTTCAAGTTTTACAGATTTGGTCTTCGCCAGCGAAAGGATTGATGTGGGTCCGAAAAGAGGCAAATTTAATCATCTTGCTTGGACGAATGAGAAAAAAACTGGGGCAAATGAAGAGGGTGAGAATGAAGGAGAAAAAAACTTGCAACGAAAAAGCCTGTAGAATTCACCCCAATTCCGGTGTCCTATACTGACTTGCTCCCATATCTACTTGATAATTCAATGGTAGCCATAATCCCAACCAAGGTTCCTCAACCTCCATTTTTCCGAGGGTACGACTCAAACACAATGTGTGCTCATCATGGAGGAGCCCCGGGGCATTCCATTGAGCATTGTATGACCCTGAAGCGTAAGGTGCAAAGTCTAAATTGATGCGGGCTGGCCGAAATTTGAGGAGAATCGCGTATGAGTCCTGACATTGACAAGCGACACCACACATGGGGCAATTTTGAAAGCTGTTGTTAATAACTCATCAGGATTTCCAAGTTTATGCCATTATTGTAAACCACAGTTACAATGCTAAAATGGATGAATTTGACATCCCTGTCTCTCTCATCCTTTCACATACACATCTTTGATTATTCAACTTTCACTGGAATGTGGGTGCAAGCCATCGGTCTGTTTGCTCAAGTGACCTGCGCTCCTGAGTTTTGACTTCCAAGACTGTTCAATCAGAAATTACTCGTGCTACACATTTGGTGAGGGTGTCGTAAAACGACAAGTAAAGCAAAAATAAGTTTCAGAAAAAAAAAAGCATTTGATTGACTGTGTTTTCAAGACGTTCATGAGACCTCATTTTATCATTCCGGAAAGTTTGTCTTTTTAGAGTGAAGTGAGTTATCAAGAATAGGATGTTGGACAAATGGCCTTAGTTATCTTAAGAAGGGGGGGGGGTTGAATTAAGATACAAAGACTATTCCCCAATTAAACTTTCACTCTCTCTTTTTGGATTAAAAATGCACGCTTAACATGAATAACTCAAAAGACAATTCAAAATAAACTTCTTTAAAGCAAAAGATAGATAACAAAAAATAAGAGAAGTTTAAGGGAAGAGAGGAATGCAAACTTGATTTATACTGGTTCGGCCACTTCCCGTGCCTACGTCCAGTCCTCAAGCAACTCACTTGAGATTTTCCACTCTCTTTGTAAGACTCCTTTTACAAGGTCTGAACCACATAGGGACAACCCTTCCCTTGTGTTCAGGAATCCTCTACAATAAGAGACCCTCGGTCTCTTAATCCCTTTTCATAAGTAAGAAGAAGAGAAGAATAAATCTCTCTTGAAAGAGATAGATTGTACAATGAAGATCAATGAAAATTCCTTATTGAATATGCAAGTGGTTGACCAAGGAATCTTTTTGAGAGGATAAGACATTTCAGTTCAGAAAAAACTCTTAATCGTTTGAGAGGATAAAACTTTTTGGGCAATGAAAACTCTCTTTAAATTCGTGTTTCCAAGTCACCTTTGATGGCCATTCATAAACCATTTGAATAGATGTGACTCTTGGAAATTATTTTCTGAAAATCCCCTCTGGTAATTGGTTACAAGACTTGTGTAATCGATTACAGGCTTTAAAATTTGAATTAAAACATTCAATAAATTGCTGGTAATCAATTACCATCCATGTGTAATCAATTACACATTATAAATTTTGAATTCAAATTTCTAGTGACTGTTTAAACATTTTCAGCTGCTGGTAATTGATTACTAGAGAGTAAATCGCAATTTGAAATGATTTAGATAGAATTCTTTGGCCAAACCATTTGCTTTTTCAATTTGGAAACTTCTTCCTAAGATTCTAGAGATCAACTTGATCATATATCTTGATTTTCTTGGATTCTTGGATTCTTGTCTTGAATAAAACTTAGAAGCACTTGATCCTTTGGCATCATCAAAACATCAAAACATCTTGCTTCTACATAGGAGTCATTTGACTTAATCCATCAACTGAAAAAATCCTTCAACTATTTCTTGTCCTTGGAAAATTATTTTTGCAAAAATCAATTGCTTCTTTCATTCTCCCTTGCTACAAGGTTGTGAAAACAAAACAACGATGGATACCTTAGAGCCCTACAGTGGGGCAATGAAAGGCACCATGCATAAACCTCAAGCGAACCTAAGGGTGGATTAGAAGTTCTCACCCAATAGGTTCCTTGCTACAAGGTCATGACGAAAGACAACGATTGGTACCTCAAAGCCTTACACTGGGCAATGAAAGGCACCATGCAAAAACCTCAAGTGAACCTAGGGGCAGATTAGAAGTTCTCACCCAATAGGTTCCCAGCTACAAGGTCATGACGAAAGATAACAATTGGTACCTCAAAGCCTTACACTGGGGCAATGAGGGGCATCGTGTGAACATAGGGGTAGATCAAAAGTTCTCACCCGTCAATGTTTTTAAACAAAAACAAGGAGACAAACCTTGGAATTTCAGTGGATTGATTAAACGTCAAACGGCTCCATTGCCGTCATCAAATAGAACAAACACTCCGAGGGAGTTCCCGGAGAGATTTACAAAGATAGGATAAGGTTGCATGAATTATCGCCTCTTTCAAAAGGACAGTCCATCTGTGTTTTCCAAAAAAAAAATTAAATCAAAATCACAAAATAGGGAAAGAATGTCATGAACATTGTACAACTTTCCATTGCATGGCATTGTTTCATATGAGGTCCGCATTTACCAAATTTCACAACAAAGGTTGCATGCATCTGCATCCCTAAAAATCATGTTAACTGCATAGATTTCCTACATCTAATGTCCAATCTTTTGAATTTGGGGTGATCGGCCCTCTCAATGAGTCAATCTCTTGCTTTCTCATAAGGGTGGAACCTTGGGTACTAGTACCCTCGTCTTCAGAGGGCTGCTCGTCCTCGCCTTTAGAGGGCCACACGCCCTCACCATCAGGGGACTACACGTCCTTGCCTTCGTAGGGCTACACGCCCTCACCTTCCGAGGATTGCACGTCCTCACCTTCAGAGGACTACAAGTCCTCACCCTTAGAGGGCTACATGCCTTCGCCAAATATGTGTATATGTATATTATATTTGTTGTTCTTGTTGTTGTTAGTATTTTGTTTTGTGCAGAAGGAAAAAGAAAGAGTAGAGACGAGAGTAGTCATCACGGAAAGGGCAGGGCGGACGAAATCAGTGTCCTATCTTTGCTTTCCTCTTATCTCCGATGAGAGGTAAGTAAAGAGGGGCAACTGTCATACCCTAATTACGTCCGGGGATTATTACTTGATGACATGCAATAAATGAAGTCTCGAGACGTCTCAGAAATCAAAAGGAAGCAGGCTTGCGCGATCCGTGAAATTCCGTAATGTGGCGGAAATCGAAAAGAGGTGTTTTTGCACAATCCGTGAGTTTCCGTAACTTCTTCGAAAGCTAAAAAAGAGTAAATACATAATCCATAAGGATTCGTAACCTTGCGGAAGGAAAATAAGTATCGTTACGAAATTCGTAAAGTTTCATAACGTTACGGAAAAAGAATTACCAAAAAAATAGAAGGGGTGCATTTAGTAAAAAGGGGGGTGCAAATAGCAACCAGGCCCACTTAGGCCCTCCAGAAGATTCCTCCAGAAGGCTGTTGCTTCTGGAGGAAGCAACCTTGCTCGCCTGGGCGAGCTGGGTGGCAAGCTTCTCCCCTATTTTGCTATAAATAGGGGGAGAAGTGAAGAAGAAAAGAGTTCAGCCTTCTTGGCACTTCTCTCTCTCTCGAAATTGCTGAGGAAAATTGTTTCCGTGAAGAAAATCCAAGCCGAGGCGCTTCCGTAACGTTTCCGTGAGTAATTACGCGAAGATTCTCGACCGTTCTTCAAGATTCATCGTTCGTTCTTCGCTTTGTTCAGTCTTCAACGGGTAAGTACCTCAAACCGAGTTTTTCGATTCATTCTATGTACCCGTGGTGGTCCACATTTTGTTTCATGTATTTTTATTCTCGTTTTCATTTGCTTTTTATACCCCCTTTTGACGTGCTTAAGCCATTTATTTAAGTCATTTCTCGCTTAATCTAAAAATAAAATAAATTTCCACCGATCATTTGAATTGTATCATCCGTTAATCTTGGTTAAGATGAATTCCGACCGTTCGGTCGTGCCGTAACCACGTTGGAAATAAAAAAAGAGGTAAAATAATAATATAATAATAAAAAATACCTTTTAGTGAAATAAAAGCGAAAGATCAATCGGATGTTTTCTCTTTGGGATTTCTCATTCTTAAATTGAATTGACTAATAACTAAAGTGAAACTAAGGCTAAAATCAACTCGCCTAGTCAAGCTCGTCCACAAAAATAGGGTTTTTGAAAGTTTATCATTTCAGTTTCTTACTAAGTAAAAAGGATCATTTTTAAGGTCCAACGCCTTAAAATGATCACCTTTCAAGTAAAAAGAATCACTTGATTCACGCATAAGAAAGAACTATGTAGGTCTGATTTCCTCTCCAAAGTAGGGTACGTAGGAGCAAAAGCCCCACTTTTGTCGACCTCAAAAAATAAAAAGAAATAAAAGTTAAGATAACACAATTCCACAATTCTAAAAAATAGGCTGTTGTCCTTCGAGACAAACGTAAGAGGTGCTAATACCTTCCTCAAGCGTAAATATAACTCCCGAACTTAGAATTTTCATTTTGACCGGTTTCCTTCGGTTTTCCCGACGTTTTCCACAAATAAACGTTGGTGGCGACTCCGCGCACCTTTCCTCCTTTGGAAAGCGCACCCGTGAGCCTCGCCCTCGCTCGCCCGCGAAGGGCACGTTGCGACAGGTTCTTTCTGCGAACAATTTGGTCTACCGGCCTGTCCAAAGCAAAAGAAAAAACAATCTTCAAGAAAAGAAATCCATGAGAGTAAACCGGTCAATACAAAGAGATTTCCAAGGAGGAGATACTCACACAAACCATCAACCAGTAGAGAAATAGAAAATCCTAGACAAAAAACAAAATAAAAAATAACGTACTACAATTGTGGAAAACAAGGCCACATCAGCAAATATTGTAGACTAAAAAAGAAGTTAAGAAACCTCAACCTAGAACCAGCAATTGAAGAACAAATAAACAATTTGCTTATAGAAACCTCAGAGGAAGAAACAGAAACGTCATCCTCCGAGCCTTCCGATGAAAACCTAAATCTAATCCAACAAGATGACCAACTATCATCAACAGATGATGATGATGATGGGCAAATCAATACTCTAACGAGAGAACAAGATCTCTTGTTTGAAGCAATCAATTCCATACCTGACCCCCAGGAAAAGAAGGTTTTCCTGGAAAAACTCAAGAAAACATTAGAGGTAAAACCTAGACAAAAGGATTTTATCACAAACAACAAATTTGATGTAAGTAACATACTCAAGAGATTAGAAAATTCTTCAACCAAACCAACGACAATCCAAGATCTCCAAACAGAGATTAACAATCTAAAAAGAGAGGTAAAAGAACTTCGTCAACAACAAGAAATTCATCAGATCATTCTTTCTCAACTTGAGGAAGATAGTGATTCTGAAAGCGCCAACAACAGTAAGGAAAACCAACCAGAAAATTTAGAAGATGACATGTTTATGGGATTAATCAACAAGATTAAAATCCAAAAATTCTACATAAACATAAAAATAATTATTAATGATTTCGTTTTAGAAACAATGGCCCTATTTGACACAGGGGCTGATTCAAACTGCATTTTAGAAGGATTAATTCCTACAAAATTCTTTGAGAAAACCTCAGAAAAATTAAGTACGGCAAATGACTCAAAACTAAAAATTAATTTTAAGCTATCAAATGCAATCATTGAAAACCAAGGTCTTAAGATTAACACAAACTTTCTTCTGGTAAAAAACCTTAAGAATGAAGTAATCTTAGGAACGCCCTTCATTAGAGCCCTGTTTCCCATCCAAATATCTAATGAAGGAATAACCACAAATTATTTAGGAAGAAAAATTATATTTAACTTTTCTACTAAACCAATTTCCAGAAATATAAATCTTATAGAAAATAAGATTAATCAAATTAACTTCTTAAAAGAAGAGGTATCTTTTAATAATATTCAGATACAACTGGGAAAACCCCAAGTAAAAGAAAAAATTCAATCTTTATTAAATCATATTGAATCGACCGTCTGTTCTGAATTGCCACATGCATTTTGGGACAGAAAGAAACATATTGTTGATCTCCCTTATGAGAAAGACTTTAGGGAAAAACAAATTCCCACAAAAGCCAGACCAATCCAAATGAATGAAGAACTTCTTCAATACTGTCAAAAGGAAATCAATGATTTGCTTGATAAAGGCCTAATCCGGAAAAGCAAGAGCCCATGGTCTTGTGCGGCTTTTTATGTCAACAAACAATCTGAGATTGAGCATGGAACACCCCGCTTAGTCATAAATTACAAACCACTAAATCAAGCATTACAATGGATTAGATATCCTATTCCAAACAAAAAAGATTTGCTTAACAGATTAAATTCTGCAAAGATATTTTCAAAATTTGATATGAAATCTGGATTTTGGCAAATCCAAATCCAAGAATCAGATAGGTACAAAATAGCGTTTACTGTACCTTTCGGGCAATATGAATGGAACGTGATGCCATTCGGACTGAAGAATGCCCCTTCAGAATTTCAAAAAATTATGAACGATATTTTTAATCCCTATTCAAAATTTGTCATTGTCTACATAGATGATGTTTTAATCTTTTCCCAAAACATTGACCAACATTTCAAACATCTCCAAACCTTCATCCTTATCATCAAACAAAATGGTTTGGCAGTCTCCAAATCAAAAATCAATCTTTTGCAAACACGAATTCGATTCCTTGGTTACCATATTTATCAAGGTACAATCGTTCCAATCGAAAGGTCAATAGAGTTTGCTAGCAAATTCCCCAACCAAATCTTAGACAAAACCCAGTTACAAAGATTTATAGGTTGTCTAAATTACGTAGGAGAATTTGTCCCCTACTTAAACAATATTGTCAAACCATTGCATGATAGGCTAAAGAAAAATCCGCCTCCTTGGTCTGACCTCCATACCCAAACAGTTAAAGAAATCAAAGTCAAAGTCCAATCCATAAAATGTCTGTATCTTCCCATTCCACAGGCATTCAAAATTGTTGAAACTGATGCATCAGACATTGGTTACGGTGGCATCCTCAAACAACAAGTACATGGTCAAGAACATGTCATCGCATATATTTCGAAACACTGAAATCCTGCACAATTAAAGTATTCAACTGTTAAAAAGAAGTTTTGGCAATTGTTTTGTGCATTTCCAAATTTCAATCTGATTTATTAAATCAAAATTTTTTAGTACGGGTTGACTGCAAATCAGCCAAAGACATTTTACAGAAGGATGTAAAAAACCTTGCCTCAACACAGATTTTTGCAAGATGGCAAGCAATTTTAAGTGTCTTTGATTTTAATATAGAATATATCAAGGGCTCTTCCAACTCTCTACCTGACTACCTCACCCGTGAATTTTTACAGAAAATTCTCGATGCCTCCTAAGGTGTCTAGTTCCTCCGGCAGAGGAGGAAGATCCAGTACAAAAGGTAAAGAAGTTCTACTGGCTCTACCAGAGCCAATAACCAAAAAGGCAACTACAACATCTTCTGGGTCCCCTACCCAGACTGGGTCATCAACCTAGAAAGGAAAACTTGAAGGGTCATTGACCCAGACAACTACCGTCAAATCTGAGTCATCAACTCAGGAATCCCCAAAACCAACAACAACCAAACAGACCGTGGCTCACTATGCCTGGTCAATACAAACTCTCTTGGCCTTAGAAGATATAGGCCTCACCAAAATACCAAAATTAGCCAAAAAGACCTGGGCAGAAATGGCCTCAGAATCAGACGATGATTCTGAAACAGATCTGCAAAAACAAATCCAAAAAGCCAAACAGACCAAAACTATCTGTAACCAAAAACCAAGCCAATCGTTGACTCAACAAGAATCAACACCACAACCCGGTAATAGTTACATTTCAAAAAACAAATTTTTCAATGTTTTACAAATGGAACCAGAATACTGGGACAAGAATCCTTTCAAAGCAACCGCCAAAGTATTCCCCCCGGGATTCCATTACAGGCCAATAGCCACAAACAAAACCCGCAAATTCTACAAATTCATTCTAATAGATACAAACTCAGTATCTATTAAACACTTCAAAGACCCCAAAGATCCAAATCTAAATACCCATTCCACAATCCAGATCTTGAAGGTTATGCAGCCACGACATTATGGCTCAAACTTAAACCAACCCAAAAAATTTTCTGCACCATTTGACCCTGCAGGATATAATTATCGGGATTACATTGACGCCTGGACCAATGTGTTCTGGCATCAAAATAGTAAATTCAAGCATAAATGGCTGATTTACTTCAAAAATAACACTGCGTATAATTTTCCAAATTGGTTCCTCCAATGGTGGAACTACTTCGGACCAATTCCACAAATATTTCCAGAAGAAGTCCAACAGGGATTCCAACAATTCAACAAGCTCTATAATAGCAAGGAATCACGTATTCCGGCAGATTTAAAGTACTTTTCCAGTTTTGCCTTGTCATGGATCTTTTCATGGCAATACAGATACGGAAAAACTGAAAACAACAAGCAATATCCACCGTTACAGAGACATGCCTTTGTAAAATGGTGGTCACAATTCGATACTTCAAAGGCTGCTCCAGATCAAGTCAAGAACTGGTTCCAGAGCAATCCTGAGTTCCTTAAACCTGCTGATCCGGAGACATCTTTGTTTCTAAATCAGAAGTCGCAACTGGCAGCATTCTTAGCAAGCTTAAAATCTAAAGAGAGTCTTGCTCAGAATCTCAAAGAAGTTCTCCAACTACTTCAACAGGAAGTGGAAGAAGAACCTTCCAAGAAGGAAGCTGAATCATCCGAGACTAATGATGACCAAGAAGATGATCCATTCTACCAGAATGAAGATGACTGTTTTGGTATATCATTAGACGACGATTAATTAGTTGTAGTAATCATGAATTATTGTAACTAATTTGTCAGTTCCTTTTAAATAATGTAATTTGTAAAAGTTTTGTAACAGTTCCGGTAAACATTACCGATACTGTAGAAACAGTAAAATTGGGTCTATTTGAATGGCAATCCTATAGCCACCAGTGTATTATGTCTTGATATTTTGGTTAAACAGTACACCTTAGCCTTACCGCCCTTTATCCAACACGGGTCTTACTGCTACAGTATTATTCAACTAAAATATTAGACTGCAATAGGGGAAGAATTTCATTTACTTTCAAAAAATTCAATTTATGAACATAGCCGTAAGTATAAATATCTACACATCGGTTGTGTACAAGTAGCCATCAAGCCCTTAATTGATATGGGCATAGATGCAGCAGTTTTAATGTGTCTAAGAGACATTAGGCATAATCAATTTGAAGACTCCCTAATTGGAACAGTCGAAACCAGCCTAGGACAAGGTCCAATATATTTTAACTGTTATCCAAACAAAACAGTGAGTCTGATGGACAGAAACATTCTTGACTCTCTGTTCTTAAACATCCACTTTCATGGCCTTGACATGAAAGAAGGATCAATCCCAGCAGCCTTAATTTATAGGATCCAGTACAAGGTCATGAATACTTGTGCATCTAGAGTCCTGTTAAAACCTCAAAAAGGAGAAACAACCTTGTTTATCACTGATATGACAAAGGCTAACGTTTCTATCCCGAGAAAAATAAAATGAGATGAGGTAACTCTTTCTGAAAGATGGGTTATGGATAAGGCAACACCGTCTATTCCCCGACCCGCTCCAACCATAGAACATATCAAGCAAGATAACTCCGGAAAGGTAGAGATAACCTTCAATAGGAGAAATTCTTTTTCATCAAGGATAGAAGCCTCTAGGTCTGAATATGAGTCAGCCAGAAGGTCTTTTTCGGCTAGAACCCGTTCAATTCCAGTAGGACTAATTAGATCTGAGTCACACAACCAGTTCCCTACTGTAAACCTCCAAGGAATAGACACTACTTCTAGCATACCTAGAACAACATACAACCAAGAACAAGAGGACGACCAAAAGTCGATCCAATCCCCAACATACTCCTCTATGGAACCTTATGATGTTATCTGACAACTTTAGCATTGATAAGGAAACCCTTAGGAAAGATTTCTATTCTCCGGAGAATGAACCTCAAAGGAGATGGTTTTTCCAACATTACAAGGGTACAAACAGAAAACAAATCCAAGACAAGTTCTACGAATTTGTCGAACGAGTCAAAATTAATATCCTTTTCTTTGATTGGTTTCATGCTTATGCCATCAGAAAGGATATAGATTACCCTTGGAAACAAGACATCATAGGTGATCTAACAACAAATGTCATAACAAATTGGCAAGTTAAGGATGGCGAGTTAATCCAATCGGAATTACCTCCCGCAACACAATATCAACTACCAAATATCAAAGACAGTAACAATAAACCTGTCATGGCAATTCCATTCAAGACAAAAGATGTCAACGAGGAAGTAACCTCTAAAGACATCAAGAGCCTAATGGAACAGGCGAATTATACCAATAAATATTTACAAGCTTTAGGAGAAACCATAAAAACTAAGGTAGTTCCTAAACAAAAATCAATTGAGGAAGCTTCGCCAAGTATCCCCATTGAAAAACCTTTATTCAAACCTTTCAAAGTTAGTGAGAAGGCTAAACGAAAAATTAGGGAACTTAGAAAAACTAAATCCTTAATTGAAGGCGTAGGTGATAACCATAGTGAATTACTTAACAAGATTGGTAGTTTACTTAAGGTCATTCCAGATACTCCCCAAGCCTCGGAAAATACTTCCAAAATGGTAACAAGAAGTACCTCCAAATTAATTAATGTTATTAATGAAGATAGTGACCAAAACTCAGATAACACAACTGAGATAGGATCAGTGTCAGAAAAGAATATAAATCCAATTAATTCCAAACACTGGAAAACACCCTCCAAATTATATTATCAACGTCCAACTGCCCCTGACCTACTATTAGAGGAAAGAGGTGAAAACAATTTTAAGAGTTTTAGTGCAAACAACATCTATGAATGGAACATAGATGCACAAACGGAGTATGACATCATGAATACACTCCAACATATGACCATGGTAGCCACGGCTTACCAAACCTCCCATGAATGTTCAGAAGAAACCATTATAGATATCTTAGTGGTAGGATTTTCTGGACAACTGAAAGGATGGTGGGATAATTATCTCACTAATGAAGAAAAGTAAAAAATTTACAGCGTAGTTAAGACGGATCTCAATGGAAAAGTATTGTAGACTAAAAAAGAAGTTAAGAAACCTCAACCTAGAACCAGCAATTGAAGAACAAATAAACAATTTGCTTATAGAAACCTCAGAGGAAGAAACAGAAACGTCATCCTCCGAGCCTTCCGATGAAAACCTAAATCTAATCCAACAAGATGACCAACTATCATCAACAGATGATGATGATGGGCAAATCAATACTCTAACGAGAGAACAGGATCTCTTGTTTGAAGCAATCAATTCCATACCTGACCCCCAGGAAAAGAAGGTTTTCCTGGAAAAACTCAAGAAAACATTAGAGGTAAAACCTAGACAAAAGGATTTTATCACAAACAACAAATTTGATGTAAGTAACATACTCAAGAGATTAGAAAATTCTTCAACCAAACCAACGACAATCCAAGATCTCCAAACAGAGATTAACAATCTACAAAGAGAGGTAAAAGAACTTCGTCAACAACAAGAAATTCATCAGATCATTCTTTCTCAACTTGAGGAAGATAGTGATTCTGAAAGCGCCAACAACAGTGAGGAAAACCAACCAGAAAATTTAGAAGATGACATGTTTATGGGATTAATCAACAAGATTAAAATCCAAAAATTCTACATAAACATAAAAATAATTATTAATGATTTCGTTTTAGAAACAATGGCCCTATTTGACACAGGGGCTAATTCAAACTGCATTTTAGAAGGATTAATTCCTACAAAATTCTTTGAGAAAACCTCAGAAAAATTAAGTACGACAAACGACTCAAAACTAAAAATTAATTTTAAGCTATCAAATGAAATCATTGAAAACCAAGGTCTTAAGATTAACACAAACTTTCTTCTGGTAAAAAACCTTAAGAATGAAGTAATCTTAGGAACGCATTCATTAGAGCCATGTTTCCCATCCAAATATCTAATGAAGGAATAACCACAAATTATTTAGGAAGAAAAATTATATTTAATTTTTCTACTAAACCAATTTCCAGAAATATAAATCTTATAGAAAATAAGATTAATCAAATTAACTTCTTAAAAGAAGAGGTATCTTTTAATAATATTCAGATACAACTGGGAAAACCCCAAGTAAAATAAAAAATTCAATCTTTATTAAATCATATTGAATCGACCGTCTATTATGAATTGCCACATGCATTTTGGGACAGAAAGAAACATATTGTTGATCTCCCTTATGAGAAAGACTTTAGGGAAAAACAAATTCCCACAAAAGCCAGACCAATCCAAATGAATGAAGAACTTCTTCAATACCGTCAAAAGGAAATCAAGGATTTGCTTGATAAAGGCCTAATCCGGAAAAGCAAGAGCCCATGGTCTTGTGCGGCTTTTTATGTCAACAAACAATCTGAGATTGAGCGTGGAACACCCCGCTTAGTCATAAATTACAAACCACTAAATCAAGAATTACAATGGATTAGATATCCTATTCGAAACAAAAAAGATTTGCTTAACAGATTAAATTCTGCAAAGATATTTTCAAAATTTGATATGAAATCTGGATTTTGGCAAATCCAAATCCAAGAATAGATAGGTACAAAACAGCGTTTACTGTACCTTTCGGGCAATATGAATGGAACGTGATGCCATTCGGACTGAAGAATGCCCCTTCAGAATTTCAAAAAATTATGAACGCTATTTTTAATCCCTATTCAAAATTTGTCATTGTCTACATAGATGATGTTTTAATCTTTTCCCAAAACATTGACCAACATTTGAAACATCTCCAAACCTTCATCCATATCATCAAACAAAATGGTTTGGCAGTCTCCAAATCAAAAATCAATCTTTTCCAAACACGAATTCGATTCCTTGGTCACCATATTTATCAAGGAATACGTGATTCCTTGCTATTATAGAGTTGTTGAATTGTTGGAATCCTTGTTGGACTTCTTCTGGAAATATTTGTGGAATTGGTCCGAAGTAGTTCCACCATTGGAGGAACCAATTTGGAAAATTATACACAGTATTATTTTTGAAGTAAATCAGCCATGAATGCTTGAATTTACTATTTTGATGCCAGAACACATTGGTCCAGGCGTCAATGTAATCCCAATAATTATATCCTGCAGGGTCAAATGGTGCAGAAAATTTTTTGGGTTGGTTTAAGTTTGAGCCATCATGTCGTGGCTGCATAACCTTCAAGATCTGGATTGTGGAATGGGTATTTAGATTTGGAATTATTGTACCACCTAAAATCAAGTGATTCTTTTTACTTGAAAGGTGATCATTTTAAGGCGTTGGACCTTAAAAATGATCCTTTTTACTTAGTAAGAAACTGAAATGATAAACTTTCAAAAACCCTATTTTTGTGGACGAGCTTGACTAGGCGAGTTGATTTTAGCCTTAGTTTCACTTTAGTTATTAGTCAATTCAATTTAAGAATGAGAAATCCCAAAGAGAAAACGTCTGATTGATCTTTCGCTTTTATTTCACTTAAAGGTATTTTTTTATTATTATATTATTATTTTACCTCTTTTTTGATTTCCAACGTGGTTACGGGACGACCGAACGGTCGGAATTCATCTTAACCAAGATTAACGGATGATACAATTCAAATGATCGGTGGAAATTTATTTTATTTTTAGATTAAGCGAGAAATGACTTAAATAAATGGCTTAAGCACGTCAAAAGGGGGTATAAAAAGCAAATGAAAACGAGAATAAAAATACATGAAACAAAATGTGGACCACCACGGGTACATAGAATGAATCGAAAAGCTCGGTTTGAGGTACTTACCCGTTGAAGACTGAACAAAACGAAGAACGAACGATGAATCTTGAAGAACGGTCGAGAATCTTCGCGTAATTACTCACGGAAACGTTACGGAAGCGCCTCGGCTTGGATTTTCTTCACGGAAACAATTTTCCTCAGCAATTTCGAGAGAGAGAGAAGTGCAAAGAAGGCTGAACCCTTTTCTTCTTCACTTCTCCCCCTATTTATAGCAAAATAGGGGAGAAGCTTGCCACCCAGCTCGCCTAGGCGAGCAAGGTTGCTTCCTCTAGAAGCAACAGCCTTCTGGAGGAATCTTCTGGAGGGCTCAAGTGGGCCCGGTTGCTATTTGCACCACCCTTTTTACTAAATGCACCCCCTTCTATTTTTTTGGTAATTCTTTTTCCGTAACGTTACGAAACTTTATGAATTTCGTAACGATACTTATTTTCCTTCCGCAAGGTTACGAATCCTTATGGATTATGTATTTACTCTTTTTTAGCTTTCGAAGAAGTTACGGAAACTCACGGATTGCGCAAAAACACCTCTTTTCGATTTCCGCCACATTACGGAATTTCACGGATCGCGCAAGCCTGCTTCCTTTTGATTTCTGAGACGTCTCGGGACTTCATTTATTCCATGTCATCAAGTAATAATCCCCGGACGTAATTAGGGTATGACAGTTGCCCCTCTTTACTTACCTCTCATCGGAGATAAGAGGAAAGCAAAGATAGGACACTGATTTCGTCCGCCCTGCCCTTTCCGTGATGACTACTCTCGTCTCTACTCCTTCTTTTTTCTTCTGCACAAAACAAAATACTAACAACAACAAGAACAACAAATATAATATACATATACACATATACACATATTTGGCGAAGGAACCGATCCAGAAAACAACAGAATAACGTGCTTCCCAGTCACCAGAGGCTTCGCGCTTGATAATGGAGGACACATGAACAGCGCTAGGCAATGACATTCATGTGGCTCTGAAAAAGGGTGAGAATGGAGGATTGCCTTGAGGGTCCTCACTTAGGCAATCATGAAACACAGCTCCAAACTCAAAAGTGGAGGACACATGAACAACCCTAAGCAATAACATTCATGTGGCTCCGAAAAAGGGTGAGAATGGAGGATTGCCTTGAGGGTCCTCACTTAGGCAATCATGAAACACAGCTCCAAACTCTAAAGTGGAGGACACATGAACAACCCTAAGCAATAACATTCCTGTGGCTCCGAAAAAGGGTGAGAATGGAGGATTGCCTTGAGGGTCCTCACTTAGGCAATCATGAAACACAGCTCCAAACTCGAAAGTGGAGGACACATGAACAGCGCTAGGCAATAACATTCATGTGGCTCTGAAAAAGGGTGAGAATGGAGGATTGCCTTGAGGGTCCTTACTTAGGCAATCATGAAACACAGCTCCAAACTCAAAAGTGGAGGACACATGAACAGCCCTAAGCAATAACATTCATGTGGCTCCGAAAAAGGGTGAGAATAGAGGATTGCCTTGAGGGTCCTCACTTAGGCAATCATGAAACACAGCTCCAAACTCGAAAGTGGAGGACACATGAACAGCCCTAAGCAATAACATTCATGTGGCTCCGAAAAAGGGTGAGAATGGAGGATTGCCTTGAGGGTCCTCACTTAGGCAATCATGAAGCACAACTCCAAACTCGAAAGTGGAGGACACATGAACAGCCCTAAGCAATAACATTCATGTGGCTCCGAAAAGGGGTGAGAATGGAGGATTTCCTTGAGGGTCCTCACTTAGGCAATCATGAAACACAGCTCCAAACTCTAAAGTGGAGGACACATGAACAGCCCTAAGCAATAACATTCATGTGGCTCCGAAAAAGGGTGAGAATGGAGGATTGCCTTGAGGGTCCTCACTTAGGCAATCATGAAACACAGCTCCAAACTCGAAAGTGGAGGACACATGAACAGCCGTAAGCAATAACATTCATGTGGCTCCGAAAAAGGGTGAGAATGGAGGATTGCCTTCAGGGTCCTCACTTAGGCAATCATGAAACATAGCTCCAAACTCGAAAGTGGAGGACACATGAACAGCCCTAAGCAATAACATTCATGTGTCTCTGAAAAAGGGTGAGAATGGAGGATTGCCTTGAGGGTCCTAACTTAGGCAATCATGAAACCCAGCTCCAAACTCGAAAGTGGAGGACCCATGAACAGCCCTAAGGAATAACATTCATGTGGCTCCGAAAAGGGATGAGAATGGAGGATTGCCTTGAGGGTCCTCACTTAGGCAATCATGAAACACAGCTCCAAACTCGAAAGTGGAGGACAGATGAACAGCCCTAAGCAATAACATTCATGTGGCTCCGAATAGGGGTGAGAATGGAGGATTGCCTTGAGGGTCCTCACTTAGGCAATCATGAAACACAGCTCCAAACTCGAAAGTGGAGGACACATGAACAGCCCTAAGCAATAACATTCATGTGGCTCCGAAAAAGGGTGAGAATGGAGGATTGCCTTGAGGGTCCTCACTTAGGCAATGATGAAACACAGCTCCAAACTCGAAAGTGGAGGACACATGAACAACCCTAAGCAATGACATTCATGTGGCTCCGAAAAAGGGTGTTGGCGGGACCGAACGGTTCACCGGGTTTTTCCACCTAAAAGGATAACATGCTTTTTGCAAAGAAAAATAAATCATTCGCGAGAGCACCACATCTTAGAGAAACAATATACTTGTGCCAAGGGTAATCTTCCTTGTAACCGAGAACGAAGGGTAGGATGTCAACTTCTAGCTTTCAAATGAACACGTAGGGGAAACATGGGGCTAAGCTGAAAATAAATCACTCATAGTGTATAAAACTCACAAGGCAAGTGTCTTATCCTATTCCCAAACCATAACTGCACCATGACTCTATTTTGCACGCGACTTCCTATCGAATCATAGATCAAACGTACGATCACGGACCAATAGGATTTTCTCGAGGTCAGCGTTTTTGGAGAGGAAGCTGGGTGTTTCAGTCTTTTCCTCTTTGTTCATGTGGGGTGGGATATTGCCAGTCAAGAATGATTCTGAGTGGCAATCTGGCTTTGAAGAATTTCTGTCTTCTTTCTTTCATTGATCGAGAATTGCTTCTTTTCCCTTTTCACTTCTTTTCGACCTTTGATCGGGAATCCTTCTTTCCTTTCTTCTGTTCTTTTCTTGATTTTCATCTTTTTCTTTTTCTTTCTTTCCATTTCTTCCTTCTTTTTTCTTTTTACTTCTCCTTCCCCATCCCTTTCCTTGGGAAATCGGGTTTTAGCATTCTATTCGCTCTCCCTTGAGGAGATTCCACTGTCCTTTGCTTCGGGGGAAGGAATGAGGGTTCTTTTTTTACAGGCCAAGGTTCAAAAAGGTCTAAGGTTATGTCTCAATGGGGTCTTTTATCGTGGGAACCCAATCTTGATATCTGGGGCGAAACAAATTTGGGTGTCAAGGTGTCAGTCTCGGGCCGAACTCCCCTATCACTCCATAAGGCACGCGTGACAGTGATGATTTGAAAACAACGTGCAAAATTAGTCATGGCTACAGCCAGGTGGGCACTCAAGCATCCCTTTTATGGCATTGTGATACTACGGTTGGGAATTTACACAGACAGACCCAACGTTTCCAAGTTATGTTCTTTCATCAGTTCAATGAATTCATCCATCCTTATCTCGGTTCATTCCGGAAAATAAACTCTTAGCATCAGTCCCTTGTTTCCAGAAGATGCGTTTGCTCTTTACGAATGATTTATACTTCTTAACTATAACATGTCGACCTTTGCGGTCTTTCTTTCTCTTTACTTTTTTGTTTTATTTTAATATACGTTCACTACAACTATACACCTATGGTCCTTTATGAGGAAAACCTTTCTTTGTGCATCTATATTTTTATACATGACAAACTTTTTTTGTACACGCATTAGAACTCTTCTTTTTACGTCACACGGTCTATATACAAACCCTATTTACATTCAAAGATTTTTCCTTTTTCCCAACACACACTTATGGTTCACACAAAAGTTTCTTCATATACACTCGTTGCTCACACACACAAGAATTCCTTTCCACGCATCATTTACACACAAAGACCTTCTATACACATTTTCCTTTTACATACATGTATAGATAAAAACCTTTTTCATTTCTTTATGAACATGACTTTTATTCACAACGCTTCTTTCTTTTTATTAGGATTTTTGGTTCATTTTATTTTTAGGACGACGTTCCTAAATGAAAAACACTACACGGTTCCGGAATTTCAACAAACATTATTGACAACAATGAAACAAGTATCGACGTAACAACTCAAACGATATGTATGTACAAAACAAATGACAATCAACACGAAACAAACGTTAGTCCCTCAAGTCATGTAAATGATAAAGGATGAAACATAAAAGAACATGAATCTGGGGATCCCACGGTCATGTGGCTCCGCATGCCACCGATCTCTTGGGACACGGTAACAAAAAGTGGGGTGGTCGACAAAAGCAGGGCTTTTGCTCCTACGTATCCTCAATTTGTGATGAGGAACTCAGACCTACGTAGTTCTTGATAACTGTGAGACTAAAAATAGTCTCAGTGTTTTCTTCACTAAAATGCGAACATGCTTCAGTAAAGAGACAAAACTTCCAACTGATTAGAGCAACATATGCTTTTTTTGATGAAAAATGATGTGTCTATCGGGGAAGGAGAGTATGCTAATGAAATTTTCTCATAACCGTAAATGAGATTTTGGATGTTAGCATTTCATTTCTAAGCGACCATTTAGAGGAAACACTGGGTCCAACAAAGATAGGAGAAAATCACTCAAAGTGTATCAATCTCACACAGGTAAGTGTTTTATCCTAATTCCGAACCATAGATATGTCATGACTTGATTTTGCAAATCATTTCCTATCAAATCAAAGATTACATGCGTGATCATGGATCAATAGGACTTTTTCTTGGGAATGGTTTGTTTTTTCTTGGTGGGAAATTTGGCTTTGAGTGTTTCTGCCTTTTCCTTTTCTGTGTTTGTTTAGTGCGTGGCGAGAAAGTCGCTAGCGCACAGGATTTTGGTTGGCAATCAAAGGGAGAGGACCACTTTGGGTCGTGGTTTCCTTTTTCTTGGTTACTTGGTGACAATTCTGTACTGTTCAGATATTGTCTGGTCCAAAGACCTTTCTGCATATTTCTTTTTCTTCCGATCCTTGATCGAGAATTTTTCTTTCTTTTCTTTGCTTTCTCCCATTCTTTCATTGGGAATTTTCTTTCTTTTTTGTGTCTTCTCCCTTTCTTGGTTTGGGAATTTTCTTTTCTTTTTGTGTCTTCTCCCTTTCTTGGATTGGGAATTTTCCTTCTCTTTGTGTTTTTTTTTTCGAGGGCAAGGATTGACATTCTCACCCGGGGTCAAGGTTTATGGTAAGTTGGGATTTTGGCTCAAGGCTTGTAGAATGGCTGGTCATGATACATGTCAGGATTTTGGCCAGCGGTTCAGGGATAAAGGGGATGTCCCCACATTATTCCCATGATACACATGCAACAAATGATGATTAGGAAATTTTATGCAAAACTGGTCATGCATGCACCCATGTGGACACTCAAGCATCAAGTTTTTATGGTCATGTGACACTAGGGCTCAGGATTTATTTTCCTCTATTTTTAAGTCAACCCAGTATTTCCAAAATATGTTCTTTTATCAATTTGTGCATTCATCTGAGTCCATTTTGGGCGTCCGGGAAAATTTTCACAGCATTCACCCTTCAGGTGTATACACATTCTTTCAAAAACTAGTTATGATCAGTAAAATCTTTCAAAGAAAAGTTGGAAATTATCTCTTTTCACAAGCATGTTGTTTTTTAGCTAGACAACCTTTATTATTTTTTATTTTCTATTTTTTTTCTTCCTTCTTATTCTTTTCTTGCTCGCTCTCTTTTTGCTCTCTTTTTTCCCATGAGGTATTTTGCTACCTAAACATACATATATTTTTGTGAAGTATTTTGCTACATACATGCGTGTCCCAGGTATCTTGCTACCTAAACATACATATATATGTTTTGTGAGATATTTTTGCTATATACATGCATATCCAAGGTATTTTGCTACCTAAACATACATATATATATTTTGTGTGAGGTATGACTACCTTCCGAGCTTGTGCTTGTTTTATCCTAGGATCAAGAGCAACTAGGTGTGTCCTACTATTACTTGAGAAACAAAGGTGATCAAATAACAAGAAGAGATTTAAAAGGTACTAGGTTGCCTCCTAGTAGCGCTTCTTTAACGTCTTGAGCTGGACGCGTGATGGCTTGTCGGTCACGGACCTAGTACTTTGCTTACCTTTGGCTCTAGACTTGGTCGCTTATTGGTCGGCCATGGGTCGTAAGCAACGCTCTAACCTTTTTGTGGATGAGCTGAGGTGAACTCTAGAGGTGATGGCGGTGCGTCTGTTGCCCACTGCCGGCCATCCCCAGGCTGTTGTGGTATTCCGCCCTGTGCCTGCCTAGGGACGCAGTACTTCTTGATGAAAGCTCGATTAGTAGGGGGCCTGATGCCCTTGCTGGAGGTGACAGGCACTCCGTAGAACTGACACAGACCCGTAATTAGAGCTTGAAAACTTCAAGACCCTGTTGGACTTCTTCGAGTCCACTGGGTGTCTTGCAGGCGCGATCCCTGCAAACAATAGATGAAATCAGAAATCAGTTGAGCGATGTGCATACTTACCTATGATGATGTGACCTTGCCGGGGGAACGGGCACCCTGTAGGACTACAGAGGCCCGTAACTAGAGCTGGAAACCCCAGGGCCCTGTTGGACTTCTCCGGGTCCACTGGGTGTCTTTGTGGGTGCCATTCCTGCAAACAATACATGGTATCAGAAATCAGTTGAACCATATGTATACTTACCTATGTCACGATGGCATGACCTCGCTGGGGGAACGGGCACCCTATAGGGCTGACAGAGGCTCGTAATCAGAGCTGGAAACCCCAGGGCCCTGTTGGACTTCTTCGGGCCCACTGGGCGTCTTGTGGGCGCGATCCCTGCAAACAATAGATGACATCGGAAATCAATTGAACCATGCGCATACTTACCTATGTCATGACGGCACAGATCAACCGATACATCTGCAGGGGGAGATTGGCATTGTGGTCGCCGGGCAGAATGTTACTAAATAGCAACGTCATCCATATCCATGTAAAAGTGGTCATGTTGGTGCGCATGATCCACACTCGTCTTTTTGCAGCGGCACGGGTGAAATCTTGCCCCGGTATGCATAGTAGATGTGTGATAGCCTCCCTCTCTGGATGTGCTCGTACAGTTGGTTGCCCTCTAATATCAAGGGGTGACCCAGGAACTGATAAAAGGAAACTACCGGCCCCTTAACCGGGAGCGCAAGTCTCGGTTAAGCATCTAAGGGCAAAGGACCTTATATTCTCTTAAGGTGTGGATATGGAGCACACTGAATATGAGGACGCGTAGCCTTCTAAAGGCGAGGGCGTGCAGCCCTCTGAAGTTCAGGACGTGCCGCCTTTTGAAGGCGAGGGAGTGTAGCCCTATGATGGCGAGGACGTGCAGTCCTCTAAAGGTGAGGGCGTGTCACCCTTTGAAAATGGGGGACATGTAGTCCTCTGATGGCGAGGACGTGTAGTCCTCAAAAGGTGAGGACGTGTAGTCCTCTGAAGGTGAGGGCGTGTAGCCCTACAAAGGTGAAGGTACATGACCCTTTGACGACGAGGATGTGTAGTCCTCTGAAGTTGAAGACGTGTAGTCCTCTGAAGGCGAGGGCGTGCGGCCCTTTGAAGGCGAGGACGTGTAGTCCTCTAATGGCGAGGACATGTAGCCCTCTGAAGAAGATAGGTACTAGTACCCAAGGGTCCACCTTTATGAGAAAACAAGAGGTCGGCCCATCGAGAGGGCCGGTCATCCAACAAGATTGGACACGAGATGTAGGAAATCTATGCAATTAACATGATATTTAGGGATGCAGACGCATGCAACCTTTGTTGTGAAATTTGGTAACGCTGACCCCATATGAAACAATGCAATGCAATGGAAAGTTGCACAATGTTCATGACATTCTTTCCCTATTTTGTGATTTTGATTTTGATTTAATCTTTTTGGAAAACACAGATTGACTGTCCTTTTGAAAAAGGTGATAATTCATGCAACCTTATCCTATCTTTTGCAAATCCCTCTGGGAACTCCCTCAGAGTGTATATTTTGTTTGATTTAGTCACTTGACCATTTTGGAGTGACGGGAATGGAGCCGTTTGACGTTTAATCAATCTATTGAAATTCTAGGATTGTCTCCCTTTTTTTCTTGTTTAAAAACATCGACGGGTGAGAACTTTTGATCTGCCCCTATGTTCACTTGAGGCTCATGCACGATGCCCCTCATTGCCCCAGTGTAAGGCTTTGAGGTACCGATTGTTATCTTTTGTCATGACCTATTAGCTGGGAACCTATTGGGTGAAAACTTCTAATCTGTCCCTAGGTTCGCTTGAGGTTTTTGCATGGTGCCTTTCATTGCCCCAGTGTAGGGCTTTGAGGTACAATCGTTGTCTTTCGTCATGACCTTGTAGCAAGGAACCTATTGGGTGAGAACTTCTAATCTGCCCCTAGGTTCGTTTGAGGTTTATGCATGGGGCCTTTCATTGCCCCAGTGTAGGGCTTAGAGGTACCAATTGTTGTCTTGTTTTCACAACCTCGCAGTGAGGAAGAATGAAAGATGCAGTTGATTCTTGCAAAAAGAATTTTCCAAGGACGAGAAATAGTTGAAGGATCTTTCAGTTGATGGATTAAGTCAAATGACTCCTATGTAGAAGCAAGATGTTTTGATGTCTTGATGATGCTAAAGGATCAAGTGCTTCTAAGTTATATGAAGAAGTTGATCTCTAGAATCTTTAGGAAGAAGTTTCCAAATTGAAAATACAAAAGGTTTGACCAAAGAATTCTATCATTTCAAATTGAGATTTTCTCTATGGTAATCGATTACCGGCAGTTGAAAATGTTTATTACAGTCACTAGAAATTTGAATTCAAAATTTATAATGTGTAATTGATTACACATGGATGGTAATTGATTACCAACAGTTTATTGAACGTTTTAATTCAAATTTTTAAAACCTGTAATCGATTACACAAGTCTTGTAATCGATTGATTACACAAGTCTTGTAATCGATTACCAGAGGGGATTTTCAGAAAATAATTTCCAAGAGTCACATCTATCAAATGTTTTATGAATGGCCATCAAAGGTCTATTTATATGTAACTTGGAAACACGAATCTAAAGAGAGTTTTCATTGCCAAAAAGTTTTATCCTCTCAAAAGATTAAGAGTTTTTCTGAACTGAAATGTTTTATCCTCTCAAAAAGATTCCTTGGTCAACCACTTGCATATTCAATAAGGAATTTTGATTGATCTTCACTGTACAATCTATCTCTTTTAAGAGAGATCTCTTCTTCTCTTCTTCTTATTTCTGAAAAGGGATTAAGAGACCGTGGCTCTCTTGTTGTAGGGGATTCTTGAACACAAGGGAAGGGTTGTCCCTGTGTGCATTGTTAATCCGAAAAGAGAGAGTGAAAGTTTAATTGGGGAATAATCTTTGTATCTTAATTCAACCCCCCTTTTTCTTAAGGTAACTAAGGCCAACATCCTATTCTTGATAACTCACTTCTCTCTAAAAAGACAAACTTTCCGGAATGAGGTCACATGGACGTCTTGAAAACAACAGTCAATCAAATGCTTCTCTTTTTTTTATTTTGAAACTTATTTGTTTTGAACTTTACACGTTGTTTTACGGCAGGCCCCCCCCCCAACGTGCAAGACGAGTAATCTCTGATTGAATGGTCTTGGAAGTCCAAACTCAGGAGCACAGGTCGCTTGAGCAAATGGACCAATGGCTTGCACCCACATTCCGGTGAAAGTTGAATAAGCAAAGATGCGTTTGTGAGAGGATGAGGGACAAAGATATCAACTTTATCTATTTCATTTAACATTGTAACTGTGGTTTACAATAATGGTACAAACTTGAAAATCCTGATGAGTTATTTAGAGACATCTAACAACAGCTTTCAAAATTGCCCCATGTGTGGCATCTCTTGTCAATGTCAGGATTTACACGTGATTCTCCTTAAATTTCAGCCAGCCTGCATCAATTAGACCTTGCACCTTACGCTTCAGGCCCCTACAATGCTCAATGGAATGCCCCGGGGCTTCTCCGTGACAAGCACACGTTGCGTTCGAGTCGTATTCTCGGAGAAATGGAGGTTGATGAACCTTGGCTGGGGTTATGGCTACCATTGAATTATCAAGTAGATATGGGAGCAAGTTAGCATAGGACACTGGAATTGGGGTGAATTCTACAGGCTTTTTCACTGCAAAATTCATTTCTTGGTTGGTGTTTTGGTTTATGCTAAAGGTGGTGTTTGTCATTGGAAGTGCGGTAGGTAGGCTTTGTGGTTGATTTTAGGGATGGCCTTTGTGGATGACTGGGCGGTGGGTAAGGAGAAGGTTGGTTATTGGCTGAGTAATGACATTGTTGGGTTGGTGGGAAACTTGGCTGTATAGGAATGGCAGTCACAGCACGGGCTTCTCCTTCATCCCCACCCTCTTCATTTGCTCCAGTTTTCTCATTCGTCCAAGCAGGATGACTAAATTTTCCTTTTTTCAGACCCATATCGATCCTTTCACTGGCAAAGACCAAATCCGCAAAGCTTTGAAGGTGCGTAACCCACCATTTTTCCTAGTAGAATACTGGTAATGTGTCTACAATCATTGTCATCATTTTTTCGTCATTGAGGTGCCACTTAAGCTGCCAGGTTCTCCACCTTTGGGCGTATTCTCTGAAAGATCCATGCCCCTTTTTTTTGCACATATTTTGTAGTTGCATCCTATCCGAAGCCATTATACCGACACTGCCTAACGAAGGCAACCATTAGGTCCTCCCAGGAATGGACTCGGGAAGGTTCCAAGTTAGTGTACCCGGTAACAACTACCCCAGTAAGACTTTCTTGGAAGGAATGTATCAACAATTCCTCATCTTTTGCGTATGCCCCCATCTTCCGACAATACATCTTTAGATGGTTCTTGGGGCAAGTAATCCCCTTGTACTTGTCAAAGTCCAGCACCTTGAACTTGAGAGGGGTGATGATATTGGGTATTGGGAACAACTCTTCTAGGTTAGCAAAGGAATAATCTTCACCTCCTTCAATGGCCCTGAGCCTTTCCTTTAGATGATCCAACTTTCCCATTTCTGCCATAGCATGAGGGTTTTTACTTGTTGTGGAATGCTAGAGGTGTAGTTGTGGGTGATACTGAGGGCCCTCCAAAGGGTTTTGTAGGGGTATACCACCAACTGCTTGCCCTTCAGTGGCATATCCGAGCCAAGGCTCGAATTCGGCTAGATTGTGATGGGGAATTTCATGTGTCTCCCCCATGGTTTAAGAGACATGTGCATGAACAGTTTGGGGTTGTCGGCTCTCAATGGGTATAGGAGTGGAGTTATTGACATCCTCATTGAGAGTGTACGCCACATTGGGCGGTGTATAGTTGGGAGGCAGGCCTTGTGGCGGGAAGGCGTGCTTGTTTGGATTTTGCACATCATGGAGGCCGTCCCTACTTCCCAAATCTTTGCCTACCATATCTAAGGTCGGATGATTCATTTGGTTGAGGCCAGATGGGGACGTCGGGTTCACCTTAGCAACAACGCTGGTAGCGGCAATTGCAACTGCATTGGCTTCCATTATCTTCTTCACGCTCATCATGGCCTCCATCATTGCGGCCATTTGCTCTTTCATGGCCTCCATGTCGGCCTTCATCTTCTCTTGTATCTCCTCTAGTTCACCCATTACTCTAGCTCTAGCACAAGTTCGGTGAAGGCACCGTAAAGCATGTTTTTTTTCTTTTTTATAACAATGATTAAGTTCTGTTTTTTTCAAGGAAAGAATGCAATGAGCAATGCAACCAATGAACAACATGGATGTATGCGAATGATGCACAATTGAAGTATTGCAAATTTGTACACTGGATATGGGGTTGAATCAATTTAGATTTTCAACATGGTCCATGACATCTCCGTCAAGGTGAAACTAGAAGAAACAGGGACATCGACAACCCTAAATGTGTTTGGCAGTAGACGAAGCAATGATGTAACACGACCCATCTTTTGCCCCAATTTTTGCAAGATGGTTACTTCCATGCTTCAACTTAACTCAATGAACATTTTCGTAAAAGCACGAGCTTGGTTCAACCCCATAACCCAGGGAATGGCAATTTTGATCGCCAATACTTCATCAACAATTCATAGGGATGAAAGACTCGAGATGCCCGAAGAAACATCCTTTCTTAATTAACCACGCATTAGGTACCATGCTCAATCATTTTGTTTTTTTGTTTGTGTGTTTTTTTAATTTTAGAAATGGGTTTATGATCCCAACATGGTTGGCTCATGGTACCTAACACATGCAACTAAGAATGCATCATGAATTTTCATGCTTCCCTTTTTTTGTTTTTGTTTTGTAGAGGAAAATACAAGGACCATGTATGAGCAAACATGTAGAACAAAAAGTATGTTGAACGCATATGCATGATGATGCAATGACTCATGCAAAATGGGAATGTGATAACGGACAAATGCAGGAACGATATGTTCATTATGATGCTGAAGAGATGTTTATGTGGTGCATGATATGAATGCATTTACGGACACGAGGGCCCAGAAAATCATCTCTGCTTACTGCGCATTTGGGGGGCACAGTGCCCCATGGGTGCAGTTAAGAAGACGATATGGATCTTCCGGCTTCCCATGACAAAAGACGAGACCCACATACAACGCATGTGTGACGGTATGATGCAGATGCGCATGCATGAAACGGAAAGAAAACAACACAAAGGGGGTAATTCGTACATACGAGACCGCAGAGATCCAATTTTAATGCTACGTTTTGGGCATGATGGCGCCTCAACGTAGTATTAAAAAGGTTACGTATTACTCTAAAGAAACCAAACATCACTAGCAAAACTATAAACTAGTGCTATTTACCAAAAAAATGCATGAGAACGAATGGCACGGAGCGTGTTTTCTCTTTGCCCCTATTTGGGAACCTATAGGACAATATCTAGGGGTCTCTAATAACTACTCCCCAAAAATTCATAACTCACACGGCTGTTTTCTAGAGGTATAATCACTCAAGATAATAATATTGTGGCGGTATGGAATACCAGCGACAACACATTATAAAGAGAGAAAGCTCTAGACGAGGTTTCACTATTATCAAGCAAGTCGGAGACCTAGCATGATGATAGATTCACCTCCACTCCTTAAATTCCCATGAACCGGGTATAGGGCCCCTTTTTTACTCAAACCCGTGGGTGCTTAGAATGCAGTGTAAAGAATGCGAAATAGACAACAATTATTTACATTTTACACAGTTCAACAAATGCACACACGAAGTTTCACAAATCCACAATTCCTTAAAATAGGCCTAACTCACAAAAATAGTCCCCAGTGGAGTCGCCAACTGTCGCAACGTGCCCTTCGCGGGCGAGCGAGGGCGAGGCTCACGGGTGCGCTTTCCAAAGGAGGAAAGATGCGCGGAGTCGCCACCAACGTTTATTTGTGGAAAACGTCGGAAAAACCGAAGGAAACCGATCAAAATGAAAATTCTAAGTTCGGGAGTTGTATTTACGCTTGAGGAAGGTATTAGCACCTCTTACGTTTGTCTCGAAAGACAACAGCCTATTTTTTAGAATTGTGGAATTGTGTTATCTTAACTTTATTTATTTTTATTTTTTGAGGTCGACAAAAGCGGGGCTTTTGCTCCTACGTACCCTCCTTTGGAGAGGAAATCAGACCTACGTAGTTCTTACTTATGCGTGAATCAATCGATTCTTTTTACTTGAAGAATGATCATTTAAAGGCGTTGGACCTTTAAAAATGATCCATTTTACTTAGCAAGAAACTTAAATGATAAACTTTCAAAACCTATTTTTGTGGACGAGCTTGACTAGGCGAGTTGATTTTAGCCTTAGTTTCACTTTAGTTATTAGTCAATTCAATTAAGAATGAGAAATCCCAAAGAGAAAACGTCCGATTGATTTTTCGCTTTACTTTGCTAAAAAATATTTTTTGATTATTATATTATTATTTTACCTCTTTTTTGATTTCCAACGTGGTTACGGCACGACCGAACGGTCGGAATTCATTTTAACCGAAATTAACGGATAATACAATTCAAACGATCGGTGGAAATTTATTTTATTTTTAGATTAAGCGAGAAATGACTTAAATAAATGGCTTAAGCACGTCAAAAGGGGGTATAAAAAGCAAGTGAAAACAAGAATAGAAATACATGAAACAAAGTGTGGACCACCACGGGTACATAGAATGAATTGAAAAGCTTGGTTTGAGGTACTTACCCGTTGAAGACTGAAGAAAATGAAGAACGAACGATGAATCTTGAAGAACGGTCGAGAATCTTCGCGTAATTACTCATGGAAACGTTACAGAAACGTTACGGAAGCGCCTCGGCTTGGATTTTCTTCACGGAACTAATTTTTCTCAGCAAATTCGAAAGATAGAGAAGTGCCTAAGGGGCTGAACCCTTTTCTTCTTCACTTCTTCCCCTATTTATAGCAAAATAGGGGAGAAGCTTGCCACCCAGCTCGCCCAGACGAGCAGGGTTGCTTCCTCCAGAAGCAACAGCCTTCTGGAGGAATCTTCTGGAGGGCCCAAGTGGGCCTGGTTGCTATTTACACCCCCTTTTTACTAAATGCACCCCCTTTTCTATTTTTTTGTAATTCTTTTTCCGTAACGTTACGAAACTTTACGAATTTCGTAACGATACTTATTTTTTCTTCCGCAAGGTTACGAATACTTACGGATTAAGTATCTACTCTTTTTTATCTTTCAAAGAAGTTACGGAAACTTACGGATTGCGTAAAAACACCTCTTTTCGACTTCCGCCACATTACGGAATTTCACGGATCGCGCAAGCCTGCTTCCTTTAGATTTCTGAGACGTCTCGGGACTTTATTTATTGTGCAACAAAGGACGCCAAGTATCTCAAAGCGGCTAACCAAAGATTGCATGTCATCAAGTAATAATCCCCGGATGAAATTAGGGTATGACAGAACCTAAATCTTTCTTTGTTTGAGCCTTTTCTTTGGCTAATTGCCTCTGAATTTTGTCATCCTGACAAATTTTTAAGGCTACCTTTTGAACGTAAGAAATTAATTGGCCATAGCTTAAACTTTCATATGGAATATCTCCATTGGCAGATTGACTACGGATTTTATCTCTAACCTTGTCTCCTAATGATCTGGGAAGACCGACTAGAAATTTTTCTTTCCAAAAAGGTTGTTGACTATCTTCTCTTGTGTAAACCCTAGTTAGGAAAGTATCTCTGTACCACCTAAAATCTGCTAAGGTTCTACACTTAAGATTTGATAATAATTTTGCAGACCTATCTTTCCACAAGGATGGGTCTCCAATGAAATGTTGGGCTATTGTAAAAATTAATGTGTTAACAGTGTCAGGAATCTCTTTATCATCGTCATTAGTAATGACTTTTCCATTGAGATCCGTCTTAACTGCGCTGTAAATTTTTTACTTTTCTTCGTTAGTGAGATAATTATCCCACCATCCTTTCAGTTGTCCAGAAAATCCTACCACTAAGATATCTGTGTATATGTGTATATGTATATTATATTTGTTGTTCTTGTTGTTGTTAGTATTTTGTTTTGTGCAGAAGAAAAAAGAAGGAGTAGAGACGAGAGTAGTCATCACGGAAAGGGCAGGGCGGACGAAATCAGTGTCCTATCTTTGCTTTCCTCTTATCTCCGATGAGAGGTAAGTAAAGAGGGGCAACTGTCATACCCTAATTACGTCCGGGGATTATTACTTGATGACATGGAATAAATGAAGTCCCGAGACGTCTCAGAAATCAAAAGGAAGCAGGCTTGCGCGATCCGTGAAATTCCGTAATGTGGCGGAAATCGAAAAGAGGTGTTTTTGCGCAATCCGTGAGTTTCCGTAACTTCTTCGAAAGCTAAAAAAGAGTAAATACATAATCCATAAGGGTTCGTAACCTTGCGGAAGGAAAATAAGTATCGTTACGAAATTCATAAAGTTTCGTAACGTTACGGAAAAAGAATTACCAAAAAAATAGAAGGGGGTGCATTTAGTAAAAAGGGTGGTGCAAATAGCAACTGGGCCCACTTGAGCCCTCCAGAAGATTCCTCCAGAAGGCTGTTGCTTCTAGAGGAAGCAACCTTGCTCGCCTAGGCGAGCTGGGTGGCAAGCTTCTCCCCTATTTTGCTATAAATAGGGGGAGAAGTGAAGAAGAAAAGGGTTCAGCCTTCTTGGCACTTCTCTCTCTCTCGAAATTGCTGAGGAAAATTGTTTCCGTGAAGAAAATCCAAGCCGAGGCGCTTCCGTAACGTTTCCGTGAGTAATTACGCGAAGATTCTCGACCGTTCTTCAAGATTCATCGTTCGTTCTTCGTTTTGTTCAGTCTTCAACGGGTAAGTACCTCAAACCGAGCTTTTCGATTCATTCTATGTACCCGTGGTGGTCCACATTTTGTTTCATGTATTTTTATTCTCGTTTTCATTTGCTTTTTATACCCCCTTTTGACGTGCTTAAGCCATTTATTTAAGTCATTTCTCGCTTAATCTAAAAATAAAATAAATTTCCACCGATCATTTGAATTGTATCATCCGTTAATCTTGGTTAAGATGAATTCCGACCGTTCGGTCGTCCCGTAACCACGTTGGAAATCAAAAAAGAGGTAAAATAATAATATAATAATAAAAAAATACCTTTAAGTGAAATAAAAGCGAAAGATCAATCAGACGTTTTCTCTTTGGGATTTCTCATTCTTAAATTGAATTGACTAATAACTAAAGTGAAACTAAGGCTAAAATCAACTCGCCTAGTCAAGCTCGTCCACAAAAATAGGGTTTTTGAAAGTTTATCATTTCAGTTTCTTACTAAGTAAAAAGGATCATTTTTAAGGTCCAACGCCTTAAAATGATCACCTTTCAAGTAAAAAGAATCACTTGATTTTAGGTGGTACAATAATTCCAAATCTAAATACCCATTCCACAATCCAGATCTTGAAGGTTATGCAGCCACGACATGATGGCTCAAACTTAAACCAACCCAAAAAATTTTCTGCACCATTTGACCCTGCAGGATATAATTATTGGGATTACATTGACGCCTGGACCAATGTGTTCTGGCATCAAAATAGTAAATTCAAGCATTCATGGCTGATTTACTTCAAAAATAATACTGTGTATAATTTTCCAAATTGGTTCCTCCAATGGTGGAACTACTTCGGACCAATTCCACAAATATTTCCAGAAGAAGTCCAACAAGGATTCCAACAATTCAACAACTCTATAATAGCAAGGAATCACGTATTCCTTGATAAATATGGTGACCAAGGAATCGAATTCGTGTTTGGAAAAGATTGATTTTTGATTTGGAGACTGCCAAACCATTTTGTTTGATGATATGGATGAAGGTTTGGAGATGTTTCAAATGTTGGTCAATGTTTTGGGAAAAGATTAAAACATCATCTATGTAGACAATGACAAATTTTGAATAGGGATTAAAAATAGCGTTCATAATTTTTTGAAATTCTGAAGGGGCATTCTTCAGTCCGAATGGCATCACGTTCCATTCATATTGCCCGAAAGGTACAGTAAACGCTGTTTTGTACCTATCTATTCTTGGATTTGGATTTGCCAAAATCCAGATTTCATATCAAATTTTGAAAATATCTTTGCAGAATTTAATCTGTTAAGCAAATCTTTTTTGTTTCGAATAGGATATCTAATCCATTGTAATTCTTGATTTAGTGGTTTGTAATTTATGACTAAGCGGGGTGTTCCACGCTCAATCTCAGATTGTTTGTTGACATAAAAAGCCGCACAAGACCATGGGCTCTTGCTTTTCCGGATTAGGCCTTTATCAAGCAAATCCTTGATTTCCTTTTGACGGTATTGAAGAAGTTCTTCATTCATTTGGATTGGTCTGGCTTTTGTGGGAATTTGTTTTTCCCTAAAGTCTTTCTCATAAGGGAGATCAACAATATGTTTCTTTCTGTCCCAAAATGCATGTGGCAATTCATAATAGACGGTCGATTCAATATGATTTAATAAAGATTGAATTTTTTATTTTACTTGGGGTTTTCCCAGTTGTATCTGAATATTATTAAAAGATACCTCTTCTTTTAAGAAGTTAATTTGATTAATCTTATTTTCTATAAGATTTATATTTCTGGAAATTGGTTTAGTAGAAAAATTAAATATAATTTTTCTTCCTAAATAATTTGTGGTTATTCCTTCATTAGATATTTGGATGGGAAACATGGCTCTAATGAATGCGTTCCTAAGATTACTTCATTCTTAAGGTTTTCTACCAGAAGAAAGTTTGTGTTAATCTTAAGACCTTGGTTTTCAATGATTTCATTTGATAGCTTAAAATTAATTTTTAGTTTTGAGTCGTTTGTCGTACTTAATTTTTCTGAGGTTTTCTCAAAGAATTTTGTAGGAATTAATCCTTCTAAAATGCAGTTTGAATTAGCCCCTGTGTCAAATAGGGCCATTGTTTCTAAAACGAAATCATTAATAATTATTTTTATGTTTATGTAGAATTTTTGGATTTTAATCTTGTTGATTAATCCCATAAACATGTCATCTTCTAAATTTTCTGGTTGGTTTTCCTCACTGTTGTTGGCGCTTTCAGAATCACTATCTTCCTCAAGTTGAGAAAGAATGATCTGATGAATTTCTTGTTGTTGACGAAGTTCTTTTACCTCTCTTTGTAGATTGTTAATCTCTGTTTGGAGATCTTGGATTGTCGTTGGTTTGGTTGAAGAATTTTCTAATCTCTTGAGTATGTTACTTACATCAAATTTGTTGTTTGTGATAAAATCCTTTTGTCTAGGTTTTACCTCTAATGTTTTCTTGAGTTTTTCCAGGAAAACCTTCTTTTCCTGGGGGTCAGGTATGGAATTGATTGCTTCAAACAAGAGATCCTGTTCTCTCGTTAGAGTATTGATTTGCCCATCATCATCATCTGTTGATGATAGTTGGTCATCTTGTTGGATTAGATTTAGGTTTTCATCGGAAGGCTCGGAGGATGACGTTTCTGTTTCTTCCTCTGAGGTTTCTATAAGCAAATTGTTTATTTGTTCTTCAATTGCTGGTTCTAGGTTGAGGTTTCTTAACTTCTTTTTTAGTCTACAATACTTTTCCATTGAGATCCGTCTTAACTACGCTGTAAATTTTTTACTTTTCTTCATTAGTGAGATAATTATCCCACCATCCTTTCAGTTGTCCAGAAAATCCTACCACTAAGATATCTATAATGGTTTCTTCTGAACATTCATGGGAGGTTTGGTAAGCCGTGGCTACCATGGTCATATGTTGGAGTGTATTCATGATGTCATACTCCGTTTGTGCATCTATGTTCCATTCATAGATGTTGTTTGCACTAAAACTCTTAAAATTGTTTTCACCTCTTTCCTCTAATAGTAGGTCAGGGGCAGTTGGACGTTGATAATATAATTTGGAGGGTGTTTTCCAGTGTTTGGAATTAATTGGATTTATATTCTTTTCTGACACTGATCCTATCTCAGTTGTGTTATCTGAGTTTTGGTCACTATCTTCATTAATAACATTAATTAATTTGGAGGTACTTCTTGTTACCATTTTGGAAGTATTTTCCGAGGCTTGGGGAGTATCTGGAATGACCTTAAGTAAACTACCAATCTTGTTAAGTAATTCACTATGGTTATCACCTACGCCTTCAATTAAGGATTTAGTTTTTCTAAGTTCCCTAATTTTTCGTTTAGCCTTCTCACTAACTTTGAAAGGTTTGAATAAAGGTTTTTCAATGGGGATACTTGGCGAAGCTTCCTCAATTGATTTTTGTTTAGGAACTACCTTAGTTTTTATGGTTTCTCCTAAAGCTTGTAAATATTTATTGGTATAATTCGCCTGTTCCATTAGGCTCTTGATGTCTTTAGAGGTTACTTCCTCGTTGACATCTTTTGTCTTGAATGGAATTGCCATGACAGGTTTATTGTTACTGTCTTTGATATTTGGTAGTTGATATTGTGTTGCGGGAGGTAATTCCGATTGGATTAACTCGCCATCCTTAACTTGCCAATTTGTTATGACATTTGTTGTTAGATCACCTATGATGTCTTGTTTCCAAGGGTAATCTATATCCTTTCTGATGGCATAAGCATGAAACCAATCAAAGAAAAGGATATTAATTTTGACTCGTTCGACAAATTCGTAGAACTTGTCTTGGATTTGTTTTCTGTTTGTACCCTTGTAATGTTGGAAAAACCATCTCCTTTGAGGTTCATTCTCCGGAGAATAGAAATCTTTCCTAAGGGTTTCCTTATCAATGCTAAAGTTGTCAGATAACATCATAAGGTTCCATAGAGGAGTATGTTGGGGATTGGATCGACTTTTGGTCGTCCTCTTGTTCTTGGTTGTATGTTGTTCTAGGTATGCTAGAAGTAGTGTCTATTCCTTGGAGGTTTACAGTAGGGAACTGGTTGTGTGACTCAGATCTAATTAGTCCTACTGGAATTGAACGGGTTCTAGCCGAAAAAGACCTTCTGGCTGACTCATATTCAGACCTAGAGGCTTCTATCCTTGATGAAAAAGAATTTCTCCTATTGAAGGTTATCTCTACCTTTCCGGAGTTATCTTGCTTGATATGTTCTATGGTTGGAGCGGGTCGGGGAATAGACGGTGTTGCCTTATCCATAACCCATCTTTCAGGAAGAGTTACCTCATCCCATTTTATTTTTCTCGGGAGAGAAACGTTAGCCTTTGTCATATCAGTGATAAACAAGGTTGTTTCTCCTTTTTGAGGTTTTAACAGGACTCTAGATGCACAAGTATTCATGACCTTGTACTGGATCCTATAAATTAAGGCTGCTGGGATTGATCCTTCTTTCATGTCAAGGCCATGAAAGTGGATGTTTAAGAACAGAGAGTCAAGAATGTTTCTGTCCATCAAACTCACTGTTTTGTTTGGATAACAGTTAAAATATATTGGACCTTGTCCTAGGCTGGTTTCGACTGTTCCAATTAGGGAGTCTTCAAATTGATTATGCCTAATGTCTCTTAGACACATTAAAACTGCTGCATCTATGCCCATATCAATTAAGGGCTTGATGGCTACTTGTACACAACCGATGTGTAGATATTTATACTTACGCCTATGTTCATAAATTGAATTTTTTGAAAGTAAATGAAATTCTTCCCCTATATCTTGTCCTAGAGGAATATTGTTTTCTACTATTTTGATTATGTAATCAAAGTTGTGTTTGTCTTTTATTGTTTCAGGAACGTATAGTTGATCCTGAGGGATTTCTGGAATGTTCCAGTCATCCATGTTTTGATTGATATCTTCGAATCAGACTTCCTCATCGAAGAGATTATGTTTTGGGGCGACCTCTTGGGTTTGGTTGTCTTGGTCATTTAATAAATTGGAGTTTTTTGAAGAAGATGATGAGGAGGAGTTTGAGCGAAAAGAGATACGGGAAAAAGATCGTAATAGTCTAGACATGATTATAATATTCTCTAATATCTTTGCCCTCATTTGGTTCCATAGAAATATCTCCGTAAGTAAATATGTCACAAAATTTTTCTGGTAAAAAACCTTAAGAATGAAGTAATCTTAGGAACGCCCTTCATTAGAGCTCTGTTTCCCATCCAAATATCTAATGAAGGAATAACTACAAATTATTTAGGACGATTATATATATATATATATATATATATATATATATATATGTATGTATGTATGTATGTATGTTTAGGTAGCAAGATACTTGGGATATGCATCTATATTGCAAAAATACAACACAAAAATATACATATGTTTAGATAGCAAAATACCTCATGAAAAAAAAAACAACAGAAAAGTAAAATATTGTCTAGCTGAAAAGCCAACATGATTTTGAGAAGAGATAACTTCCAGCTTTTCTTTGAAAAAAAATTCACTGATCATAGCTAGTTTTTGAAAAAAAAAATGGTGTACACATTTGAAGGGTAAATGCTGTGAAAGTTTTTCCGAACACCCAAGATAGACTCGGATGAATGCACAAATTGATAAAAGAACATATTTTGGAAACACTGGGTTGACTAAAATAGAGAAAATGAATTATGAGCCCTAGCATCACATGACCAAAAAATTTTCGACACTTGAGTGTCCGCATAGGTGCATGCATGACTAGTTTTGCATAAAGTTTCCAAATCATCATTGTTGCATTTGTGTCATGGAAATAATGTGGGACATCCCCTTTTATCCTTGAACTAAACCAAACCCTGACATATATCATGTCCAGCCGTGCTACAAGCCTTGAGCCAAAATCCCAACTTACCATAAACCTTGACCCAGGGTGAGAATATCAATCCTTTCCCTCGGAAGAAAACACAAAAAGAAGAAAATTCCCAATCAGAGAGTGGGAGAAAGCAAAAAAAAATCCCCAATAAAAGAGGGAGAGAAAGCAGAAAAAAAAGAAAGAAGAAGAAAGAAAATCCCCGATCAAAGATCAGAAGAAAATAGAAGATACATGTAGAAAGGTCTTTGGACCAGACAATATCTGAACAATACAGAATTGTCACCAAGTAAACGAAAAAAGAAAGGAAACCACGACCCAAAGTGGCCCTCTCCCTTTGATTGCCAACCAAAATCCTGTGCGTCGGTGACTTGTTCACCTCACACTAAAACAAAAACAGAAAAGGAAAAGGCCAAAAACACTCAAAGCCAAATTTCCCACCGAGAAAACAAACCATTCCCAAGAAAAGTCCTATTGATCCATGATCACGCATGTAATCTTTGATTTGATAGGAAATAATTTGCAAAATCAAGTCATGGCATATCTATGGTTCAGAATTAGGATGAAACACTTACCCATGTGAGATTGATACACTTTGAGTGATTTGCTTCTATTTTTGTTGAACCCAATGTTTCCTCTAAATGCTCATTTAGAAGCGAAATGCTAACATCCAAAATCTCATTTATGGTTATGAGAAGATTTCATCAGTAGACTCTCCTTCCCCGGTAGACACATTGTTTTTCATCCAAAAAATATGTTGCTCTGATCAGTTGGAAATTTTGTCTCTTTACTAAAGTATGTTGATTTTTTTGATTATTTTATTCAAAGATATTTTGATTATTTTATTATTATTTTTCAAGATATTTTGATTATTTTAGTATTATTTTGCCTTTTTTTATTTAACCGAGGTTACAGTGTGAACGATTGGTTAGATTTGGTTTTAGTAGTGATTAAACGAGATTACAACACAAATGATCGGTTGAAATTCATTTTATCATTTATTAGGTGAGAAGACGACTTAAATAAACGATTAAAAGCTCGTTATAGCGGAAGAAAAGAAAATTGAAAGTAAGCGAAATTAAAGTGAAAGTACACAAAATAAGTAGGGACCACTAAGGGTGCATAGAATGAATTGAAAGATTCGATTTCGGGAACTTACAAGTTGAAGACTGAAGAACGACGAAGAACGGTGAAGAATGATGAAGAATTTCCACAGAATTGCTTACGGAAGCACTTCGACTCGATTTTTCTTCACGAAAACGTGCTTTTTTTGCCCAAAATAGTCAAAATGCATAGCTTAGGGGTCATGAATATTTTGAACACAGCCCCCTCCCCTATTTATAGGGAAAAAGGGAGGTGCTTGCCGCCCATAGGCTTCTTGAGGAAGATTTCTAAGCGCACCCCAATTACTAAGTTCACCCCCTTTTCGTACTTTACGGAAAAGTTATGGAAGCCTTACGGATGTGTTTCGGATTTGATTTTCATCTTTTTTTTTTCTTCCCTTTCACAAATGTTAAGTGAAATATGCTTACCCAAGGTTTTTAGAAATTTTACGGAAGCATTACGAAAGCCACGGAAGCCCTGGAAACCATTTTTCAAAAACGTGGAGGAGCTTCCCGCCCAGTTGCTTCCTCCTTAAGCAACCCAACTTCCAAATAGGGCCTAGATTTGAATTTCTATTTAGACCCCTATCTTGATAACTTCACCCCCCCCCATTTTGGTGTTTTTGGCTGTTTTCTTTCTAAAATCTCACAAAACTTTACGGATTCCACCGCAATGATCGTAAGCCTTCTGAAGCAATCAAAAATGGTCCTCGGATGAAATTAGAGTGTAATAGTTTATCTACACACAACCCACTTTGCTAAATACACTCCCGTTTTCGTATTTTTGATCGGTTTCTTCCTGAAACATCTTGGAACTTTATGGATTCCACAACGATGGGTGTTACACATTTTGACGTGGTCAAATGAAGGTCGCATGGTGACAAACAATGGTCCCCGGATGAAATTAGGGTATGATAGTTGCCCCTCTTTGCTTATCTTTTATTGGAGATAAAAGGGAAGTAAAGATAAGACACTAATTTCGTTCGAGCTGAATCTTTACCTGACCGACCACTAGCGCAAATCCAAGTAGTAAAACCTGTGAAGGCATGAAGATATTGAAATTCCTTTTTTTTATAAAAAAAACGTACAAACAAAGGACGTCGAGTCCTACAAAGCACAGAGGAAAAGGATATTGAAGTTTTTGAGGTGAAGACATTGTCGTCTTCAAAATGTGTGCGGATTACCGTATTGGGCGTCTCCGCATGCTACCTGACTTCTCAAAGGTCGGGGTAGCAGAACTGTGTGTGTATGGATAACCACTTGGGGTATTTCCGCCTGCCACCTGACTTCATGGGTTAAGATTAATAGAAATGCGTTTGTACGGATAACCACTTGGGATATTTCTGCCAACCACCTGACTTCACGGGTCGAGATTAACAGAAGTTGGTTTGTACGGATAACAACTTGGGTATCTCCGCATGTCATCGGACTCGCCGTCTCTGGATGACAAAGGTGCAGAAGAAGATGTTAGTCTCTGCGTGTCAACGGGCTCGCTTGCCCCTGGTTGACAAACGATGCAGATGACGATGTTAGTCTCTGCGTGTCAACGACTCGTTTGCCTCTGGTTGACAAAAGGTGCGAATGACCATAAGGTATCTCCGCCTGCCACCTGACTTCTTGGGTCAGGATTAACAGAAATCGTTTTGTACGGATAACCACTTGAGTATCTCCGCCTGCCACCTGACTTCTCGGGTCAGGATAGTGAAAGTTGGGGCAGTCGAAAAAAGCGAGGTTTTTGCTCCTACGTATCCTCAATTTGTGATGAGGAACTCAGACCTATATAGTTCTTGATTTTGTGAGACTAAAATAGTCTCGGTGTTTTTTCACTAAAATGCGAACATGCTTTAGTAAAGAAACAAAACCTCCAATTGATTAGAGCAACATATGATTTTTTGATGAAAAACAATGTGTCTATTGGGAAAGGAGAGTATGCTGAAGAAATTTTCTCATAACCATAAATGATATTTTGGATGTTAGCGTTTTGTTTCCAAATGACCATTTAGAGGAAACACTGGGTCCAACAAAATAGAAGAAAATCACTCGAAGTGTATCAATCTCACACAGGTAAGTGTTTTATCCTAATTCCGAACCATAGATATGTCATGACTTGATTTTGCAAGTCATTTCCTATCAAATCAAAGATTACATGCGTGATCATGGATCAATAGGACTTCTTCTTGGGAATGGGGTTTTTTTGTTGGGAAATTTGGCTTTGAGTGTTTTTTGGCCTTTTCCTTTTATGTTTTTGTTTAGTGTGAGGCGAACAAGTCACCGACGCACAAGATTTTGGTTGGCAATCAAAGGGAGAAGACCACTTTAGGTCGTGATTTCCTTTCTTTTCTTGTTTACTTGGTGACAATTTTGTATTGTTCAGATATTGTCTGGTCCAAAGACCTTTCTGTATAATTTGTTTTCTTTTGATCTTTGATCGAGAATTTTTCTTTCTTTTTTGCTTTCTTCCAATCTTTGATTAGGAATTTTCTTCTTTTGCTTTCTTCCGATCTTTGATTGGGAATTTTCTTCTTTTGCTTTCTTCCGAGGGCAAGGATGGACATTCTCACCCTGGGTCAAGGTTTATGGTGAGTTGGGATTTTGGCTCAAGGCTTTTAGAACGGATGGACATGATATACGTTAGGGCGTTGGTTTGGCCAACGGTTCAGGGATAAAGGAATGTCTCACATTATTTGCATGACACACATGCAACAATGATGATTTGGAAATTTTATGCAAAACTGGTCATGCATGCACCCATGTGGACACTCAAGCATCGAGCTTTTATGGTCATGTGACACTAGGTCTCAGGATTCATTTTCCCTATTTAAGTCAACCTAGTGTTTCCAAAACATGTTCTTTTATCAATTCTTGCATTCATCCGAGTCCATTTTGGGTGTTCGGGAAAATTTTCACAGCATTCACCCTTCAGGTGTATACACATTTTTCAAAAAAACCCTTTGTTTTGATCGGTGAATCTTTTTTCAAAGAAAAGCTGGAAGTTATTTCTTTTCAAAAGCGTGTTGGCTTTTCAGCCAAAAGATATATTTTTTGTTCTTGTTTGCTGTTTTTTTTTTCATGAGGTATTTTGCTACCTAAACATATGTATATTTTTGTGAGGTATTTTTGCTATATACATGTGTATCCAAGGTATCTTGCTACCTAAACATATATATATATATATATATATATATATATATATATATATATATATATATATATATATATATATTGTGAGGTATGGCTACCTTCAGAGCTTGTTCTTGTTTTATTTAAATTCCTAGGATCATGAGCAACTAGGTGTGTCCTACTATGACTTGATAAACAAAGGTGATCAAATAACAAGCAAAGATTTAAAAGGTACTAGGTTGCCTCCTAGTAGCGCTTCTTTAACGTCTTGAGTTGGACGAGTGATGTCTTGTCGGTCACGAATCTAGTACTTTTGCTTACCTTTGGCTTTGGACTTGGTCGCCTGCTGGTCAAGCACGGGTCGTAGGCAATGCTCCAACTTTTGTAGATGAGCTGAGGGGCTCTGGAGGTGGCGGCAGTGTGTCTGTTGCCCGCTGTCGGCCATCCCCTGGCTGCTGTGGTGTCTCACCCTGCGCCTGCCTGGGACGTAATACTTCCTAATGAAAGCTCAATTAGTAGAAGGCCTGATGACCTTGCTAGGGGCGACAGGCACTCCGTAGAACTGACAGAGGCTCTTAATCAGAGTTGGAAACCCTAGGACCCTGTTGGACTTCTCCGGGCCCACTGAGTGTCTTATAGGCGCGATCCCTGCAAATAGTAGATGACATCAGAAATCGGTTAAGCCATGTCCATACTTACCTATGTCACGATGGCATGACCTTGCTGGGGGGATGGGCACCCGGTAGGACTGACAGAGGCCCATAACCAGAGCTGGAAACCCCAGGGCCCTGTTGGACTTCTCTGGGTCCACTAGGTGTCTTGTGGGTGCGATCCATGCAAATAGTGGATGGCATCAGAAATCAATTGAGCCACGTGCATACTTACCTATGTCATGACGGCATAGACCAACTGACACTTCGACAGGGGGAGATCGGAGTTGTGGTGGTGTGCATGATCCACACTCGTGTCCTTGCAGCGGTTGGGTGAAATCTTGCCCCAGTATGCATAGTAGCTGTGCGATAGCCTCCCTCTCTGGTTGTACTTGCATCGTTGGTCACCCTCCTCTGAAGGCGCAGATGTGGAGCCCTCTGAAGGCGAGGACGTGCAACCCTCTGAAGGCCAGGGCGTGCAGCCCTCTAAAGGCAAGGACGTGCATCCCTCTGAAGGCGAGGACGTGCAGTCCTCTGAAGGCAAGGACGTGCAGTCCTCTGAAGGCGAGGGCGTGTAGCCCTTTGAAGGCGAGGACTTGTAGTCCTCTAAAGGCGAGAGCGTCTAGCCCTCTGAAGGCGAGGATGTGTAGTCCTCTAAAGGCGAAGGCGTGTAGCCCTCTGAAGGCGACGACGTGAAGTCCTCTGAAGGTGAGGACGTGTAGTCCTCTTAAGGCAAGGACGTGTAGTACTCTGAAGGCGTGGGCGTGCAGCCCTCTGAAGGCGAGGACGTGTAGTCCCCTGAAGGAGACGGGGTGCAGCCCTCTGAAGGCAAGGACGTGTAGTCCTCCAAAGTTGAGGGCGTGCAGCCCTCTGAAGGCGAGGACGTGTAGTCCTCTGAAGGTGAGGGCATGTAGCCCTCAAAAGGTGAGGGCATGCAGCCCTCTGAAGGCGAGGACGTGTAGTCCTCTGAAGGCGAGGACGTGTAGTCCTCTGAAGGCGAGGACGTGTAGTCCTATAAAGGTGAGGACATGTAGTCCTTTGAAGGTAAGGACGTGTAGTCCTCTGAAGAGGAGGACGTGTAGTCCTCTAAAGAGGAGGACGTGTAGTCCTCTAAAGGCGAAGGCTTGTAGCCCTCTGAAGGCGAGGATGTGTAGTCCTCAGAAGGCGAGGGCGAGTAGCCCTCTGAAGGTGAGGACGTGTAGTCCTCTGAAGGTGAGGACGTGTAGTCCTTTGAAGGCGAGGACATGGAGTACTCTGAAGGTGAAGGCGTCCAGCCCTCTGAAGACGAGGACGTGTAGTCCTCTGAAGGCGAGGATGTGTCGTCCTCTGAAGGTGCGGGCATGTAGCCCTCAGAAGGTGAGGTCGTGCAGCCCTTTGAAGGCGAGGAGGTGTAGTCATCTGAAGGTGAGGACATGTAGTCCTCTACAGGTAAGGACATGTAGTCCTCAGAAGGTAAGGACGTGTAGTCCTTTGAAGGGGAGGACGTGTAGTCCTCTGAAGGGGAGGACGTGTAGTCCTATGAAGGAGAGGGCATGCAGCCCTCAGAAGAGAGGGCGTGCAGCCCTCTGACGGCGAGGACATGTAGTCCTCGGAAAGTGAGGACGTGTAGTCCTCTAAAGGTGAGGACATGTAGTCCTTTGAAGGGGAGGACGTGTAGTCCTCTGAAGGGGAGTACGTGTAGTCCTCTAAAGGCGAGGGCGTGTAGCCCTCTAAAGGCGAGGACGTGTAGTTCTTTGAAGGGGAGGACGTGTAGTCCTCTAGGAGCGACGACGTGTAGTCCTCGGAAGGCGAGGGCATGTAGCCCTCTGAAGGCAAGCACGTGAAGTCTTCTGAAGGCGAGGACGTGTAGTCCTCTAAAGGAGAGGACGTGTAGTACTCTGAAGGGGAGGGCACGCAGCCTTCTAAAGGTGAGGGTGTGCAGCCCTCTGATGGCGAGGACGTGTAGTCCTTTGAAGGTGAGGGCATGTAGCCCTCAGAAGGTGAGGGCGTGCAGCCCTCTGAAGGCGAGGACGTGTAGTCCTCTGAAGGTGAAGGCATGCAGCCCTTTGAAGGCGAGGACGTGTAGTCCTCTGAAGGGGAGGACGTGTAGTCCTCTGAAGGGGAGGACGTGTAGTCCTCTAAAGGCGAGGGCGTCTAGCCCTCTATAGGCGAGAATGTGTAGTCCTCTAAAGACGAGGGCGTGTATCCCTCTGAAGGCGACAAAGTGAAGTCCTCTGAAGGTGAGGATGTGTAGTCCTCTGAAGGCAAGGACGTGTAGTACTCTGAAGGCGTGGGCGTGCAGCCCTCTGAAGGCGAGGACGTGTAGTCTTCTGAAGGCGAGGACGTGTAGTCCTATGAAGGAGAGGGCATGCAGCCCTCAGAAGGGGAGGGCATCGAGCGCTCTGAAGGCGAGGACATGAAGTCCTCGGAAGGTGAGGATGTGTAGTCCTCTAAAGGTGAGGACATGTAGTCCTTTGAAGGGGAGGACGTGTGGTCCTATGAAGGAGAGGGCATGCAGCCCTCAGAAGGGGAGGGCATCGAGCGCTCTGAAGGCGAGGACATGAAGTCCTCGGAAGGTGAGGATGTGTAGTCCTCTAAAGGTGAGGACATGTAGTCCTTTGAAGGGGAGGACGTGTGGTCCTATGAAGGAGAGGGCATGCAGCCCTGAGAAGGGGAGGGCGTGCAGCCCTCTGAAGGCGAGGACGTGTAGTCCTTTGAAGGTGAGGACGTGTAGTCCTTTGAAGTTGAGGACATGGAGTACTCTGAAGGCGAGGGCGTGCAGCCCTCTGAAGGCGAGGACGTGTAGTCCTCTGAAGGCGAGGATGTGTAGTCCTCTGAAGGAGAGTGCATGTAGCCCAAACAAGGTGAGGTCGTGTAGCCCTCTGAAGGCGAGGAGGTGTAGTCATCTGAAGGTGAGGACGTGTAGTCCTCTACAGGTAAGGACATGTAGTCCTCAGAAGATAAGGACGTGTAGTCCTTTGAAGGGGAGGACGTGTAGTCCTCTTAAGGGGAAGACGTGTAGTCCTATGAAGGAGAGGGCATGCAGCCCTCAGAAGGGGAGGGCGTGCAGCCCTCTGACGGCGAGGACATGTAGTCCTCGGAAGGTGAGGACGTGTAGTCCTCTAAAGGTGAGGACATGTAGTCCTCTGAAGGGGAGGACGTGTAGTCCTCTAAAGGGGAGGACGTGTAGTCCTCTAAAGGCGAGGGCGTGTAGCCCTCTAAAGGCGAGGACGTGTAGTCCTCTGAAGGGGAGGACGTGTAGTCCTCTAGGAGCGACGACGTGTAGTCCTCGGAAGGCAAGGGCATGTAGCCCTCTGAAGGCGAGGACGTGAAGTCTTCTAAAGGCGAGGACTAGTAGTCCTCTAAAGGAGAGGACGTGTAGTACTCTGAAGTGGAGGGCATGCAGCGTCCTGAAGGTGAGGGCGTGCAGCCATCTGAAGGCGAGGACGTGTAGTCCTCTGAAGGGGAGGACGTGTAGTCCTCGGAAGGGGAGGACGTGTAGTCCTCTAAAGGAGAGGACGTGTAGTACTCTGAAGTGGAGGGCATGCAGCGTCCTGAAGGTGAGGGCGTGCAGCAATCTGAAGGCGAGGACGTGTAGTCCTCTGAAGGGGAGGACGTGTAGTCCTCGGAAGGGGAGGACGTGTAGTCCTCTAAAGGAGAGGTCGTGTAGTACTCTGAAGTGGAGGGCATGCAGCGTCCTGAAGGTGAGGGCGTGCAGCCATCTGAAGGCGAGGACGTGTAGTCCTCTGAAGGGGAGGACGTGTAGTCCTCGGAAGGGGAGGACGTGTAGTCCTCTAAAGGCGATGGTGTCTAGCCCTCTGAAGGCGAGAATGTGTAGTCCTCTGAAGGGGAGGACGTGTAGTCCTCTAGGAGCGACGACGTGTAGTCCTCGGAAGGCGAGGGCATGTAGCCCTCTGAAGGCAAGCACGTGAAGTCTTCTGAAGGGGAGGACGTGTAGTCCTCAAAAGGAGAAGACGTGGAGTACTCTGAAGGGGAGGGCATGCAGCTTTCTGAAGGTGAGGGTGTGCAGCCCTCTGATGGCGAGGATGTGTAGTCCTTTGAAGGTGAGGGCATGTAACCCTCAGAAGGTGAGGGCGTGCAGCCCTCTGAAGGCGAGGACGTGTAGTCCTCTGAAGGTGAAGGCATGCAGCCCTCTGAAGGCGAGGACGTGTAGTCCTCTGAAGGGGAGGACGTGTAGTCCTCGGAAGGGGAGGACGTGTAGTCCTGTAAAGGCGAGGGCGTCTAGCCCTCTAAAGGCGAGAATGTGTAGTCCTCTAAAGACGAGGGCGTGTATCCCTCTGAAGGCGACGAAGTGAAGTCCTCTGAAGGTGAGGACGTCTAGTCCTTTGAAGGCAAGGACGTGTAGTACTCTGAAGGCGTGGGCGTGCAGCATCTGAAGGCGAGGACGTGTAGTCCTCTGAAGGCGAGGACGTGTAGTCCTATGAAGGAGAGGGCATGCAGCCCTCAGAAGGGGAGGGCGTCGAGCCCTCTTAAGGCGAGGACATGAAGTCCTCGGAAGGTGAGGATGTGTAGTCCTCTAAAGGTGAGGACATGTAGTCCTCTGAAGGGGTGGACGTGTGGTCCTATGAAGGAAAGGCATGCAGCCCTGAGAAGGGGAGGGCGTGCAGCCCTCTGAAGGCGAGGATGTGTAGTCCTTTGAAGCTGAGGACGTGTAGTCCTCTAAAGGTGAGGACATGTAGTCCTCTGAAGGGGAGGACGTGTCGTCCTTGGAAGGGGAGGACGTGTAGTCCTCTAAAGGCGAGGGCGTCTAGCCCTCTAAAGGTGAGAATGTGTAGTCCTCTAAAGATGAGGGCGTGTATCCCTCTGAAGGTGACGACGTGAAGTCCTTTGAAGATGAGGACGTGTAGTACTCTGAAGGCAAGGACGTGTACTACTCTGAAGGCGTGGGCATGCAGCCCTCTGAAGGCGAGGACGTGTAGTCCTCTGAAGGAGACGGGGTGCAGCCCTCTGAAGGCAAGGATGTGTAGTCCTGCAAAGTTGAGGGCGTGCAGCCCTTTGAAGGCGAGGACGTGTAGTCCTCTGAAGGTGAGGGCATGTAGCCCTCAGAAGGTGAGGGCATGCAGCCCTTTGAAGGCGAGGACGTGTAGTCCTCTGAAGGCGAGGACGTGTAGTCCTATAAAGGTGAGGACATGTAGTCCTTTGAAGGTAAGGACGTGTAGTCCTCTGAAGGGGAGGACGTGTAGTCCTCTGAAGAGGAGGACGTGTAGTCCTCTAAAGGCGAGGGCTTGTAGCCCTCTGAAGGCGAGGATGTGTAGTCCTCAGAAGGTGAGGGCGAGTAGCCCTCTGAAGGCGAGGACGTGTAGTCCTCTGAAGGTGAGGACGTGTAGTCCTTTGTAGGCGAGGACATGGAGTACTCTGAAGGCGAGGGCGTGCAGCCCTCTGAAGGCGAGGACGTGTAGTCCTCTGAAGGCGAGGATGTGTAGTCCTCTGAAGGTTCGGGCATGTAGCCCTCAGAAGGTGAGGTCGTGCAGCCCTCTGAAGGCGAGGAGGTGTAGTCATCTGAAGGTGAGGACGTGTAGTCCTCTACAGGTAAGGACATGTAGTCCTCAGAAGATAACGAAGTGTAGTCCTTTTAAGGGGAGGAAGTGTAGTCCTTTTAAGGTGAGGAGGTGTAGTCATCTGAAGGTGAGGACGTGTAGTCCTCTACAGGTAAGGACATGTAGTCCTCAGAAGATAAGGAAGTGTAGTCCTCTGAAGGGGAAGACGTGTAGCCCTCTGAATGGGAGGACGTATAGTCCTCTAAAGGCGAGGGCGTGTAGCCCTCTAAAGGCGAGGACGTGTAGTCTTCTGAAGGCGAGGACGTGTAGTCCTCTAAAGGAGAGGACGTGTAGTCCTCTAGGAGCGACGACGTTTAGTCCTCGGAAGGCGAGGGCATGTAGCCCTCTGAAGGCGAGCACGTGAAGTCTTCTGAAGGCGAGGATGTGTAGTCCTCTAAAGGAGAGGACGGGTAGTACTCTGAAGGGGAGTGCATGCAGGCTTCTGAAGGTGAGGGTTTGCAGCCCTCTGAAGGCGAGGACGTGTAGTCCTTTGAAGGTGAGGGCATGTAGCCCTCTGAAGGCGAGGACGTGTAGTCCTCTCAAGGTGAAGGCATGCAGCCCTCTGAAGGCGAGGACGTGTAGTCCTATGAAGGAGAGGGCATGCAGCCCTCAGATGGGAAGGGCATGCAGCCCTCTGAAGGCGAGGACATGTAGTCCTCGGAAGGTGAGGATGTGTAGTCCTCTAAAGGTGAGGACATGTAGTCCTCTGAAGGGGAGGACGTGTGGTCCTCTAAAGGTGAGGACATGTAGTCCTCTAAAGCTGAGGGCGTCTAGCCCTCTGAAGGTGAGAATGTGTAGTCCTCTACAGGTAAGGGCGTGTAACCCTCTGAAGGCGAGGACGTGTAGTCCTCTGAAGGTAAGGGCATGTAGCCCTAAGAAGGTGAGGGTGTGCAGCCCTTTGAAGGCGAGGACGTGTAGTCCTCTGAAGGCGAGGACGTGTAGTCCTCTAAAGGCGAGGACGTGTAGTCCTCTGAAGGTGAAGGCATGCAGCCCTCTGAAGGCGAGGACGTGTAGTCCTATGAAGGAGAGGGCATGCAGCCCTCAGAAGGGCAGGGCATGCAGCCCTCTGAAGGCGAGGACATGTAGTCCTCGGAAGGTGAGGATGTGTAGTCCTCTAAAGGTGAGGACATGTAGTCCTCTGAAGGGGAGGACGTGTGGTCCTATGAAGGAGAGGGCATGCAGCCCTGAGTAGGGGAGGGTGTGCAGCACTCTGAAGGCGAGGATGTGTAGTCCTTTGAAGGTGAGGACGTGTAGTCCTCTAAAGGTGAGGACATGTAGTCCTTTGAAGGGGAGGATGTGTAGTCCTGGGTAGGGGAGGACGTGTAGTCCTCTAAAGCCGAGGGCGTCTAGCCCTCTGAAGGCGAGAATGTGTAGTCCTCTAAAGGCGAGGGCGTCTAGCCTTCTAAAGGCAAGGACGTGTAGTACTCTGAAGGCGTGGGCATGCAGCTCTCTGAAGACGAGGACCTGTAGTCCTTTGAAGGAAAGGGGGTGCAGCCCTCTAAAGGCCAGTACGTGTAGTCCTCTGAAGGAGAGGGGGTGCAGCCCTTTGAAGGCGAGGACGAGTAGTCCTCTGAAGGTGAGGGCATGTAGCCCTAAGAAGGTGAGGGCGTGCAGCCCTTTGAAGGCGAGGACGTGTAGTCCTCTGAAGGCGAGGACGTGTAGTCCTCTAAAGGCGAGGACGTGTAGTCCTCTAAAGGTGAGGACATGTAGTCCTTGGAAGCTAAGGACGTGTAGTCCTCTAAAGGGGAGGACGTGTAGTCCTCTGAAGGGGAGGACGTGTAGTCCTCTGAAGTGGAGGACGTGTAGTCCTCTAAAGGCGAGGGCCTGTAGCCCTCTAAAGGCGAGGACGTGTAGTCCTCTAAAGTTGAGGGCGTGTAGCCCTTTAAAGGCGAGGACGTGTAGTCCTCTAAAGGCGATGGCTTGTAGCCATCTGAAGGCGTGGATGTGTAGTCCCCAGAAGGTGAGGGTGTGTAGCCCTCTGAAGGCGAGGGCATGCAGCCCTCTGAAGGCGAGGACGTGTAGTCCTCTGAAGGGCAGGACGTGTAGTCCTCTGAAGGTGAGGGCATGTAGCCCTCTGAAGGTAAGGACGTGTTGTCCTTTAAAGGGGAGGATGTGTAGTCCTCTGAAGGGGACGACGTGTAGTCCTCTAAAGGGGACGACGTGTAGTCCTCAGAAGGCGAGGACGTGTAGTCCTCGGACGGCGATGGCGTGTAGCCCTCTAAAGGCGAGGACGTGTAGTCCTCTGAAGGCGAGGACGTGTAGTACTCTGAAGGAGAGGACGTGTAGTTCTCAGAAGGCGAGGGCGTGTAGCCCTTTGAAGGCGAGGACGTGTAGTCCTCTAAAGGTGAGGGCGTGTAGCCCTTTAAAGGCGAGGACATGTAGTCCTCTAAAGGCGATGGCTTGTAGCCCTCTGAAGGCGAGGATGTGTAGTCCTCAGAAGGTGAGGGTGTGTAGCCCTCTGAAGGCGAGGGCATGCAGCCCTCTGAATGTGAAGGCATGCAGCCCTCTGAAGGCGAGGACGTGTAGTCCTATGAAGGAGAGGGCATGCAGCCCTCAGAAGGGCAGGGCATGCAGCCCTCTGAAGGCGAGGACATGTAGTCCTCGGAAGGTGAGGATGTGTAGTCCTCTAAAGGTGAGGACATGTAGTCCTCTAAAGGGGAGGACGTGTGGTCCTATGAAGGAGAGGGCATGCGGCCCTGAGAAGGGGAGGGCGTGCAGCACTGTTAAGGCGAGGATGTGTAGTCCTTTGAAGGTGAGGACGTGTACTCCTCTAAAGGTGAGGACATGTAGTCCTCTGAAGGGGAGGACGTGTAGTCCTCGGAAGGGGAGGACGTGTAGTCCTCTAAAGGCGAGGGCGTCTAGCCCTCTGAAGGCGAGAATGTGTAGTCCTCTAAAGACGAGGGCGTGTATCCCACTGAAGGCGATGACGTGAAGTCCTCTGAAGGTGAGGACGTGTAGTGCTCTGAAGGCAAGGAGGTGTAGTACTCTGAAGGCGTGGGCGTGCAGCCCTCTGAAGACGAGGACCTGTAGTCCTCTGAAGGAGAGGGGGTGCAGCCCTCTAAAGGCGAGGACGTGTAGTCCCCTGAAGGTGAGGGCGTGTAACCCTCTGAAGGCGAGGACGAGTAGTCCTCTGAAGGTGAGGGCATGTAGCGCTAAGAAGGTGAGGGCGTGCAGCCCTTTGAAGGCGAGGACGTGTAGTCCTCTGAAGTCGAGGACGTGTAGTCCTCTAAAGGCGAGGACGTGTAGTCCTCTAAAGGTGAGGACATGTAGTCCTTGGAAGCTAAGTACGTGTAGTCCTCTGAAGGGGAGAAAGTGTAGTCCTCTGAAGGGGAGGACGTGTAGTCCTCTAAAGGCGAGGGCCTGTAGCCCTCTTAAGGCGAGGACGTGTAGTACTCTAAAGGTGAGGGCGTGTAGCCCTTTAAAGGCGAGGACGTGTAGTCCTCTAAAGGCTATGGCTTGTAGCCCTCTGAAGGCGAGGATGTATAGTCCTCAGAAGGCGAAGGTGTGTAGCCCTCTGAAGGCGAGGGCATGCAGCCCTCTGAAGGCGAGGATGTGTAGTCCTCTGAAGGTGAGGGCGTGCAGCCCTCTGAAGGCGAGGATGTGTAGTCCTCTGAAGGTGAGGGCATGTAGCCCTCTGAAGGCGAGGAGGTGTAGTCCTCTGATGGTGAGGACGTGTAGTCCTCTATAGGTGAGGACATGTAGTCCTCTGAAGGTAAGGACGTGCTGTCCTTTGAAGGGGAGGACGTGTAGTCCTCTGAAGGGGACGACGTGTAGTCCTCAGAAGGCGAGGACGTGTCGTCCTCGGAAGGCAATGGCGTGTAGCCCTCTGAAGGCGAGGACGTGTAGTCCTCTGAAGGCGAGGACGTGTAGTACTCTGAAGGCGAGGACGTGTAGTACTCTGAGGGCTAGGAGGTCCAGTCCTCTGAAGGCGAGGACGTGTAGTCCTCTGAAGGTGCGGGCGTGTAGCCCTTTGAAGGCGAGGACATGTAGTCCTATAAAGGTGAGGACATGAAGTCCTTGGAAGGTAAGGACGTGTAGTCCTCTACAGGGGAGGACGTGTAGTCCTCTACAGGGGAGGACGTGTAGTCCTCTGAAGAGGAGGACGTGTAGTCCTCTAAAGGCGAGGGCGTGTAGCCCTCTGAAGGCGAGGATGTGTAGTCCCCAGAAGGCGAGGGTGTGTAGCCCTCTGAAGGCGAGGGCATGCAGCCCTCTGAAGGCGAGGATGTGTAGTCCTCTGAAGGTGAGGGCGTGCTGCCCTCTGAAGGCGACGATGTGTAGTCCTCTGAAGGTGAGGGCATGTAGCCCTCTGAAGGCGAGGAGGTGTAGTCCTCTGATGGTGAAAACGTATAGTCCTCTATAGGTGAGGACATGTAGTCCTCTGAAGGTAAGGACGTGTTGTCCTTTGAAGGGGAGGACGTGTAGTCCCCTGAAGGCGAGGACGTGTAGTCCTCAGAAGGCGAGGACGTGTAGTCCTCGGAAGGCGATGGCGTGTAGCCCTCTGAAGGCGAGGACGTGTAGTCCTCTGAAGGCGAGGACGTGTAGTACTCTGAAGGCGAGGACGTGTAGTACTCTGAGGGCGAGGAGGTCCAGCCCTCTGAAGGCGAGGACGTGTAGTCCTCTGAAGGTGAGGTCGTGCAGCACTCTGAGGACCTGTAGTCCTCTGAAGGTGAGGGCATGTAGCCCTCTGAAGGCGAGGAGGTGTAGTCCTCTGATGGTGAGGACGCGTAGTCCACTACAGGTGAGGACATGTAGTCCTCTGAAGGTAAGGACGTGTTGTCCTTTGAAGGGGAGGACATGTAGTCCTCTGAAGGGGATGACGTGTAGTCCTCAGAAGGCGAGGACGTGTAGTCCTCGGAAGGTGATGGCGTGTAGCCCTCTGAAGGCGAGGACGTGTAGTCCTCTGAAGGCGAGGACGTGTAGTACTCTGAGGGCGCGGAGGTCCGGCCCTCTGAAGGCGAGGATGTGTAGTCCTCTGATGGTGAGGTCGTGCAGCACTCTGAGGACGTGTAGTACTCTGAGGGCGCGGAGGTCGAGCCCTCTGAAGGCGAGGACGTGTAGTCCTCTGAAGGTGAGGTCGTGCAGCACTATGAAGGCGAGGACGTGTAGTCCTCTGAAGCTGAGGGCATGTAGCCCTCAGAAGGTGAGGGCGTGTAGCCCTTTGAACGCGAGGACGTGTAGTCCTATGAAGGCGAGGACGTGTAGTCCTCTGAAGAGGAGGACGTGTAGTCCTCTGAAGGTGAGGAAGTGTAGTCCTCTTAAGGTGACGACATTCAGTCCTCTGAAGGGGAGGAAATGTATTCCTCCGAAGGGCAGGACGTGTAGTCCTCTGAAGGTGAGGGCATGTAGCCCTCTAAAGGTAAGGACGTGTTGTCCTTTAAAGGGGAGGATGTGTAGTCCTCTGAAGGGGACGACGTGTAGTCCTCTAAAGGGGACGACGTGTAGTCCTCAGAAGGCGAGGACGTGTAGTCCTCGGACGGCGATGGCGTGTAGCCCTCTAAAGGCGAGGACGTGTAGTCCTCTGAAGGCGAGGACGTGTAGTACTCTGAAGGAGAGGACGTGTAGTTCTCAGAAGGCGAGGGCGTGTAGCCCTTTGAAGGCGAGGACGTGTAGTCCTCTAAAGGTGAGGGCGTGTAGCCCTTTAAAGGCGAGGACATGTAGTCCTCTAAAGGCGATGGCTTGTAGCCCTCTGAAGGCGAGGATGTGTAGTCCTCAGAAGGTGAGGGTGTGTAGCCCTCTGAAGGCGAGGGCATGCAGCCCTCTGAATGTGAAGGCATGCAGCCCTCTGAAGGCGAGGACGTGTAGTCCTATGAAGGAGAGGGCATGCAGCCCTCAGAAGGGCAGGGCATGCAGCCCTCTGAAGGCGAGGACATGTAGTCCTCGGAAGGTGAGGACGTGTAGTCCTCTAAAGGTGAGGACATGTAGTCCTCTAAAGGGGAGGACGTGTGGTCCTATGAAGGAGAGGGCATGCGGCCCTGAGAAGGGGAGGGCGTGCAGCACTGTTAAGGCGAGGATGTGTAGTCCTTTGAAGGTGAGGACGTGTACTCCTCTAAAGGTGAGGACATGTAGTCCTCTGAAGGGGAGGACGTGTAGTCCTCGGAAGGGGAGGACGTGTAGTCCTCTAAAGGCGAGGGCGTCTAGCCCTCTGAAGGCGAGAATGTGTAGTCCTCTAAAGACGAGGGCGTGTATCCCACTGAAGGCGATGACGTGAAGTCCTCTGAAGGTGAGGACGTGTAGTGCTCTGAAGGCAAGGAGGTGTAGTACTCTGAAGGCGTGGGCGTGCAACCCTCTGAAGACGAGGACCTGTAGTCCTCTGAAGGAGAGGGGGTGCAGCCCTCTAAAGGCGAGGACGTGTAGTCCCCTGAAGGTGAGGGCGTGTAACCCTCTGAAGGCGAGGACGAGTAGTCCTCTGAAGGTGAGGGCATGTAGCGCTAAGAAGGTGAGGGCGTGCAGCCCTTTGAAGGCTAGGACGTGTAGTCCTCTAAAGTCGAGGACGTGTAGTCCTCTAAAGGCGAGGACGTGTAGTCCTCTAAAGGTGAGGACATGTAGTCCTTGGAAGCTAAGTACGTGTAGTCCTCTGAAGGGGAGAAAGTGTAGTCCTCTGAAGGGGAGGACGTGTAGTCCTCTAAAGGCGAGGGCCTGTAGCCCTCTAAAGGCGAGGACGTGTAGTACTCTAAAGGTGAGGGCGTGTAGCCCTTTAAAGGCGAGGACGTGTAGTCCTCTAAAGGCTATGGCTTGTAGCCCTCTGAAGGCGAGGATGTATAGTCCTCAGAAGGCGAAGGTGTGTAGCCCTCTGAAGGCGAGGGCATGTAGCCCTCTGAAGACGAGGATGTGTAGTCCTCTGAAGGTGAGGGCGTGCAGCCCTCTGAAGGCGAGGATGTGTAGTCCTCTGAAGGTGAGGGCATGTAGCCCTATGAAGGCGAGGAGGTGTAGTCCTCTGATGGTGAGGACGTGTAGTCCTCTAAAGGTGAGGACATGTAGTCCTCTGAAGGTAAGGACGTGTTGTCCTTTGAAGGGGAGGACGTGTAGTCCTCTGAAGGGGACGACGTGTAGTCCTTAGAAGGCGAGGACGTGTAGTCCTCGGAAGGTGATGGCGTGTAGCCCTCTGAAGGCGAGGACGTGTAGTCCTCTAAAGGCTAGGACGTGTAGTACTCTGAGGGCGCGGAGGTCCAGCCCTCTGAAGGCGAGGATGTGTAGTCCTCTGATGGTGAGGTCGTGCAGCACTCTGAGGACGTGTAGTCCTCTGAAGGTGAGGGCATGTAGCCCTCAGAAGGTGAGGGCGTGTAGCCCTTTGAAGGCGAGGACGTGTAGTCCTATGAAGGCGAGGACGTGTAGTCCTCTAAAGGTGAGGACATGTAGTCCTTGGAAGGTAAGGACGTGTAGTCCTCTAAAGGGGAGGACGTGTACTCCTCTGAAGGTGAGCAAGTGTAGTCCTCTTAAGGTGACAACATTCAGTCCTCTGAAGGGGAGGATGTGTAGTCCTCCGAAGGGCAGGACATGTAGTCCTCTGAAGGTGAGGGCATGTAGCCCTCTGAAGGTAAGGGCGTGTTGTCCTTTGAAGGGGAGGACGTGTAGTCCTCTGAAGGGGACGACGTGTAGTCCTCTAAAGGGGACGACGTGTAGTCCTCAGAAGGCGAGGACGTGTAGTCCTCGGAAGGCGATGGCGTGTAGCCCTCTGAAGGCGAGGACGTGTAGTCCTCTGATGGCGAGGACGTGTAGCACTCTGAAGGTGAGGACGTGTAGTCGTCAGAAGGCGAGGGCGTGTAGCCCTTTGAAGGCGAGGACGTGTAGTCCTCTGAAGGTGAGGACATGTAGTGCTCTGAAGGCGAGGACGTGTAGTCCTCTAAAGGTGAGGGCATGTAGCCCTCAGAAGGTGAGGGCGTGCAGCCTTCTGAAGGCGAGGACGTGTATTCTTTTGAAGGTGACGGCATGTAGCCCTCAGAAGGTGAGGGCGTGTAGCCATCTGAAGGCGAGGATGTGTAGTCCTCTGAAGGTGAGGACGTGTAGTCCTCAAAAGGTGAGGACATGCAGTCCTCTGAAGGTAAGGACGTGTAATCCTCTGAAGGGGAGGACGTGTTGTCCTCTGATGGGAGGACGTGTAGTCCTCTAAAGGGGAGGACGTGTAGTCCTCTAAAGGCGAGGGGGTGTAGCCCTCTGAAGGTGAGGACGTGTAGCCCTCTAATGGCGAGGACATGTAGTCCTCTAAAGGGGAAGACTTGTAATCCTCAAGGCGACGATGTGTAGTCCTCTAAAGGCGAGGTCTTTTAGCCCTCTGAAGGCGTGGACATGTAGCCCTCTTATGGCGAGGACGTGTAGTCCTCTGAAGGGGAGGACGTGTAGTCTTCTGAAGGCAAGGACGTGCAGTCCTCTGAAGGTGAGGGCGTGTAGCCCTCTGAAGGCGAGGACGTGTAGTCCTCTGAAGTTGAGGGCTTGTAGTCCTCTAAAGGCAAGGATGTGTAGTCATCCGAAGGTGAGGACGTGTAGTCCTCTGAAGGCGAGGGCGTGTAGTCCTCTGAAGGCGAGGGCGTGCAACCCTCTCAAGGCAAGGACATGTGGTCCTCTAAAGGATAGGACGTATAGTCTTCTGAAGGAGAGGGCGTGTAGCCCTTTGAAGTAGAGGGCGTGTAGCCCTTTGAAGGAGAGGGCGTGTAGCCCTTTGAACGCGAGGATGTGTAGTCCTCTGAAAGCGAGGTCGTGTAGTCCTCTCTAGGTGAGAGCGTGTAGCCTTCTTAAGGCCAGGGCGTGCAGCCCTCTGATGGCGAGGACATGTAGTCCTCTGAAGGCGAGGACGTGTAGCCCTCTGAAGGCAATGGCGTGCAGCCCTCTGAAGGCGAGGACATGTAGCCCAATGAAGGTGAGGGCGTGTAGCCTTCCGAAGGTGAGGGTACTAGTACCCAAGGGTCCACTCTTATGAGAAAGCAAGAGATTGACTCATTGAGAGGGCCGGTCATCCCAAATTCAAAAAGATTGGACATTAGATGTAGGAAATCCATGTAGTTAACAAGATTTTTAGGGATCTAGATGCATGCAACCTTTCTCTTGAAATGCGGTAAATGTAGACTTCGTATGCAACAATGTAATGGAAAGTTGTACAATGTTCATGACATTCTTTCCCTATTTTGTGATGTTGACTTTGATTTGATTTTTTTGGAAAACACAAATTAACTGTCCTTTTGAAAGAGGTGATAATTCATGCAACCTCATCCTATCTTTTGCAAATCTCTTTGGGAACTCCCTCAAAGTGTATGTTCAGTTTGATTTATTCACTTCATAATTTTGGAGTGACAGTGATTGAGCCGTTTAATCAATCCATTGAAATCCCAGGGTTTTTCACTCCCTCTTTTTTTGTTTAAAAACATCGACGGGTGAGAACTTTTGATCAGCCCCTAGGTTCGCTTAAGGCTCATGCACGGTGTCCCTCATTGCCCTAGTGTAAGGCTTTGAGGTACCAATTGTTATCTTTCGTCATGACCTTGTAGCTGGGAACCTATTGGGTGAGAACTTCTAATCTGCGTCTAGGTTCGCTTGAGGTTTAAGCATGGTGCCTTTCATTGCCCCAGTGTGAGGCTATGAGGTATCCATTGTATTTTTGTTTTCACAACCTTTTAGCAAGGAAGAATGAAAGAAGCGGTTGATCCTCGCAAAAAGAATTTTTCAAGGACGAGAAATAGTTGAAGGATTTTTTCAGTTGATAGGTTAAGTCAAATGACTCTTATTGTTGATAACTCACTTCTCTCTAAAAAAGACAAACTTTCCAGAATGATAAAATGAGGTCACATGAACATCTATATATTACTTGAAAACACCGTCAATCAAATGCCTTTCTTCTTCTTCTTTTTTTTTTGAGCTTTTATGCATTACTCGTTGTTTACAGCATCCTCACCAAATGTGTAGCACGAGTAATTTTTGATTGAATAGTCTTGGAAGTCCAAACTCAGGAGCACAGGTCGCTTGAGCAAACAAACCAATGGCTTGCACCCACATTCCAGTGGAAGCAAAGATGTAATTTCGAGAAGATGAGGGACAAAGATGTCAAATTTATCCATTTTTTTTAGCATCGTAACTGTGGTTTACAATAATGGCATAAACTTGAAAATCCTGATGAGTCATTAGAGACATCTAACAACAGCTTTCAAAATTGCCCCGTGTGTAGTGTCGCTTGTCAATGTTAGGATTCACAAGCGATTATCCTCATGTTTCAACCAGCCCGCATCAATTAGACTTTGCACCTTACGCTTCGAAGTCATACAGTGCTCAATGGAATGTCCCGAAACTCCTCCATGATATGCACATGTTGCGTTCGAGTCATATCCTCGGAAAAATGGAGGTTGAGGAAACCTAGCAGGGGTTATGGCTACCATTACATTATCAAGTAGATATGGGAGCAAGTTAGCATATGACACCGGAATTTGGGGTGAATCCTACAGGCTTTTTGCTGCAAAATTCCTTTTTGGTTTTCGCTAAAGGTGGTGTTTGGGCATTGGGCGTGCGGTAGATAGGCTTTGTGATTGATTTAGGGATGGCCTTTGTGGATGACTGGGTGGTGGGTAATGAGAAGGGCTGATATTGGCTTAGTAATGATGTTGTTGAGCTGGTGGGGGATTTTCCGTGAAGGAATGACAATCACAACATGGGTTTCTCCTTCATTCTCACCCTCTTCATTGCCCCAGTTTTCTCATTCGTCCAAGCAGGATGATTAAATTTGCCTTTTTTCGGACCCACTTCGATCCTTTTGTCGGCGAAAACTAAATTAGCAAAGCTTGAAGGTGTGTAACCCACCATTTTTCCATATAAGGGTTGTGGTTGGGGGCGAAATTGAGGCCCCTCCAAAGTGTTTTGTAGGGGTATACCACCAACTGCTTGCCTTTTAGTGCCATATCTGAGGCAAGGCTCGAAGTCAGCTAGATTGTGGTGGGGAATTTCATGTGTCTCCCCCATAGTTTGAGAGACATGTGCATGATCAGATTGAGGTTGTTGGCTCTTAATGAGTATGGGAATGGAGCTATTGACATTCTCACTGGGAGTGTATGCCACATTTGGTGGTGTATAGTTGGGAGGCAAGCCATACGGCTGGAAGGCGTGCTTGTTTTGAATTTGCACATAATGGGGGCCGCCCGTACTTCCCAAATCTTTGCCTACCATATCTAAGGTTGGATGATTCATTTGGTTGAGGCCAGATGGGGGCATCGGGTTCACCTTAGCAACAGCGCTGGTAGCGGCAACTGCAATCGCATTGGCTTCCATTATCTTCATGCTCATCATGGCCTCCATCATTGTGGCCATTTGGTCTTTCATGGCCTCCATGTTGGCCTTCATCTGCTCTTGCACCTCCTCTATTTCACCCATTACTCTAGCTCTAGCACGGGTTCAGTAAGGGCACTATAAAGCGTGTTCTTTTCTTTTTGATAACAATGATTAAGTTTGTTTTTCTTCAAGGAATGAATACTATGAGCAATGCAACCAATAAAAAGCCTGGATGTATGCGAATGATACACAGTTGAAGTATTGCAAATTTTTACGCAGGACATCGGGTTGAATCAATTTAGATTTTCAACATGGTCCATGACATCTTGGTCAAAGTGAAACTGGAAGTAACAAGGACATCAACAGTCCTAAATGTGTTTGGAAATAGACGGAGCAACGATGTAACTCGATCCATCTTTTGCCCCAATTTTTGCAAGATGGTTACTTCCATACTTCAACTTGACTTGATGAACCTTTTCGTAAAAGCATGAGCATGGTTCATCCCCGTAACCCAAGGAATGGAAATTTTGATCGCCAATACTTCGACAACATTTCATAGAGATGAATGACTCGAGCATACTAAAGCTATGCATGGTAAACATAATTATGAAATTGAGATGCCCGAAGAAACATCTTTTCTTAGTTAACCATGTTCAATCATTTTGTTTTTAAGTGAAACGGATTTATGATCCCAACATGGTTGGCTCATGGTACCGAACATATGCAACTAAGAATGCACCGTGAATTTTCATGCTTCCTTTTTTGTTTTTGTTTTGCATAGGAAAATGCAAGGATCATGCATGAGTAAACATGAAAACAAATGGTATGCAAAAAACATGTTAGATGCAGATGCATGGTGATGAAGTGACTTATGCAAAATGCAATGCATGAATATGGTAAGTGACAAATGCAGGACCGATATGTCCATTACGATGCCATGAAGAGATGCTTATGCGGTGCATGATATGAATGCATTTATGAACACGAGAGCCCGAAAAATCAACTCTTTTTGCTTGCGCATTTAGGGGCGCAGTGCCCCATGTGTGCAGTTAAGAAGGGGATATGGACCTTCCGGCTTCCCGTGTCAAAAGACAAGACCAAAATACAACACGTGCGTAACGACATGATGTAGATGCGCAAAAGCGTAACAGGGGGATGTACACAGCATGGCAATATCCTCAAATAATCATACAGCAAAGGCATACATGACATTTAGGTTATATGCATGGCAGTGTTTAAAAGGCATGCAGCGTGTTCACTTCGTGCCCCTATTTTAGGGACCTAAACGGGAGGAACTAAAAGGCTTTTAGTGATAATTCCCAAGGTGGTCATATCTCTCTTGATGGTTTCTTGAGGTATCATCCCCTTCGAAACAACATATTGCGGCAGTAGGGACTACCAGCAACAATATGTTGTCAAAGAGAAAAACTCTAGATGAGGGTTCACTATTATCAAGCAAGTCGGAGACCCGGCATGACCACAAATTCACCTCCACTTCTTATGTTCCCATGGACCCGGGTATAGGGCCCCTTTTCAACTCACCGTGCGTACAAATAGTGTTGGTGTTTGTGTGCATCAAATGAATGAATATCTATCTCATGCATACATTTCAAAAACACACTAAAAGCATCAAAGAGTTATATATAAGAACGTAAGAGAAATAAAAGGAAACCGACAAAAGAGGAAGTCATGATATTGCACGAGATTAGAAGGCCTAACTCTCTAAAAATAGTCCCCAGTGGAGTCGCCAACTGTCACAACCTACCCTTCGGTGGGAGGGCGACGTGAGACTTATGGGTACGTCTTCCAAGAAAGGAAAATATGCGGAGTCACCACCAACGTTTATTTGAGGAAAACGTCAGAAAAATCGGAAAGGTGTAGTCTACGAACTTTAATTTGCGAAAGGTCCGGGAGTTGTTTTTACGCACGGGGAAGGTATTAGCACCCCACGTGTCCGTCACAAGGGACGACAGCCTTTAACCAAGTGCGCAATATCATGTCTTCGATTTGTTTTATTTTCCCTTTTTATGTTTTTATGTCTTTTTATGCCTTTTGTATTTTTTATCTTCTTGTGATCGACAAGGGTGTTTCCCTTGCTCCTACGTATCCTCAATTGCGATGAGGAAATCAGACCTACGTAGTTCTTTTAGAACTAAACGTTGGTTAAGTTGTTTTGATCTTTTTCCGCAAGATCGATTTTAACCGCACAAAAGTCGTTTAAGGTGTTGGACCATTAAACGATCTTTTGATTCTTTTGGAAGGAGAGAAACGTTAAGGCGTTGGATCATTAACGATCTCTTGTTTTTGAAAGGAGAGAAACGTTAAGGCGTTGGACCATTAACAATCTCT